>NW_027397134.1:2242210-2580552 GCF_003265705.2 Callorhinus ursinus
CTTCTTTATCCATTCATCTGTCGATGGACATCTTGGCTCTTTCCACAATTTGGCTATTGTGGACATTGCTGCTATAGACATTGGGGTGCACGTACCCCTTCGGGTCCCTACATTTGTATCTTTGGGGTAAATACCCAGTAGTGCAATTGCTGGATCGAATGGTAGCTCTCATTTCAACTTTTTGAGGAACCTCCATACTGTTTTCCAGAGTTCTTCACCTGCTCTTAACCAGCTGTTAGGGGCTCTGCGAGGGACACCTGCCATCTTCCAGGCTGAAGCTGCCCCATCCCAAACTCCCACAAAGTTGCTCCATTAATGGTCCCAGCTCCTCCTGCCCAGTCCTTCCTTCCAGAATAAAACAGCAGCGAATTTTCTTATCCCTGCAGACGTATTCTCTAACAGGGGCCCGAGGAAAGGGCTCTCAGAATAATTGAATAATCCCAGACAAGTATGAACAGCAGTTGAGGAGGCATGTGGAGGAGGAACCCAAGGTTAAATTTATTTCTGTCAACTGGTGGTCTATTTCCCTGATACTATTTCCTTGTATACAGATAAGGAGTTATCTTAAATGACCATGTCTTTTTCAATTTGTACTTAACAGTCAATCCCATTTTCCTTATATGATACTATCGCAGCTGGATGAAAAATGCATTCAATAATCCCTAAGGATCTTCATATATCAATATCAAATGGTCTGAAATTGACCTGTTATAAAATCCAGTCCTTCAAGCTAGCAAGAGACTAAATCAAAAAGAAGCAAATTTTAGCATTCACAGTGTTTTGTGTAAGCTGAAGGCTCCAGCCCTGGAGCTCATGTTTTCCAGGTCCTTACTGAGAACAAACACTCAATATCCGTTAAAAAAGGAAAAATTACCTGGAAGATGGGTCTAGATTATTGATACATCTCCCTAATGACGGGGGCTTCTCAGACAGGTGGACCTGGCAGGGATGCTAAGGAGCAGAGGTATTAACAAGATCCCACCCAAAAGTTCTTGGGAACCTGAGGTCTGTGCCCCAAGCTGCAGAGTGTCATGGAGTCCCAGGGCTCAGGAGAGAAGGCTCAGACAAACACCTCACATGAATTGTGTGATCACACACCTTGATCCGTTCTCCACGATAAAAATGTGATAGGCGTTCTTCCAAAGTTCCTCTGATGGCTAAATGAAGTAAGAGGCGATCGGCCACTGTTCACAGCTCTTGATCTGCTCTTAGGAAGGCATCAGAAGCTCTACTAGGGAGGGCGGTTTTCTTCTTGGATCTTAAAGTCTCCCAAATTCCCCTCATTAGTAGTTACAATGGAAGAAAGCTCTTCCCTCTATCTTACGGAATCCTTAGAATAACCCTCTGATATGAGAGATTGAAGAAACTGAAGCTCAGGGCAGTAAAGGGACGTGCTGAGGGCCATCTGCCTAGTGACAGAGCTGGGGTCCAAGCCCAGACTCTCCTAACCCAGAGACTATCCCCTTCACGACTGCACTTTTCAATTAAGTAAATGCTTAATTAATATTTGCCAGTTCGAGGAGGAGGGGGAGGGGAGAGGAAGAGGAGGAACAAGGTCATACAGATGATGCCACAGTCTGGGCTCCTTGCGGTCAGAGAGAGGAAAATGAGGTCCCCATGACTGTGGCAATCAGAGCAGGCTTCCTGGGAGAGGTGGTTAATCAGTGCCTGAAAGGGTGTAGATGCTGGAATTGGTTGTGTTTGACACCCCTATGCTCTGTCTGCCCTTGCTACCATTTAAACAGCATGTGGGATCCGTAGGAAACCAAAATGGAGAAGACACACAGGTCCTGTCCTCGAGGAGGCTCAGATCAGAAACCAGATCACCACAGCGTGGGGGAAGAATGACAGCCTCCATGTTGGATTGTACCTTCCACAGAAAGGTAGGGTTAGCAGGAGAATCAGAGAGACCGAGTCTAAATTCCAGTGACCACCCCGGAGCTGGTGAACTTGGGCAATTGATTTCGCCTCTTCAAGCCTCATGTGTTGGTATCCGGAAAATGGGGCCAGAAAACCCAACCGTGGCTGGTAATGAGCATGCAAATCACATAGGAGAAATTCCCAGCATGTAGTAGGTGCTCACAAAACATTGGCTTCTTTTCCATATAGAACGTCAGCTCTGTGAGGACAGGGATGGTGTCCATCTTGTCCAATGCTGGGTCCCCGGAACTGGACACAATCAGTGCTCAGGGATTATTTGTCTAATGCATGAAGAGATGGATGGATAGATGGATACAGAGTGACCCGAGCTCCAGACGTCACATCAGGAGCTGAATGTCCTGCAGCCCCCATGTCCTCCCAGGGGAAACATCCTATCCTCTGAACCAGCGAGTCAAGCCCTAGAAGTCATTTGCTTCCCAGCCCCAGCCCCTCGCCCAACTCTTTCCAGCCGTTTCCCTACAAAGGGGCCAGGATGCCACAAATCTCCATGCGCACCTTCAAGTGCGAGTGTATGCGTGAGTGTCTCCTGTCCACATTAAATCCGAGACATTTCAAGAACAGCCAGAGAGCAAACCTAAACACATCCTTAGCCAATGCTCGGGGTTTGATGAGCCGAATGTCTGTCCGGGGTGAGGCGGTGAGGACAGCGGGGGCAGTGCGGGCTGTCCCAGGACCTTTATTCAACAAATAGCCCCTGAGTGTGTAAGAAGCACAGCCAACACCAATTGGTGCCACCATGTACCAAGAGCACTGTGGTAAGCAGTTTCTGAGCATCACGGCAACCTGCCTCGACGAAGACTGTTCTTTACTTCCCAGAAAGGGAAACGGAGGTCAAGCTGGGGTCAAACAGCCTTCGGAGGAGACACAGAGGTAAGAGGAAGCTGCACCCTCGGGAGCCAGCCATCCAGCAAAATGGCCATGGGTCACAATTCTGAGAGCGTATTGATATATTTTGGCGTATGTGTGTATCTATCGTGAAGGCTAAGGGGGAAGGTACATCTAAAACTGCCAGAGTAGAAGCAAGGAGGGCTTCCCGGAGGAGGCGGCATCTAAGGTCTGAGTCATATCAGTAGTAACAGAGACATTTACTAGAAGTTTCTCAGGAAATAGGTAAAATGATCACACTTTACCTGCCAAAGGATAGAGATCTGGCCTAAAGAATGTGAGCTCCATAAGCTCCCACCATAACACCCTACAAAAGCTTCCCACCAGACTCAGAATACAATCCAAGCTCTGCGGTAGACTGTATGTGGGCAAGCCCCTATCACATGCTGTTTGCCCACCTACTTCACTGCAGCCACACTGACCTTCTGCCTATGCCTTGAACACGCCTCGCTCTTGCCTGCCCCAGGACCTTGGTGCAAGCGATTCTCTCCACTTGGAATGACCTTCCTCTGCTCTTCATGGAACCAGCTTTCTTTCTTCTTTGAATCTCAAACCAAAAGTCCTATCCTCAGAGAGATCTTCCCTGACCAACCCTCAAATGTAAAGTAGGTGCCCCTTCATTCTCCATAGAACCACCTTGTTTATTCCCTTGAGGACACGTACAGCTATTTTATTCCTTTTCCTCTTGGCTGGTTGACTCCATTGGCCCTGGTAGACTATGAATTCCATGGAGACATGGATAACCACGTGTGTCCCAGCCACTGCTGTATCCCCAGCACCTATCATGCAACAGATGCTCAAGAAAACTTGTCAAATGAATAAATGAATGAATGTATGAATGAACCTGGGGCTTTCAAATGTGAAAGACTGGTATCAGGCAGGAGACTCAAACATCAGATACCCTTTGCCTGGCTCTGAGAGACTGAGCCTGAAAAAGTGAAAGCAGGATCATTACAAGAGAGACCTGTCCACCCTAAGAAAGAGGGAGTCAGACATGACTTGCCGGAGACATAGCCCAGCGGGGCCCGGAAGCATGACTGGGAGCGGGCTGAGCCGAGGAGATGCCGGCATGGAGTCTCTCCTCTGCACCGCACATTCTTCAGAGTGGCCCCAGAAACAGCTGCATCAGTATCTCTGGGAAGTGGTGGACCAGTAGTCAAAGTGCAGATACACAGACTACCCTCCCCGACCTGCTTGAATCAGTCTCCGGGGCTGGGCCTTGGGAATCTGCATTCTCACCAGCCTCTAAGTCAGTGAGAAATTCGGGGCCAAACTGTGCCAGCGAGCAATCCGCCAACAACCGATCTGGTGTTCTGGCATCCCACACCCCAGGCCTCTCTCTCACTTCCCACGAGCATCGGTACACCCCGGGGCCAGCCCTTCCTCTCCAGGTCAGGGGTTCCCTACTTCCGGGAAAGACCCTGGACGCTCCCACCCCGTGTGGTGCTCACGGACTTGGGCTGCCCCCGAGCATCCGCGCTATGCCCCAGGAACTTGCTAGATCAGGGAGAAAGACTGGCAAACACGATGCAAACATCACTCATCCTGTTGGGTGGTGGGAGAGCTTTTCTCTTTTAAAGAGGGGGAAAAAAAATCCCTGATGATTGACTGTGTTTTTGCATCTTCTAGCCATTTGTTGCCATGTAATACAGACATTTGCCTGTCAACAAAAATGCCGTCAGTTTTACAAACACACTGATTCCACTGGCTTCGCTGGGGGGAGTGTTTTGACTGGCTTCACTTGTTGAGTGTCTGCATCATTCTGCCCTGGTCAGCTGTGATACAGACCCGGCCTGCCCAAAGTTTTCTCCTCCCAGCAGCCTTCCGTCCCTTCAGACCAGCAGAATCCAGCTGGGAGAGGTGCCGGGTCCGTGAGAAGCAGGGCAGGGGAGAAAGAGTCCCGGCCTGGAATCAGACTGAATGGTCCCCAAGCCTTGGGCAAATCACGTTCCTTCTCTGTGCCTCTACTTACCCCTTTGGAAAATGGGAACCGTCCTCAAACCTTCCTGGTGAGGATTGAGTGAGACCATCTGTGCGAAGGGGGTAGCACCGTGTGGTAGCCAGCCTCCAAGACGGCCCCCCGATCCTCCTTGGCTTCTGCTGTTTGTGCCTTTATAGAGTGTCCTCCCACACGGAATCAGAGCTAGCCTGTGGGACCAGAAGATGGTGGCCATGATGGTGTGTGACTTCTACAGCTAGGTCATACAAAGTTGCCATTGCTTCCACCTTGCACTCTTGGGTCGCTCGTTTGGCGGGGAGCCAGCCACCATGTTGGAGGGAGCGCAAGCAGCCGCGAGGATAGACCCAAGTGGAGACCCCGAGGAACTGAGGCTCCTGACCAAACCAGCCATGAGTAGATCACCTTGGAATTAGATCTTCCCGGTGAGCTCAAGACTTCAGATGACGAGAGCCCCACCTACCTGATTGCAACACTAAGAGACATCCTGAGCCAGAGCCAGGATGCTCCCAAATTCTTGATCCACAGAAACAATGAGAGACAATAAATGATCACTGCTGCTCCAAGCTACGAAATCTTGGGGGTGATTTGTTACACAGCAGTAGATATAGCTGATACATGCAGTCACTGGCACGTCAATAAATAGACCTGAAGATAAATAATTGCTAATATTTAGTGTTTCCTGGGCGCCAGGTCCTCTTCTCAGTGATTTACAGACATACCTCCCTCCGTCCTCACCCCACAACCATGAGGCCGATAGCAGTATGAGGCTTGCCTTACAGACAAGGCTCAGAGAGACGGAGCCACATGCCCAAGCTCACACAGCCCAGGATTGGCAGAGTCAGGATTTGAACCCAGGCCTGTCTGACTCCAGAACCAAAGTCTCAATAGCTGCGCCACCCGCATTCCAGAGAGCAGCAGGAATCGTGGCTCTCGGCACTGACTTCCAAAGGGGCGTTTTTACCAGCGAGAGGACCAAGAAAAGGCGGTTTGTCTTTGCACCCCACCCCCCAAACACACACACAGCCTCCCCAGCAAATGGGACCAAGCCCAGACTCCCCTGGCCTCCAGGCCATGAAGTCGAGTGGCTTCCGGTAACCAGTGACCATCTGGAGGAGGCACAGAGAGGGCCGGGGGGGTCCCAGGGCGGCCCAGGAGGGACAGCCCCATCTGCTGCCTGCCCGGCCTGCCCACCAGGGCTGCAGGGGTTAAAGAGAACCGCTTGGCTGCAAGAAAATCTCTCCACCGGTGTTAGAGCAGGGGAAAAAGGCAACATGATTGTAAATTCCGCCAGGGGAATTCTGCCATGAATCCGGCTCACCTTTCGCAGACCCCCCCCCCAACCGCCCCCCGCCCCGCCTGAGAGGATAACTGACCTTTGGAGGGAAATAATGAAAAGAAGAAATTCCTTGGAGAAAATAATGTGTCCGGGCCTCAGTAATGAGATCGGCTCCTTTTATGTTGCCATGGCGACGGCAGTCATTTTATAATACAAAATACATGAATGGGTGCGGGTGGGCGCAGCCTCATCAACCAAGGGGGGCCACGGGGGGGGTGGGGGGGCTAGCCTCTTGCAGGCTGCGGTCTGGGGGTCGGGCAAATGGCCGGGGTCAGGACCTGCGGTGCCTCATTCGCCCAGAGAAGCAGGCCTGGCTCCAAGGGTCCTCAGGCTGGGGAGTCAGGGCTCGGAGAGGGGGCCCAATGTGCTACATCAGCCTCCAGGAGGGCTGGGAGTGGGGGGCGAGGGGGGCGAAGCTCTGGCTTATTAATAATAGTGACAATCAACCCCACTTTTCTGTGGGAGTATGTAACCTAGCACCGGGCCTTCACATTCCCGCCCTGTGAGTCCCTCTCACACCCCATTGGACAGATTGAGAAACTGAGGCTCAGAGATGTGAAGCAACACATTGGCAGCATCACAATAGGGATCCCAGCCCAGGTATGGTGAGGGCCACAGTTTGGGGTCAAGGTGGTGGACACTGGGTGCCAACCGGGAAGGGCCACGAGGGAACTTTCCAGGGTGTTTTGTGTTGGGCAGTGTGCGTACCTAAAAAGGCGTTAAGCTCGCACGTAAACCTTGTGCACTCCACAGCTTGTAAGTTAAACCTCAATTTTTTTAAAATGTGTTTGCGTGTGAGTGTGTGTGTGAGTGTGCATGTGCGTGCACATCTAACACAGCATACAGATGAAGTTTGAGGTCTCTGGGGTCAGCCAGACCTACGCGCAGACCCAGCCCTAGCCCCGGCTTCATGCGTGACCACGGCAGGTGGCTTCCTCCTCTGGGCGCCCCTGTCCTTGCCTGGCAGACGGCACAATAACGTGCCCACCTCCCAGGGTTGTCGGAGGATGCTACGCACGGGATGGACTTAACTCATGGCTTGGGAACATCGGGAAAGCTTGCACATGCTGTTGCCAAGCGTCATTCCTCCATCCTGATGTGTTTTCAGTGTTGTGATGATCGCGACAGGAAAAGCAGGTGGGGTCGGAAGCCTTCTGGAGGAGGACCCAGAAGAAAGGAGGAAAAGCGGGGAAGTGAGGAGGCAGGGAAGAGGAAGGAGAGTCTGGTGAGAAGGGCCGAGGTGGCAGAGGCAAGGCACCCCGGGAGAGAGTCGGAGCTGGGAGTCTGGGAGAACCGTTCACTCTCGTGCTGTGTGGCCTTGGGAAAAACACTGTCCCTCTCTGAGCCGTGGCTTCCTCGGCTGTGAAAGGATTACCTGGGAGGCCCTGGGAGCACACAGTAGGTGTGCAGGCTGCTGGAGGAGGGAGGAAGGAGAGGAAGGGGCACAGGTGGCAGCCATGAAGGAAGGACTGCCCCTCCTGAGAGGATAAATTTAGCCCCCCACCTTGACGGTGGCTGACACCCTCTGTCTGTTCCTTGCCCGTGAAAGCTGGCTCAGAGCTCTGCCACCAGCCACGAGAACCAGAGGTCAATTCCAGCGGGGATCCTTGGAGGGAAACACAGTGACAGCCCTCAAAATAACAGCCCCAGTCAGCTTTTTATAGATCCGAGCCTGAGCTAGTGGCACAGGGACGAGTTACAGAGATTTCTGTCTGGGAAGGGAAATTAGGAAAGGCAAGTGCAGTGTCTATAGAGAACCTGAGGTCTTTTCCAGAGGGAAGACCTGGAACGTCACACGTCACCGAGCGGGCTGGTCTGCAGCCAGAGCCAAGCTGTGGGTCTGGCTGCCCCAGGCTCTGACCTGGCCACTCGCCTGCAAAAGCTGGGCCCCTCGGGTGTGTCCCTTTGTCTCTCTGGAAAATAGGCTTGACGTCCGAGGCCACTGACACCCACCAACGGCTTTCTGAGCCAGCTCCGTTGAGCACCACACATCTGTTATTTTAAGCCCCACGAAATGTGGTCATCCCCATTTTACAGATGAGAAGACTGAAATCCAGAGAGATCGGGCAATGTGCCCAAGGTCATCCAGCTGGTAAGAGGCTGGACCGGGATTTGAGCTCACTCACCTCTGCTTCCCTCGGGAGGCTGTCCTCCCGAACCAACCACACCCGTGGCATATCATCATGTCTGTCCCCGGCACTGTGCCACGTATGTCCTCACATGAGCGCAAACTTCTGCAATCCCAAAACTCAATCAGGAGCCCAAGGTGAAGCAGAGCAAAGCTCCAGGTCTGGGGAGAGGCAAGAGTTCTATCAAGGGCATTAGAATAGGGCCCGTGGGATGCTTCTTGGAGAAATTCTATCTTCCTGGTCAGTAATCCCCAAGAAAAATGTCTCAGGGCAAAAAGGAAATGTAAGAACAGACCCTCTAGCAAGAAAACAGAACAGTCTTTTCATTCCCGTGTTCTATTACATGTTGCTGCTGAAGGAGCTGGTTACGTTAAATATAAAGTTATCCAGACGAGATTTGTAGGAGCCGGTGTCTGAGCCGAATTTTGCCACTGCCTTGCAGTGTGACCGCGGGCCTGTTTACCCACCTGTAAAGGGAACACTGAGAGATCGTTTGAGTTCTGAGTGCCAAAGTCCCTGTGTGGCCTTGCTGTCCCATTGCACAGACGTGGAAACTCGGCTCAGAGAAGGCAGAGGGTCGGCCCTGGGTCTCACGGGGACTTCAAGCTGGACTCAAGCCTTAGGGCTTCTACTTGGAGCATAAAATGCAGCACCACCCCCACCCCACCCCCCAATCCCCCCGGCCTGCTTCTCCTGCCTGATGAGAGCCTATGACCTGGTGGAGCCTCGGGTCCCTTCCGAACGTCTGGCTCCTCTCTGCCTGGGGCTGGATGTGGTGTCATGGAGACATCTGGGGGCAATCTGGCAACCCCCTCAGCCTGTGGATCTCTGAGACATCCTGGGGCGTTGAGCACATCTGGCTGGCTGGCTGGCTGGCCGGAGCCACGGCAAACATCTGGGGGAGGGCGGGAGGGAGGGGCGGAAGGAAGCTGATGCTCCCAGGGTCTGAGGGACAGAGCCCTGGCCCCGCTCCAGAGAGCCAGGTGAGCACTATAGCTTCGCGTCTTCAGAATCTGTGTATGAGTTCGTGCGTGCGTGCACATCTGTGTGATCATATGTATACACGTGTGCGTGCATTTGCGTGGCATTGGTGAGTCTGTTGGGCTTGTGTGTGTGCATGGGTTGCGTCCATTATGTGTAGATGCGGGCCATGTGTGTGAGTGTGTTGCATCTATGTATGCATACGTGTGCACGTGTGCATTGTGCCCACACGTGTTTGTGTGTGTTCATGCGGGTACGTGCGTGTCTAGATGTGCATACTGGTGCTAGAGCAGTAAAGACTGGGCTCAAATCCCAGCTCCACCACTTCTCGGCTGTGTGACCTCAGGCCAGTCGCTACACCTCTCTGAGCCTCTGCTTCTTCATCTGTGATGATGGGCAGCTGATGATAACACCGTGGCTTTGCAGGGCTAACACAGGAAGATGGACGGCCACGGACCCACGGCAAAAGCAGCAAACTGGCCACTATCATTCCCCACGTTGTCCTGCCCACTCTGTCTCCGGGCGCTGCGAAGACCTGGCCGTCAGGGCTGCGCGGCCCCCAGTAAACCCCGCAATCGCTGGCCGCAGGAATGCCATATTTCTATCATCTTACCGACAGCGTCAGCCCCTCTCCGAGCTGTTTCCCTTTGGCTCGCAGCCAGACTTGAGAGTTTTATGAAAATTCCCAAGACCTTTCGCCGTCTCGACTTGAGAAGTTGGGGCTGCCGGGGCTGGAGTGGGGGGAGTGAAATGAGACTACCAAAGGCAGGAAGCAAGCTGCGTTCCTGGGCCCAACGAGGGGCGGCTGGCGGGAAGCTCAGAAGGGCTGGGACATTCTTCTCCGAGTTAAAAATATGTAGCACGTCAGCTGCAGCAAAGGCCTCCGTGATCTAAACCTGTAACAGAAAAAGCAGGAAGGTGCAGGCGGCGTCTGTTGCGGGCTGGGAAGCAGAGGAGGTTGGTCAATCCCCAAACCGAAGGCCCCCAGCTGGCTTGTGTCCCCCACATCCTCACCCGGGGCAGCAGCATCCCCTCTACTGGGTTCACGTGTCTTCAGCCACAGTCTCTGCAGCGAATCACTTAGATCTGGGGTTCAAATCCCAGCTCCACTTCTTAACTTGCTGTGTGTCCTCTAGAGACTTGCTTTACCTCTCTGAGCCTCAGTTTTTGTTTTCTGTTTTTTGAAGCAGGTTCTACACCCCACTGGGGCTTGAACTCACAACCCGAGATCAAGAGTCACATGCTCCACCGACTGAGCCAGCCAGGTGCCCCTGAGCTTCAGTTTTAAAATGAGAACCAGAAGGCATGCCTGAAAAGATGTCTCCGAGGATAAAGAGAGATGGTATCTGTGAAGCTCAGCCTGCTCTGGTTCCAGAGTCAGCCCGAGCCCACCCCTGGGGGAGCTTTGCTCTCCTAATATACACAGCTGTTTGAGAGAGGGGGTGGCCCCAGGCCTGGGAGTCAGGAGGCCTGAGCTGTGCTTGCCATGTGGCTGTGGGCAAATCACTGAACTTCTCTGTGCCCTCTCATGAGATAAGATGGTTGAACTGGATCAGTGAGTCTCCGAGTGAGTTTTAAACATCCCAGTGGCCAGGAAGTGCTGGTAAATTAAAAAAAAAATTTTTTTTAAGTATATATGTATACAGTAATGCTCTAATATTTATTTTAACATGTTTTAAAAATATCACCACTTATACCCTGGGAAGTCGTGGGTTATATTGTTGCTGAGGCTGAGGCTAAGATGTTTCTTGAGTGAGTCGACATAAAGTTGACTTGGAGAATGACCTTGGGTAAAGGATGGGGCAAGAACTGTTGAGATGGCCCAGGAAGGACCAAGGTTAGAGAAACAGGCCCCTGGACATTCCACAGAGGATCTCAGTTCAAATCCCGGCTCCTCCCTTTCCCAGCTTCAAACTGAGGAGCAAGTCATGGCATGTCTGAGCCTCAGTTGGCCCCTCGGTGAAACGGGAAGGATAAAAGTGCCCTTCCCTCTCCCGGGCTACAGGGGAAGATTTCATGAGAACGTGGCTTGGAAAGCATCGGGCACGACTCTGGCCCACGACGGACGCCCCGTGCAATGAGTACGTTACACTCTTACTGCAGAACTTCAATCCTAGGCTAACTAACTCTTAGCAGTATTCCATATTACTGTTACTGGTACTGTCATCATCCTCCGGGACGCTGTGCCAAGCACTTTACACCAATATGGTGGTAATGGTTTATTAAGTTCCTGTTGCAGGCCGGGCCCTTTACATATTTTTTCTTCAGTAACCCTCACGACAGCTCTACGTGTCCTACTTTGAAGCAGATGTTTATTGAGCACGTACTGGATGGCAGACACAGGCGATGCCAGAGGGAGCGAGACAGCAGGGGTCCTTAATCTTCCCCATGTGGCAGCTGGGAGGGCTCAGGGAGGAGACAGAGCCCCAGGACAAGGCCGGAGGCGAGCCCGGGTCTGTCTGATTCCAGCGCTCAGGCTCTCCCGTAGCCATGCAGTGAGGGCACCTTCCCCTGCACGCAGCTCTGAAGGAGATTGAGCCCTAGGGACTGGGGTCCTCTGAGCTCCCCACATCGTCCCCGCTGGAGGACAAGGTGGTCCAAGAGGCGGAGACAGCCCCACCCACTCGCCCCTGCCCGCGCCAGGGCATCACCCACCAGGGGCCGGAGGGAGTCCGCTGGGGCGGAACTTGATAGAAACGCCGGGAGGGCTCCGCCTCTCTCCAAAGCGTCCTGGGTTCGAATCCTGTTCATTCTGACTCTGGATCCTGCCATTCGAAGGGCGCCGCTTTTCACACACAGCGCGCTCAGGGCTGGATTGAAGGAGAGTGGCTGGGTTTCAGAAGAATGAGAGGGACCGCTGCACAGGGGGACCCAGGGAGGGCTCCCACAAACCGCAAGTCGGACTTGGCTTTCCTAACGTGGCTCCAACTTCCCAGCTCTTTGACTTTGGCCATGAGACCTGAGCCTCAGTGTCCTCATCTGTAAAACGGAGTGTGTGCAGGAGGTCACGCGGGTGGATGTAGAGGTCTTTGAACAATCTCTGAGAAAGTTCTATGCTCACAACCCCCGTCCCACAGAGAGGAAAATCTGAATCCCGGACCCCAGCCCCAAGACCCCTTGTCACCCTCAGGTGGTGTCCATCCACTCTGTCCTACCGTCTCCCCACTCCTCATGACCTCTGCCCTTCAGGTTCCCTCTTCCGGAACATTCTGCCCCCGAGATCTTTCCATGTGTGACCAGCTCCTTCTCATGGTTTCAGTATGGCCTTGTATGGGGATAGGGTACCTCCCTGATCCCCCCATCTTATGATAACCCCCTTTCCCACCACACGTGCAGTTAATCCCACCACAGCCCTTCCCCTGATCGGAACGATTGTGTTTCACGTGCTTTGCTTGGGGCTCACTGAAGCATCTGCCTCCCCCATTAGACCAGACATCGGGGAGGCACTTTCTCAGAGTTGGGAAGTGCTGCCTAGCATGACCAGCTCCAGATAGGCTCACTGGACTGAATTGGATTGAGTGTGTGCGCGCGCGCGCGCGTGTGTGTGTGTGTGTGTGTGTGTGTGTCCTCGCGCTGGGGCCAGTGTAGCGTGTGTGAATGCACCTGCGTCCGTGTCCATCTCGACACGGATGTGTGTCCACATCGTGTATGTCTGAGAAAGTGAGTGTGTGTATCAGGGAAAGATGACCCGGAATGGAATCCAGCAGCCAGTGTCCCTGTGGCCGTCTCCTCGTTCTGCCTGCTGTGCAGAAGCCCCAGGTGTGGCAGAGACAAGGCGCTCACCGCTGTTGGCCCCTGAACGTCTTGGGGGCACAGTCTCATTTCACCCTCCCCGCTAGTCACCCCAATCTTCCAGATGAGAGCCCGGGGCTCCCTAGAGGAACCGTTCACCCAGGGTCCCACAGGTGAGAGCACAGGGGTTGGCATCCAAATCCAGGCCCCCTGGGTCTTGCTGCCCATGCCAGAGCCTTCTAAAGACACCAAGGGACTCACAGAAAGCAGTCGGAGGGAGAGAGTTCCTCCAGCTGCAGCCCCCATCCTGGTACTTGGCAGCCTGTCCCTACGTGTGACAACAGCGCGAACACAGACACAGGAGCCCCAGCTGGTCCCCAGCCCAATCCAGATGTAGAAGAGACGGTCTCTCCCAAAATACTCTCACTGTGAAGTCAGAAACCCTCCCAATATAAACAAAACGTGCTGCTCAGTGCCGGGAAGGAGCTGCTCACGCCTCCGCCAGTGGTCCCCAGCCCCGCCGGCGAGCCCCCTCTCCCTGGGCTCTCTGCCAACAGTCTCTGGGAAGGCCCTGTTCAAAGGCAAAGGCATTCACCTTCGCAGAGCCCATGCCCCAGCTGGCTCTAACCAGACGGCAGGAGCCAGAGGGAACGGGACAAGGCAGAGGCCAGCTTTCATCGGACGCGGGGTCTGGGGTGGTGACTCTCCAACTTGCCTCTTCGGCCCCTTTCCTTGCCAGCTCCCATCTCCGCCTTTCCCTCTGTGGAAGAATATTCTAGATCCCTCCTGTGTCCTGGTCTGCCCCTCTCTTGTTCATACTGTTCCACCTAAGATTTCATTTGAAGGAAGAAAGTTGCTGCAAATAAATGGGGGGAGAAAAGAAAAGAAGAAGAAGAAGCATTCTCTCAGCTCACCCACACCTCGGACAGGACGCTAAGGCGCAGAGAAGGCAGGTGGCCGATGCAAAGCTAAACGGTGAGTTTTTAGTACAGTGAAGTGGTACCCAGGTCCCCCACCTCCCAATCCAGGGCACTTTGTAAATCTCTGTCCCTCTGAGGATGGGTGGGGAGACCCCGGGTCCCACAGGGTCTAGGAGATGGAGAGCCTCTAGAAAGACAAGGCCCCCTGGACACCAGCCCCATTTCAGGCACAGGGTCAGGTGACAGGCAGCAGAGAAATGACAGTCATGTTTCAGGGCTGGGGGTGGGGTGGGGGAGTCTCAGGGAATAATTGGGCCCATCGGTCACCATGGACACCCAGCCTCCTGCCAGGAATCAAGGAGGAGCCCATTCAGGTGGAAATGTCAAGACAGGCATGGTGGGCTCTGTTCCCTCATCCAGAGAGGACTTCCTTATCATCCGAGCCTGGCCAGTTTCCCTCAGAGGGGCAAAATCTTTGTCATAATTGAGATAGACGCAGAGAGAGTCCAGATGCTCTGGGGTCGAGCAGCTCCACGGGGAAGTTGAGGCAGCTGCCAATGGCGGTGGGATTCAAACCCACAGAGCCCAGCAGCAGAGCCTGAGTTTTCACTCCACCCGACACATCAGGAAGAAGGTCCCCTGGCTGGAGCTAGATGGGAAAACCCAGAGTCCCGTGAGCTCAGGGTGCTTGCAAACACACACGTCGCTGGGTTTCGACCCAAGGGGTCCACCCAGACTGGAGGCAGGCGCAGCTGCTGTGTCCAAAGAGCGTGGAAAGGGCCCAAAGTCGGTGGGCTCCGAGTGGGGCATGGATCCAGCGTTGCCCCAGCAACCTGGGACAACAGCCTCGTAAACAGGACGGGCCCAGGAGGAGGCAGGTCGAGTGGGGCCCCTCCTCGCCCAAGGATGGGGGGGGCCTGGCAGAACCCAACAGGTTTGAGGAGCCAGAAGCCAGTGTGATGCTGGGAGCCTGAGCACAAATGGGCTCAGAGCCATAAGGCTTGGGGCAATTCAGTGGAAGGGGATACTGGCCAGGGTCCAGTCCCTAGTCACAGACACCCAGAGTTGGGAGGGCTTTAAAAGTCCCCTAGCCCAACCCCCTCACTGGTGCCCAGATCTTATCAATGAGTTGTCTAGGATTTGCTTGCATGCCTCCAATGACAGGGAGCTCTCTTCCCATTTCAGGTACAGAACATTCTGTTTAATATTGAGCTTAATCAACCCCTACTCATTCATCTACCCCTTGGACCACTCAGAACTAAGGCTGTAAACTGTCCAGATCCCACTTACAAAGTTTTTGTTATGCCTTTTTGAAAAATATAAATTCCGTGAGAATTATCTGGGCATTTTTTATTGTTATGCCCCTAGTTCCCCGCACAGCCCCTGGCACATAGTAGACCCTCAGTAGATATTTAGCAAATGACTGAACATGTGAATGAATGAATGAAACTCGGTGAACATGCTGGAAAGCATTCCTCCCTAGGCATTTAAACCAAAGTTCTCAGGCTAGACTGGTTTGAGAAGAGTATTTACCCAGGGAAGCCAACAGCAGTCAGAGAAGGGATGTGTGGGTGTTGAGTCCAAGGTAACACACGACAAAAGCACAAAGGCAGGAGACAAGGTCTCAGAAGTCGGGGTGATAGAAGCAGGTGGCTTGCAGGAAGGCTGAGTGCATGATCTGGCAGGCTGGGAGTGACATGGGAAGTCAAGGTCTCATATTTGTGTCCTGTGGGGCCATCGTAGGGGTGACCCGAAGAGGCTCACAGAGTGGGTCAGGTCAGGGATGACAATGTCCTTTGTAAGAACACAGCAACCTTGCAGTTTCTCATACCACCCTTTCAGGGGCAGGTATCACCCCAGTTTGCAGATGGGGACACTGAGGCTAGGGAATGGCAGAGGCCAAACTAGAACATGGTTCTTCTCTCTCCGTGACCACATTTCTGCCTGCCCCCCCCACCACCATATACCTCTGCAGGGCAGAGAAGGCAAGGAAAGGCTGGAGCTGCCTGCGTCTTTGGGAAAGATTGCTTGGGGCTGCCAAGTAGGTAAGTTGAGGCCAGAATGTGAAGGGGGAGGAGTCTGGGCTCCTGCAGAGATGGGACACCCCCGGGCGGACTTTCAAGAAGTAGCAAAGAGCAGTGGAGAAAATCAGTGGTCGAGGCTTGGTCAGCTCCTTACTTCCTTGCTCTGTGACCTCAGACCAGTGACCCAACCTCCCTGAGCCCCCATTTTCTCATCCGTGACACAGCCATAGTAAGAGTAGCCACCCCTGGGGCCGCTGTGGACGTGATGAGATGTATGCAAGGCATGGTCCCTTGCACACATTAAGTGCTCAATAAATAAATATTGGTTACTCTTACCAAATCTTGAAAAGAGGCATCTCTCCAGTTTCTCAGCCCACAGCTACCCCCCAGGAGCCTCATTTCTAACCCTCAACAGCCCTTCCTCTGCCGTAAGACATGGTGTCTGGGCAGGGGAGGTGTTGGGGAGACAGATGTTTGATGCTTCACCCTTGAGTCTCAAAGTAGCACCAGCAGGACAAGATGAATCAAATCACTCGGTCCATAATCTCCACAACTGCTCATCAATTCTCCACTCAGAAACATTTTACCACTCTCTGCCAATGGCCTGTCCTGCTGTCACTTCCTCAGTGTGAGGGGTGGAGCTGATAATTTACTAATTTTTTTATTTGTCCACACACAGGACTAGGGAAAATGGAATCTCCCAAAAAACATGGCTTGCTCTCAGAATTCATCCATCCATCTATCCATCCATCCATACATACATACATACATACATACATCCACACATCCATCCATCCATCCATCCATCCATCCACACATCCATCCGTCCATCCACCCATCCACCCACACATCCATCCATCCATCCGTCCATCCATCCATCCATCCACACATCCATCCGTCCATCCACCCATCCACCCACACATCCATCCATCCATCCATCCATCCATCCATCCATCCATCCATCCACACATTCATTCATCCATCCATCCATCCATCCATCCATCCATCCATCCACCCACCCATCCGTCTATCTATCTATTGATCCTTACATCCATCTATCCATCTATCTATCCATCCATTTATCCATCCATGCATCCATCTATCCATCAATCCACCTATGCATCCACCCGCCATCCACCCAACCCTCCTTTCATTCACCTTATGTTCACTGAGTATCTCCTCTGTATGTTCTACTACTGGAGGATCCAGGGCTAAAAATAGACCAGACTGTACCCTCACAGGGTTCACAATCTGGCATATATCAATCAAATAATCAACTGAATCAGTGCTTCTCACCTCTAACCCATTCCTCCCTGTGGCCCAGAGAGACTCTTGGGAAACCCAAATCCCTGACCCCCATTACGCTGGGAACAATGACCCCACTAGAGTAGGGAAGAAATCCCCTCCTGATCATCACTGCCAGAGATGTAAGGTGTTACAGCCCTTGAGAAAAGCGATTGTACTACATCCCTGAAAATGGAAAATCTACCTTAGGGCCCTGCGAATCCCCCTCCTGGGAGCCTCTCCCACAGAAATAAATGCGCAATTCTTAAGGCCACATGCTCGAGAACGTTTCCTGTGGCATCATTTGCGATGGCAAACAATCGGCAAGGCAAAACCACACAAATGCTCTCAGGCGGGACCCAGTGGGTACAGAAGGGTGTGTTCATGCCACAGAACATCGGAGAGCCCTTGACAAGAGGGAACAGGGCTATACCGGTGGGCTCAAGAGATTACAGGAGACGTTTGGAGTGGGAAAAGCAAGGTAAAGCAAAGCAATAGTATCCCCTTGCTGGAAACGGCACACCAATCACAAAACTTCACATACGTATTTGTGTGTGTCTGGTTATGATGATGTGAGCACAGGGCCAGTTATGACAATTGTAAAGGAATTAAGACTAGGTTGTTAACTTGGGTAACCTTGTTGGGCAGGTGGTGTGAGGTGGCGGGAGTTCAGTGGTGGGGGGGGAAGAAGTTGAGGATAAAGAAAAAAAGGAAATAAAGCTGTCAGCCCTAGAAAAACACAGGGGTGACATGACATTTACGCAGGTTTATAAAACTACATACATGGGGAGTGTATACAGGGATTTTGAAAGTTGAAGAGAAGGGAAACTAATCTGATCTTGCCCCCTCCTCCCGCCACACCGCCCCTCCCCCCACCGTCCCGCCCCACCTCCTCTGTCTGGTCTTGCCAGGCGCCCCACCGCTCCTGCCACCGCACAGGGCATGGTTTCCTAACTAAGCACAGAATCCGCCCCACCTTCCAGGCCTTTGCATGTTCTCTCCCCTCTGCCCAGGATGCCCTTTCTTGCTGGCCTACCATATCGTGGCCTCTTTTTAAGGATCCCTGAGATTTCTTTCTCAAGCCTCAAGACCAGGCGTGAGCTGAAACAAGTGAGCACCCACTGTTTGCGAAGCAAGCTGTGGGCTTTTCCAGCTGACTCACCAGCTTCAACCAGCCCTGGGCTTGCTGTCCCCTGTTCTAATGCATATTGTTCTTCCCAAAGGCAATTGCCCCATCCAAAGCCGGCTTTCCTTCTAGACTCTGCTGCATTTGATTTATCCCAGTTTACAGAGAAGGAAACCGAAGTTCAGAGTGGCCCAATTATCACGCAGCTAGTGAGACAGGACTTGGAATCCAAGACTCTGCACCCTTAGGCCTGGACTCCTTCCTTTCCACGGAAGACTGTTCCTTGGAGAAGGACAGGAGTTTGGTCCAGGCAAAGCCATCTGAGGGTTAGGCTTTCCCATCTCGGGCGGGTTCTTTGCTCTGGAGCGGGGGGCCAGGAGCTGACGCAGCTGCCGCAAGAACAGATATGGCCAGGACCCCTCATGCTTCCCAGCTGGGAGGAGCCCTCCGTGCAGCCCCCAGCCTGTGGCCATCACCAGCGCTCACCTAATACTTACCTACCTCATTAAACACCCTCTTGCTGGTACCCTCCTGACCTCCCAGGCTGAGAAGGCGCGAGCATCGTGACGCAAGTACATAAATCACCCAGGGTTGGCAGAAGCGCTACTGGGTCCGGATCCCAGAGGCGGGGCCCTGCCAGGCTTTACCCAGATGCTCCCGTGGCTGCACTCTGCCCTGCCCTTTCCACCAGAAGCTCCCCAAGCGCCAGAGGACAGAGGTTGCCTGTACAAGGCCTTATCATTCAGAGCCTCTGCGAAACAGGCAGGCCCGGGACCTGTAGGCCATCGCAGGGCATCGCCGTCTGCTGAGATCTCCGAGTGAGTGAGGGCCAGCCCAGAGAAGTGGAGGGCCTGGCCTGAGGCCACACAGCAATCTAACCAAAGCAGGCGCATCCCCGGCCACCTCACCCAGAAAAATCCTCCTCCCCCTCCTCCTCCTCAACTGGCAGCTATGGCCCATCCCCCAGGCCTTGCTAAGCCCCTGCCTGATGTTGAGGGCTCCATGTGAGCACCCTCAGAACCTAACACACTTCGCCCCCCTTCAAATACCCTCCCAACTCTTTATTTGTCTTTTTTTTTTTAAGATTTTATTTATTTATTTGACAGAGAGAGACACAGCGAGAGAGGGAACACAGCAGGGGGAGCGGGAGAGGGAGCAGCAGGCTTCCCGCCGAGCAGGGAGCCCGATGCAGGGCTCCATCCCAGGACCCTGGGATCGTGACCTGAGCTGAAGGCAGACACTTAACGACTGAGCCACCCAGGCATCCCTCTTTTTTTTTTTTTTTTTAATTTACTCATTTTTTCCAACCTGAGTCTCATCCGAAGCAATAACATCCACAAAACCACTGGTAGGAAGGTGCTCATTAGATGTGTGTCCAATAGATATTAAAACAAATACATAAACCGGGAAAATAGAAACTGTGATCACCTCCTGTCCCACTCACGGGTGAAATGCAAACCACCCTTGGATAAATGCTGCTGTCCTTGTGCTTAATGTACACGATGACCCATCGTGGTTGGTAGACCGTGCCCATTTCACAGATGAGGTAAACAGAACTCGGAGGTCAGTGAAAGCTGGGACAGCCACCTGGTCAACCAGCCCAACCGGGGCAGACCTGCAATTCAGACCAGGGTTTGTGTGACACTGAGGCCGGCCTCACAGCCCTTCCCTCTGCTGCTTCTAGAAGTCGGACGTGCCAGGAAACTGTCAACCCCGTTCAGCAATGGAAAATTACTGGAGGTGAAAGGGACCACCCAGTCAGCAGGGCTCCCCATCTACAGATGAAGACACTGAGGCCCCAGCCACAGGCAGACCCTGGCTCCCAGCCTCCTCACCCCCCACCCCTGGCAGTCCCCAGGGACCTTCCCCGGGCCGTTTGTCCAACCTGCATGTGGCCCTACGCCTGCCTACCTTTTGCTCCCCATGATATTTCTTTTGCTTCCTGAGATATTTGTCATTTTCTAGGGTATGACAGGGGGAGAGTCAGCTCAACGAAGAAGCCGAGGAAAATGGATGAATCCTTCCACTGCACTAAAGTGTAGAATCTTCAGATGGGCCAAGGTCCCGGCCTACAGGAGACAGGCTGAGGGAGCAGAGGATGCAGAAAAAGAGGTTCTCTCACCCCCCAAGAAATTCTGGAACAGCCACAGCACCCTCTTTGGGGTCCCAGCCTCTGCACAGGGACCCTCTCCTCCTAGAATGTTCTTCACCCCAAACTCACCCATAGGCATTCAATCTAAACGTCCCCTTCTCTGATACTTTCCTGAGCACCCTTTCCAGGTGGGACCCCTGCTTCTCTCTTCCTCTGTTTTTACTTTATAGCATAACCAGCCGAATTTGTACTCACGATTGCACTGGTGGGTAGACCTGATTCATGTCTCCCCCTGACTGGGCAGCTCCACGAGGACAAGGGCCTGTCTTCCCAGTTCGCTGCTGTTTACCAGCTCCAGGCACAGAGTGGGTCCTGAATAAATAGTTGTTGAATGAATGAATGTATGAATGAGGACCTTGCCCTGAGGACTAGACCCCTTATAAGTCTTAATATCCTCTTAGCACCCAAGGGAGGAATGAATGAAGGGAGGGAGGGAGGGAGGGAAGGAAGGAAGGAAGGAAGGAAGGAAGGAAGGAAGGAAGGAAGGAAGGAAGGAGAGATAATGAACCCTCACATTTTAAACCAGCCCAGAGCGGGAAAAGCTTTGCCTGAGGTCACACAGCAAGACAGCAACCAAGCAGCCAAGCATCAGAGTCCCTAAGCGCAGGCCTACTCGCCACTCTCCCAGCTTCTGCACCCGCAGGGAGGAGGCGTGCACTGGCCTCCAGGGACGGCAGGGCCCTGGCCAGAAGCCGGACCCCTGCGGGCCTCCCCACTCTCTGTCCCATGAGCCACGAAGTCCCAGGCAGAAAGCAGTGGGGGGGGTCGGCCCTCCCGTCACAGACAATTGAATTCCAACCAATTTATCTGTCAGGACGGCACTCACAGACCCAAATCTTGGAGCTTATGACTCTGTAGTCAAAACACACCCCTGACGCCTTCCTCTTATGAATTATGGGCCCACGTCTCAGGCAAGAGGCTCCAGCTGACCTACTTCCCTCTCGTGCAGATCGGGAGGAGGCTGCAGGCGGTGGCCAAGCGGGGGGTTAACTCGCTGTGGATGGACTCCTGTGCATCAGCTGCAGGAGGGCTGGGCACCAGGGTGGTGCCTGGCTGGTCCTGTGCCGTCAACACCCCACAGACGGCCATGGCCCGGCGTCCCCTGGCATCTAGACAAAACAGGAGTCACAGGCTGGGGGACAGATGGGGTCCATCAGGAAATCAAAGCTACCCAGGGCCGCTAGGGCCACCCAACCAGGGAAGGGGGTTGCAGCACCTGCCTTGGGGTTGGTGGTATTGAGGAGGCTTGTAGGGGGCAACCCACGATGAGGAGGTAAAGTAGCCACTGGTTTCTGCATCTGCCTCTCTGTCTCTTGATTCATTCATTCATTCCTTCGGGCTGTCCCTCATTCATTCATTCATTCAGTCGGCCAGCCAGCCAGTCCATCATCGAACCATCCCCCCACGGTACGTGGCTAAGACTCAAATGCTGGAGTCCTCCAGGAATCAGGCTCAGCTCCTCCCCGCCAGGCCTCTTGGGCCCACCAGTTCATCTCTCTGTGCCTTGCCTTGCTTATCTGTAAAATGGGATAGGAGTTCAAGGGTCAGGGTGTGGTGTTTAGCAGAGGGCCCAGCAGGAAGCAGCTGGCGCCGGCCTTTATTGTTATCATTAGACGTCTAATTCTGTGATGTGAAAAGAGCATGATCCTGGGAGTGGATTCATGCATGAATCTCTTATTAAAGAGTATGACTGGGCAAGTAATTGTTACGTACCAGAGTGCATAGAGGGGGATGTGTTCATGGAGGGCCTCCTGGAGGAGATGGCTCCTAGGCTGGGTTTTGCAGAATGAGTAGGAGTTTTCTGGAGAGACATAAGAGAGGGGCGTTCCAAGCAGTGGGAACATCATTGTTAAAATCCTAGAGGCTCCAAAGGCCTACTGGGCTGAGTAGAGCTGGAGTGTGAGGTGCATATAGGACACAGACAAGGGACCTAATGGGGCCTGAACAGCAAAGCTGGGAAGCAACCACACGATCCTGAGTCATGGCTCCTGAGGGTCCAGCCACTGGTTCAAAGAGTCACCATTTCCTAAGCCCTACTATGCACCAGGCTCTTTATTGATGTGGTCTCTCTTAATTATCCAGCACTCTGAGCTGGCTTCCATGTCCTCTTTGGACAGATGGGAAAACTGAGGCCCGGAGTGTTAAATATCTACCTACCCAAAGCCACACAGCTAGGAAGGGAAAGAGCTGGGATTTGAACCCAGATCCCTGTGTCTCCTCACTCAGTCCCTCTCCACGCCCACAGGCCTGGGCCAGGAGCGGGGTGTGGGACATGAAATTGTACAAATGTATGAGTGTGTGCATGTATTGGAGGGGTGTGCAAATATATGCATGAGCATCCATGAGTGTGTGTGGGCACGCCTGCAGTATGGACACACATGGATGAGCATACCAGTATATTTGAGTATATGTGTGCATGTGCGTGTTTGTATAAACATGGTTAAATGCATGGTCCCACATGAGCGTGACTGGGGGCCTCCCTGTGCATGTGTGTGCATGCACACACATGTAAATATAGGCATGACCACGGCATATGCACGTGTGCACCAGAGTGTGCATGCACCGTGGCTGAGTGTAAGCACGAGCACACGTGACTCTGCATTCCCTCACATGTGTGTATGCATGTGGGCACCACCTACTGCATGAACACGTGTGTATAGGCATGAGCACATGCCGCGGAGGCTACGTGCACGTGTGCGTGCGTTCCCAGGAGGCCGTGGGGCTCCCCACATGTGCATCCCCTGCCATTCCCCAAGCAATCTGCAGCACAACCCCCAGAGGCTAAGAGATGAGACTCCCTTTTTCTCTCAGCGCCTCTCAAGCAAATGGTCCGACTCCATCAATACTAGGAGGACGGATATTTTCAGGTAGTGATTTTCATATAAAAAAATGACAGCCTCATAAATCAGGCCGAAACGTCGGTCATCACAGCCTCCGGATTAAACACACATAGTGGCTTGTTGCAGCATAAATCACATGGATGTGACTTGGGCCAGGCTGGGTGAGGACGTACCGCCCAAGAGGGTCGCTCTCTCCGCCATCTGTGTCAGTCAGGCCTGGGGCAGGATTCCTACTTGGCTGGTCCCCAGGGGCCGATGCGGGAGGGCTCGTGACGGTGGGTCAACAGCCAACCCCAGGGCAGAGGAAGGCAGAGGCTGAACGGAGAGAGAGACCCAAGTGCCTGCCCCAGCCCTGCTGCTCCCTGCTGTGCATCTTTGGACTGGTCGTTCGACCTCTCTGAGCCTTAGTCTCTTTTTTCTGTAAAATGGGAATCTTGGGTCACACTTCGCTGAGATGTTACTGGGATTAGACGAGATAAAGCAGCAAGGGCCTGGCTCTGCACAGCACACAGAGTGGAGCACAGCCCCGGTTCCCTGCTCCGGTGATTGCTGTTCCTGCTGCTACTAGCTCACATCTGCAGGGAAAGCCCCACCTCGGAGAGGAGACCCACCTGGCCTGCTCACCTCGTCTGAACGGACGCCTCCCCGGAACCCACGGATCCCTCAGGGAAGGACAGGGAGATGTTCCACTGTCTGGGCAGCCTGCTCGGCTCTGGGCCCACACGGTGCAGTGTTGCACGGTGGCTCTGCAGACAGGACAGCGTCTGTCTTGTGGGAGGTCTTGTCAGTCATGCCCCTGCCCCCACGAGCTCCTGAACCCACCCAACCGGGGCCAGAATCCTGGGCCCTTCCCTGCAACTTCCTAAACCTCAGTGTCCCCATCTATAAAATGGAGGCATGAAAGTCCCTGCCTCCAAATTCAGTAAGATAATCTGTGAAAAGTGCTCATCAAGAGTGCCTGGCTGTTACTACTCTTATTATTATTTTTTTAAAGATTTTATTAATTCATTTGAGACAGAGAGAGAGAGAGCACAGGTGGTGGGGAGGGGCAGAGGGAGAGGCAGAAGCAGGCTCCCTGCTGAGCAGGGACCCCCCCCCCGCCGCAATGTGGGGTTCGATCCCAGGACCCTGAGATCATGACCTGAGCCAAAGGCAGGCACTTCCCCCTCCGAGCCACCCAGGCGCCCCTTGTCATTATTATTTCTGTCTTTCATGAATGGCATTCCACTTGCTCTCCCTTCAAATTAAGCCTTTCTCACTCTCTTCCCTTCTTCCTTCTGCCTCCTCCCCATTTTACCTGCAGCCTGCAGCTTCAGGGCCCCCCCTGGGCAAGAGGCTGGGTCTGGAGGCAAAAGCCGACTGAGGTCACTTGGCATCGGCCACAGAGGCTTTCAAACTCTCTGACCTCAAGCTGCACCCGGATTGGGGACCCACCAAGGGCAGGGGTGGTGGTGGGGAAGGGGGTTCCTTCCGAACCTGCCAAACACCCACCACTGAGAAACTGGGGGCAGGAGGCTTGGCCCCGGGAGAAGCAAAAGGGCAAACTGTAGAGGCCGACCCACATTCAGATGCCAACCAGTCCCCTCTGAGCCTGTTCCCTCATCGATAAAATGCAGCTACTGCAGGTGGAGAGTCACCCCGCCCAGCTGTGCCCATCAGGGTGGAGGTGATCAGTAGACTGTTTGCCACACACACCCCACCTCCCAAGCCCAGAGGGCCTCAGGTGCGGGCTTGGAGGTTTGGACAGTGCCTCCCAGGGAGCTCAGATGCTCCGCCGTGGAGACCCGCGAACAGGGATGTAGGCAGAACAGGTATGACTTTGCCTGGTACCCAGATGACACCACCCATGATGCTACGCACACACATGCCTGTTTTTTTAAATGCGATCGTTTTGCCCAACGAGCCAATCTCCCTGCCTGTGGTTTCTCTGTGACAAAAGCTGCTCTTTTGTCAAGGTAAGCTTGTAAAAGGCACCTGGACACTTGTAAGCCCCTTGCCCCGCTCTGGTTGATAATATGGATCTGAGGGCCCAGAACGCAAAGCAGCCCAGGCTAACCTTTCTCCTTGAGACTCCCCGGGGGTCAGGCACCGTGCCCTGTGCCTCCTCCCAGACCGGGGCCTCCGGAAGCCCCAGCTTTCTGCACCCCATCTCCCACCCACCGTGAGTCACCTGCTCACCTCATCCTAGCACAGAGCCCCCATGTCTTTCTTTTCCTTTTGCTTGGTGCCTGGAGCCTCGCAGACATTTTGCAAATAATTCCGCTTCCTCTCTTCAAACTGTCCCAATCAGGGCTGCCGAGACGTGACTCAGTGTCCCTCTCCTCCCCCTTAACCCTTCTCTCATGCCGCTGATTAATCCCTCCCTTCCTCTTGCTCTTCCCTTTACCCAGATTCCTCAAACTCCCAGCCAGGCCTCCCAAAATCCAAGGCCTGGCCCATCTCAGACAGCCCTGGGTTCAAATCAAACCTCCTGCTCTTCCCAGCTACAGGCCTTAGTAAATTCTTCATCTCTCTGTCTTGCTTATAATAAAAGTGTTAGACTCATCAGACTGTTGAGAGAATTTCATGAGAAAGTATACATAAAGCATTTAGCCTTGTGCCAGCACGTAGTAGGCTTGTCATAGAGGTTCATGCCTATTGTGGCTGCTAGTTCTCCTGTTAGGGTTGTTAGGGTTACTATTACCCTGGGGCAAGAGAAAAGCAGGGCAGGATGATCCAGAAAAAGGGAAACAGCCTCTGAAGTATAATGTAACGTCGCCCATATGGCAGATTGGAGGGAAGGGACCGGCAAGGGAAAAGAGAGTAGGCCCCTGAAAACTTGTAAGAATTTTTATAATATCCTTAGATTCCAGCAAAGTCCCCAGTGTGGTGGGAAAAGACTGGTTTCCCCTGGGAACCAGCACAACATCCCTGTAAATCACACCCGGTTAAATGGAGCCAGCAGAGTTGAGAAGCCTTTCCCCAACCTCCCAGTTTCCACCAAGCAGCCTCCCAGGCCCCCTTCCTCAAAAGAATGCTCAGATTCCAGGGCTGGGAATGGTGAGGCCCAGCCAGCTCTGGTATGCCAGCTACGGGGACCTGGGATCCCTCCGGAGCTGACAGAGGACCGGAAGTCTCGGTCATAGGCCACCCAGCGAGACTGATTTCCCCTCCATAGTCTGTCCCGTTCCCAGCCACCAACTCTCAATGGGCCCTGCTTCTCTCCTGCTCAAGAACTTTCCATAGCTGCCCACTGCCTGCCAGCCACAGTCCAAATCCTCATGCCGTCATGTGAGGCCCTTCCCGGTGGGCCTGCACCTGCTTTCTCACCTCATTTCCTCGAGTCTCCATGCTCTCTCCACCCACAGAGCCCTTACTTGAGCCACACCAGATTGTCTAGCCTTCCCCAATGCCTTCCAGTCTTCAACCTCCAGACCATCTGCATATGCTATTCCCTCCACCTGGAATTCCATTTGCTTCTTCCTACCCTCCAGAGAACTCCTACTGATCCTTCAAGACCCACCTCATGTGGTGCCTTCTCAGTGAAGTTCACTAGAGCCAACCTCCTTCCTGTGTGTGTGCCCACACCTAGTTCATACAACGGTGAGCGCACACGCCTACGATACCACCCACGGAGACACAGAAGGTCACAGGTAGAACGGCCCTTGTGAATCATCTAGTCTCAATCTGACTTTTTAGTAACAGAATTCTTTGTTCAAACAAAATTTTAAAGTGGAATTCCAAAGTTCAAGATGGATAAATGTAGTTCAGCTCCAGTTGAAGTGGGATGAGAGTCCACATTATGGGACCCTTTGGGTTACACGTTACAGAAACTCAACTCATAATTGCTGAAGGAAAAAAAAGGAATTTATAAGCTCATAGGCTCCTATAACTGAAAAGTCCAAGGCGTCAGGGATGGCTGGATCCAGGAGTTGGGAAGCTGACACTGGGAATCTGTTTTGTATTTTGGTACCACTTTCCTTTGCATCGGCTTCATTCTCAGACAAGCTCTTCCCAAATCATGACCAAGATGGTCCCCAAAGCTCTAGTCTCTCATTCCCCTGGCTCGGCCGCCCCAAAGTTAAGAAAGACTTACTCTAAATAGTTCTAGCAAAAATGCCAGGAAGAAGGTTCAGTGGCTCTGACTGGCCATACATGAGTCATGCGATTGCTCCAAACCAATCACTGTAGCCAGGACAATTTGCTGATCTTACTGGCCAATCCTGGGTCAGAGCCACCCTCTGGAGCCAGGAGGTGGGCTAACCCTTCCAGAACTACATAGACTAATAAGAGCGGTGGAAGAGAGATTCCCCAAGGGAAAATCAGGGTGCCAGCACCCAAAAAAAGGAGTCTGGACAGACTCCCCAAAATTGATGCCCACTCTGCTGAAATCTTATCCCATCTGCCTTTTTTTTTAAGCCCCCAAGACATTTTCTGAAACCCTAGGGTTCTGCAGGACATGACTTGAAAACCATACCACTAGTCCCACTCTATAGAAGAAAAAATAAAGGCCCAGAGAAGGAAAGTGGCTCCCCAAAATTCACACAGCACCCTCCATCCTCACACTCTCAATTCCCTGAAAGAGCCAAAGCCTCCTTGATGAGTCTCTTCCCTGCTGGGTCCATAGCATCTCCATAACCAGGTTTGGCTGAAAGGATTTGTCAGTTGTCGGCTTGCTTGTCTAACTAAATTAATGTTTTACATTTCTCCTCTAGTTTGCAAACTTTTTAAAAAATTAATCCCATCATTTCAACAAGTGTAACAACTAAATTATCATCTTTACATGATTAAGGAGCCTGCCGCGTCTTCTCTTGGCAAACACTGCATGCACATAATTTTACTAAATGTAATAAACCAACCATAGAACTATTAATTTTGCCATGGTATTCATAACAATTAGAAACGCATGAACCTTAAAATGATAAAAACTGAATGGAATACTGAAATTGCAGGAAATCCCCAAACCTCCCTCTACAGGCTGAAGACAATGTCATGAGATGCAGATTAGGGTCGAGAGACAGAAATGAGATGTCATTTGCCTCTTAGCTCCATTGCAATACACTCAGAACGTGACAGACCAGGATAGGAGCACTTGGCTAACTCAACGAAGCATTCCTCAAAATCCAGACATCTATGAGAAACAAGGTATTGGGAAAAACTCCCTACCTATTCAGAGCTTTAATAGCCTCTAAGAATGGTCTCGTCCTGAAATAGCAAATTCATGGCAAAGGTTCCATCACCTCACTTCCCACACCCATGGTAGACATTATTAATTGATCACAGAACTCTTTCCTGCCAAGTCCAGACAGCTTGGCGATCTCAACACAGCCCTCCAAGGCAGGCATTACCAATCAATCACAAGATGATCTTACTTACCGTTGCAAATGTAGCCTAATCTTGCTAGTTTACAGGGAGAGAAACTGCAGTGAGGAAAATGCTGCAGAAAGGTAAATAACTTGCTCAAAGTCAAATAGAGATTCAGGGCAGAGTCTAAACAGGAGCTGTAAAGCTACACTACAGACCAGGAGGCTGAGCCCTCACCAACAGACTGTTCCTCTTTCAACCTGCTAAAGCAAAACTTTCTCTACAGGCTGCTGGTAAATCAAGTACTCCCTCATCTCCTCTCGTTTTCCTTCTCTTACCATCTTATTAAATTTATACTAGCCTTTTTTTCTTTCCTGCATTATTGGTGAAACAGCACACCAGTACAACATTCCTAGAGAACAATTTGGCCGTTTGTATCAAAAGCCTTAAACATCAGGGCGCCTGGGTGGTTCAGTTGGTCGAGCGACTGCCTTCGGCTCAGGTCATGATCCTGGAGTCCCGGGATCGAGTCCCACATCGGGCTCCCTACTCAGCAGGGAGTCTGCTTCTCCCTCTGACCCTCTTCCCTCTCGTGCTCTCTATCTCTCATTCTCTCTCTCTCAAATAAATAAATAAAATCTTTAAAAAAAAAAAAGCCTTAAACATCAAATGTCCTCTTGCTCAGAATTCCTAGAATTTATCCTGAGAACTTAAATGGACAAAGACCCAGAAGCAGGTTCATCATAATATGGAATATTATCATTAAGTGGAACAAAATTGAAAATAACCTAATGATTTAAATTACTTTAAAGACATTTGAAAATGAGCTATTTAAAACACAAAAGATGCTAACAGAATTTTTTTAGTAGTAAATACAACTTTTCAAATGTTATATGAAGTTTGGTGTCATGTTTATAAAAAACAAACACGGACAGACATACACATACCCAGGGTTGCCATACACAGTGGCTCAGGCTGTGCATTAGATAACCATAATCACTCAAGAATACCGTATGAATGGTGCCCACTGGAATTGGTCAATGCAACATCCCTGCATATAGCTTGAAAAGTATGAAACGTTATTTACCAAAATAGTAATAGTGGCTACTGGTGAGAGTAATTTCATTTTTAATCCTTACCTTGATGTTCTAGGATTTTCATCATGAACATGGCTCAGTTGGTAAAACATATAATAATCCTTCCAAAGCACTGTCCTGCTTGAAATCCATTTGTTACATATCCTGGCTTATTTCATTACATATCCTGGCTTACTCCGGCGTGTTTTGTGTCTGTGTGTTTATTTTACAACATTATATCAGCATTAATGGAGGACATACGAGGCCCAGGCATTGTGCTAGGGATGCAATCTCCAACTTTATGAGTTTCAAATCTAATGAGAGGGACACACATCAAGCAAATGCCCTGCAAAGCACTGTGAGCTAGAGCTGAGAGAGAGGGGAGAGAAGCCCGCCTTGGTGTGCAGTGGGGGAGGCTCTGGGAAGGCATCCAGGATGTTCCATAAGGTACACTACAGGACAGTCTTGTCTTTCCCTCTAGACCAAGCATCTGGTGGCAGATACTGTGCCTTGTCAACATTCTTCGAGCCCAGACACACCCCAGTAAGGGCTGGGGTCAGCCAGCTTCCAACATGTACCTGCAGGTTGAACACAGCCCGAGACTTTCCATAACACTCAGCCTAACACCTCAGAGCTTTGAAGCCAGTGGATCTGGGTTTGAATCCAGACAACAACTGAATCTCGGTTTCCTCGTCTATGAATTGGGCAGAATTCCTAACTCCTGAGGATTACGTGAAGTCAGACGGGCGATGAATGATGCCCCGCTTTGAAGAAGTGTTCCATCAATGGTGGTGTTTCTTATTTATTTTTACTATTAATACACCGGGGTCTCAGCTGGTGAAGGCACCAGACAACAGTCCCACCGAAGGCCATCTGGAAGGGACTGGAACAGGACCAGAAGGTGAGTGCTGTCCCAACCTGGCAAGCTCCGACTATCCCCGGCCGCGGCCAGCAGGGCCGGCCCAGAGGGCAGGGGCAGCTGATGGCAGAAGTGACCTAGATATTGCAAGGAGCACACAAGGTGCATCTGTGACCCCCACCCTTCGAGGAACATTGAGGTGATCTGAACAGGTCTGAGAAGTGGCATTTCCCTCCTTGGCCCCAAATGCTGCTCTGTAGGCCAAGGACCTCCCATTTTCCTCTTCAGGATGCATGGAAAGCCCATTCGCAAATGAGAGGAACTCGACTCGGAGTCCGGAGTCCTGACTTTCCATCTTGGCTCTGTCGGGAGACTGTGGGCAAGACCCCTGTCCCTGGGAAACTCCACTTCCCCACTGGTAAATGGAGGATTGGGTTTGAGGTTTCTATAGGTCCTCCCACCCCTGAGTCTTTCTTTTTTTTTTTTTAAGATTTTATTTTATTGGAGAGAGAGAGAGAGAAAGAGAGAGCATGAGCCGGGGGCAGTGGGGGCAGAAGGAGAGGGAGAGAGAGAATCCCAAGCAGACTCCCCGCTGAGCACAGAGCATGATGGCGGGCTCCATCCCAGAACCCTGAGATCATGACCTGAGCCGAAATCAAGAGTCAGAAGCTTACCCGCCTGAGTCTGACTTTCTGATACTGCACAGGTCTTGACTTCAGACAAGACTCATTGTTGGGCATCTCCCTCCTCCCGGCCTGTGGCTATTTCCCTTCCAAGCCTCCAAGCCTTTGTCTAGGCCATTAGACCTTCCAGAGGATGCTGTTCCCAGTCAAGTTTCTCCCCTCCTATCCCCCAAACAAGACCCAAACCACCTTGACCTGAGTCCCTTCCCTGAACAACCATAGGCTCCCAGCTCCCAGATGGTGAGCCCCACTTAACTCCTGGTCCCTAAGACTTTCTCTGCACAGCTGGGCGCCATGACACCACAGGCTGACTGCCCAGGCCCCTGAGACCCACCACATGTCTGGGCAAGCCCCCAGACAGTGCTTTGGACCACCTCTCCTGAGGACCTGGTTGACCAACAGGCTGGAGTCATTCAGTCATTCAGTGACCGTGCACCCAGCCCCTGTGCTGTGCTAAGGCACATGATGGGTGCCAGGAAAGCCAAATGGGTAATGTCCAGGCCTGTCTCCAAGGAGCTCACCGCCCCGAGCAGGACAGGAGCAAACGGGTAGCAGGCAGAAAGCGTAGCATGGGCGGGCTGAGGTATGAGGGAGAGCGAACACACGCAAAATTGCAGGTGATCCAGTCGTGCGTGTGGGGCTTGGACAGGGGAGAGACAGGGGAGGGGCAGGGCCAGGGCGGTCAGGGTCCTGACCCCAGGAGATCCTTGAGAAGCTAGATTGGAGGCAGGGAGTGAGCTGCGTCTTGGAGGAGCTTCTGGCTGCTGTGTGGCGGGTGAGCTGTGAAGGGGAGTACGGACCTTGGCAGTCTTTGAGGAGAGGGAAGATGGCAGCGCCAACTGGGTGGTGTCAGTGCGGGAGGGGAGAGGCAGAAAGACTCAAGAGAGTTTTGTCCAGTAGATTCGCAAGGTCTCGGGGATGGTTGTGCCTGGGGATTCGTGGGAGAGAGGAGTCGAGGCCACCTCCTGGAAAGACAGAGGTGCTCCTCCTGTTTATGAGACAAGCCACCCCCGAGGAGAGCGAGGAGGGAAGGGGAAGGGGTGGCGGGTTCCGCTGGGGACGCGTTCAGTTCCAGACGTCAACTGTCCACAACTAAACACACGGCAGATGCTCTAGAACAGGAATGAAGGCGCTGACAGCCACGTTGGTCTGATGGCCCAGTGAATGACGCTCCACAGAATGGACAGGGCTCAGCAGTGTGAAACGAAGCCTCAACCCAGAAGACTGGCCAGGACGCCCCCACTTAAGCAGAGTCCTCTACTAACCGGAAGGCCCAATTCCAGACGCGGCCTGACCACCAGAAGACCGGGGCCCCCGACGGGCCTCTGCCCTTGACTGACAGTGTCACCCTGGATGCGTCCCCGTGGCCCCCTGAGCCTCTCAGGGCTGCTAGGGGGCTTGCAATCAAGGCAGGGCGTGTTGAGAGGGGGCAAAAGAGCTTTCTCAGTGGGCAAATGGAAAGTGCTAGGCAAATCGGGCCGGGTGTTGTTGTCAATTTCCCCATGCGGCCGCCGGGCCACCTGCCCCTCGTGTCCTGGCTTCTTCGGCCCCGACCCCCTGCCCAGCTTCCCCGACTGCCATCCCCCAGGCTCATCCTGGCTCTATTTCGCAGTCGCTGGAGGAAAATCAGTGCCAGCAAGGTAGGCAAAACGGTGTCGGCAGGCATGGCTCCAGCGGGGCGTGAACATCCCCGGGATGCAATTGCGCCCCTTCATCTCGCAGTGTGTTCGCCAAAGTGAGCTCTAGCCTCGCTGCGAACCCGATAAGTCTTTCAGTTTGACTTGAAACTCAACATTTTTCCTCTTTAGAAAAATGTCACTCACATTCCTCTGTTTCATTACTCTCGGTTGTGCGGCTCTGGCCCCTAGGGAAATTGCCTGAGCTGGACGCCGCCCTCGCCTGCCCAGACCGTCACCCCTCCTGGGCTGGTGCCACCACCGCACGGCGGGCTCCCTGCCTCCAAGCCCGTGGGACGTCAGCTGCCCTGCCGCCAGGCACCAACGGGGTCTCACCAAGTCTTTATCCCCCCTGGTCTCCGACCCTCCTCCCCGCCTAACTGCACCTTCCTGTCTCATTACAGTCCAGCCTCTTTTTTCCATCCTCTCTCCATTTGTGTATCCGACGAGCATATATTGAGCACCTACTGTTTGCCAGGCACCATCCAGAAGCGGAGGATGCGGCAGCGAGTAACACAAGGTCCCTGTGTTCACGAGACAGTAAACAAAGAAGCAAACAGATGTGAGCAATAGATGATATTGTCCAAGGGTGGTCACAAATGTCTCCCCTGTCTCTGGTACTCAAGAGGTGGAGCCTCAGTCCCCTCTTCTTTGAAACTAGGCAAACCCGTGTGACGGCCTGACCAACAGAGGATGGCTGAAGGCAGCTATGTCAGCCTGGCTCAGTGACATCACGCACTTCCACTGTGCTCCATGGGGAGACGTGTGCTTGGAACCAGCCTCCATGCTAGAAGGGAGACCAAGCAGCTCATGGACCATGAAGAGGGACAGAAGTCTCCAATCAAACCTCGGCAGCCAACGCCACTTGGAGCAGCAAGGAGTCCTTTCTGCTGAGCCCTCCCCAAATGACAGATTCAAGAGCCAAGTGAATGATTGTTATTATTTTAAGCCAGTAAGTTACGGGGTCATTTGGGAACCCAGCCACAGATAACCTAGAACAGCATACAAAGTGACAAGGGTGGTGATGAGCACTAGCGAGAAAAATCAAACCAGGAGATGAGGGAAGTCAAGGAGAGGAGCAGGGGGAAATGGAGCTTGGCAGAGACGGGTCTCCAACCCAGCCCTGCCTGATCCCAGTGCCCAAACTGTGTTCACCAACCCCACAGACATGCTGGGAACACATCTACTAAAGAAGAGGAGCCTTAGAGACAGTTTCATCCCAAGGGTGAGACTTGCAACCCCAGCCTCTGCTTGCATACTTCTGGTGATGGAGAGATCACTCCTTAGCCAGGCAGCCCTGCTGAATGAACAGCTCTGGCCATGGGAACCAGCTTTGTTCCACCCAAGGAGGCCTGGCTCCCTCCCTGCACAGCTCTCAGGGGCCATGTGGACACAGTCAGGGACATGTGTTTCCCCCCCCCCCCACCCACTGTAGCCCATTCTACATCCATGGTGACCCTTAGAGAAAGGACTGGATACTAAAAATGTAATCAGAAGCAGGATGGAGTCCCAACCAGGGAAAACATCTGTCATCATACAAGGGAGGGGGTCACGGGGGACAGGTCGCAGAGTGTATGCCAAAGTTCTGAGCCTAAATAGCAAAGCCACTGAAATGTTAGCAAAATCATGCCTATATATTCACAAGCTTTTTTGAGGAACTGGCCACCAAAAGGGCCCCAATCTCCACCCCATCCCATTCCAAAACCTGAACAACTCCTGAAATAAAAGCAGAGGTTTTAGAATCACAAAGACCTGAGTTTGAGTCCTTTCTACAGGCTGTGCACTTGCTGTGTGACTTTGGGCAAGTCACTGCCCCTCTCTGAGCCCTGAAGTCAAACCAACATGGATGTGTTTGTGGCCTCCAGCATGATTTCTGTGCTGATCTACTTAGTAGTTTCCTCTAAACTGACCTCCCTCTTTTACTTAAACTGATTTTTTTTTACTTAAACTTATTTTTAAAGATTTTTATTTATTTATTTGACAGAGAAAGAGACAGCGAGAGAGGGAACACAAGCAGGGGGAGTGGGAGAGGGAGAAGCAGATTTCACGCTGAGCAGGGAGCCCGATGCGGGGCTCGATCCCAGGACCCTGGGATCATGACCTGAGCTGAAGGCAGATGCTTAACGACTGAGCCACCCAGACACCCCACACTTAAACTTATTTTTATTTATTTTTTTAAAGATGTTATTTATTTATTTGACAGAGAGAGACACAGCGAGAGAGGGAACACAAGCAGGGGGAGTGGGAGAGGGAGAAGCAGGCTTCCCGCCGAGCAGGGAGCCCGATGCGGGGCTCGATCCCAGGACCTGGGATCATGACCTGAGCCGAAGGCAGACGCTTAACGACTGAGCCACCCAGGCGCCCCTACTTAAACTTATTTTTAAAAGAAACTTAAAATCCCACCTTAAGTGGGAAACTAGTGCAAGATGCCATCGATAAAAAGGAACGATCAAGATGAAGAAAAAAACAGTGCTGCTAACTTAGAGACAAACATGGTTGTCGCCCCCACCTCACAAGGCGTGACAAAGGGAGATAAACCAGTCTTAGGGACAAGTGTTACTGACACATTAGCACCCGACTGAGACTTTCTCCCTGGTGTTACCAGGAGGTTGAAGGGAAACTAGCAAGAAGCCACTTTCTGACCATCAAATGCCCTTTGTGCCCACAGCAGCATCTCTCCTGGCCCTGGGCAGATGGTCCAGCCCTTGGGAAGTCCGGAAGTCCCGACCTACAACGACCAAGGCAGGGAGGGAATGATCTATAGACTTCCAACAATGGCCCAAGACCCCATTGAACAGCCAGGACAGGAAGTCCCAAAACTGCAGAAACCAAAAAGGGGAGCCTCTGAATGGGCTTTTTGGGGACATTGGGAATGTGTCACCTTGTAGACCACCATAGGCCTCCCCAACCCTGGACACCAGCCAGCATGGCTACAGCCCAGACCCAGGAGAACACGGGGGTCAGCAAGAGGCTTTGGGCAGGGGAAAGTCCGTGGGGTCCAGTGGGATCACCCCGTGCTTTGTGATAAGCCTGCCCCCTCCCCCACACACTGAACCTTGGTTTTCCAGCTCCGTTGTTAGGAGGTTATGTGTCCCTGAGCTAGTGGCCTTACTTCTTTGAGCCTCGACGGTCTCTCCGTACCTCAGTTTCCCCCTGGACAGAATCAACTGACCCATCAAGCATGGCAGTCATGGAGCCCAGGACCCACGATAGCATTAAGGGCTTTGAAAATGTTTTCATTTCTGTTAGAAGAAGAAAAAAAGAACTTTTGAACACAATGGTTTAATATATAAAATTAATATTTTCATCATTATACCAACATAGTCATAAAATATCATTTTTAGTATTTTTTAATGGAGAAAGGGGCTTGTGAAAACTAAAATGTGACCCCTACAAAACAGGGATGAAAAACAGTACCTGCACGGAAAACCTTTGGCCCAGGGCCCAGCAAGCTACAAAACGTTTGACACATACTTTTATTGTCGTTCTTGGAAGAACTGGCATTGGTTTAGGAGTCAGGACATGGAAACCACTCTGGACTCTTTCTCCCTCTGCATGTTCTTTGGAAGCTGTCCCCTGACTGGCCTCAGTTTCCCCAGCTGTAAAATGAGAGTCCCAGAGTCAGGGATCCTCTTCTGGCTCTTTCTCTGCCTTTCTGCCTGGAGAATCAAGAAGCCCCCACCCACATAAACACCCCCCCCACCCCCAGAGGCAGACCAGCTGGCAGCTGGACAGCTCACTCTTCAAAATTACATTGTCTCCCAGTCAGGTAAATATTACAAGTTCAGACAATAATTGTGGCTTCTCTTTTTTTGTTTATTTTTTTAATTCCCGGATGTTTGATTTGGCCCAGGCCCAGCTCCCAGTGTTTTCACTGGGCCATCTCTGATTCCTGCTCCTGGCACCAGATTTTGCTATAGGGACTGGTAAAACTTCTTCCAGAGGGTTGATGAGCATCGTCTGGACCACGGGAGGTTCCTGAGTTTGCAGGGTATGATGGCAGCGACCACTTCCTGAGCACCTACTCTGTGCCTCATGCTGTTCCAGGTGCTGGGATTCTGTCAAAAAGGTAAGAAGCATCTCCAGGGAGCTTCCTCTGCTCGCAGTGCAGAGGGCAAGGCAGGCATAGCATAAGTCCGTGCATGGGTAGGATGGAGGGGTCATGGGGGGGAACTGGGGAAAGAGAGAGGGGGCAATGGGACCCTAAGAAGGCAGGCTCGGCTGTGCCAGCCAAGGTCCTTCCTAAAAATAAGTGACACCCAAGCTGAGCCCTGCCTAACGGATGGGTGTCCACCAGGAAGTCCTGGGCAGGTGGAATAGAATGTGCCAAGATTAAGGTGCTTTCCACCCCAGTGATGGAGATCAGCCTCATTTTCCAGGGGAGGAAACGGAGTCTTAAAGGGTCACATAATTGATAAACGGCAGAGGCACCACTTGAACCCAGGCCTGGCTGCTTCCAAAGCCCTTTCGGAACCACTCGACTACCTTTTGCCCTGCCCCCAACAGCCTCCCGTGGCTTCAGTGCAAGCAAAGATCAGAACCCGGATCACCTACTGAGTCTCCAGAGAGGCTGTCACCCTCGTGTCAAAGTAACCCCCAGGGCCTCAAATCCCACCGTCCCACCATCAGGGCCCAGCACTTATAAAATGTGGCTCCTCCACCGTGGGGCCCAGGGGCCCAGTGCTCTCCTCGGAGAGAACCCAAATAGGGAAACTGAGGCTCAGGCCGCTGAAGCCCTTCGCTCCAAGTCACCCAGTGCGGGAGACGTAGACGTGCCCCCCCCACAGTGCTAGGCCCCCGAGCCTTAGCCCCCGTCTGTGGGCGGGACACCCCCCTCCCCGGACCCTCTGCTCGGGGCCCCAGCCCCCTCCCGGCCCCTGCCCCAGGACAATGGGGCCTTTCACAACCAGACAAAGGGAAAAAGTTTAAAAGGCGAGAATTATGTTTCCACCATGGCGCAGGGGGTGGGGCGGGGAGAGGGAGGAGGGGGGGCTGGGGAGAACCCGCCGCCACCGCAGAAACGGACCGGTGTGTATTTATTCACGTCTGACACAACACAATTTGATTTTCCACATAAAAGATCAAATAATATTTCAGTTACAGTTAATTACACACCCCAAAAGCACATCAAAGGATGGCCCGCGTCCGCCCAGCCCTTGCTCCGCCGCACCGCGTGCGCCCGGATTTCACGCCCCGCTTCGTGGCGTCGCAGGCACAGGAGCTCAGCCCTTCCCGCCCACACAGGTCTTTGAGGCTGGGCCCCAGGGGCCAAGGTGCCTGCGCGGCCCTCAGGCCCCTCGCTGGGCTCCGAGGACGGTCCGGTCCCCGGTTGATGCCTGGTCTCCCCACCAAAATAGTAGCCCTGGAGACAGGGTCCCACTAGGGCTCACTCTCCCCCGTTACCACCACCACCACTCACTCCCCCAGCAGGCAGGCAAGGTCGAGAGGTGCGCACGCAGATGTCCATTTGTTGGATGAGGAAACAGGCCCAGGAAGGTGAAGTGATTGGCCCAAGCTGAGGGACAAGCTACAGTGCCAGTTAACTTTGGGGATGCAGAAGCAAAGCTGAAGCAGGGGGACACCTCTGAGGTGTGACCCGGGAGGACCCCCCCCCCCCCCAGCTGGCTGGGAGCCTTAGCTCACCCTGCAGTGCTTCTGAAAACAATCACTGGTGCACACGGGAGAGAGGAAGTGGTTGAGAAAATTCTGGAAAGGCCGAGTCTGAGAATCACAGACTCTCAGAAACGGACTATTCATGTAATAACAGAGAACCTGAGGATGATGGAGTCTTAAAATCACCAAATTAGAAATTTCAAGAGCAAGAAGAGGGAGTCCCAACAGATGTCCTTTCCAAGGCGATCCGGGGGCCCAGAAAGGGTGTGTGCTCTGCCCGAGATGACACAACAAGTAGGGTTGGGCTCCTGGCACCCTAGGGGCCATGTGGGGTGGTGGTCAGTGTGCCCCACCGCTCAGACCTGGACAGAGCTGCCAGGCACCCCTGCACGGGTACTCTGTGTGGAGGGGTGCAGGGTGGAGGGGGAGGGAGAAGTGGGAAGGATGGCTTAGTCTCAGAGTTTGTCAGAGGCAGGGTCACCCCACACCCATACCCTTTGAGTCCCCAAGCTCCATGCCAGAAATCTCTCCTAAGAGCCACCTGCCTCCAGGAAGGGCCTTTGAAGGACATGGAAAGGATCGCTGCTCCCAATGGTTAGAGCTCAGGGAATAGCGCCCCGGGGGGACAGGGTGCAGAGATGAGGGCTGGGAGCCCCAGGCTCAAACAGCAGCTTTGCCAGAAGGTAGGAAAACCCCCAGATGCAGCTCCTTCTTCCCCAACCCCCGGATCCTGAAAGAACCCTGGGCCTGGGGCTGGAAGCTCCATTTAATTGAGGGCTCACTATGCACTGGTGGGATCCCACAGGCAGCCACTTCTGCCCCCCGAACCTCTGCTTTGCCCTGCTGCAGGCTTGGGTCCGTGGGAAGCTCAGAGGAAGCGGCCTTGCCGGTGAAGGTTCCAAGTTGTGGGTGCTCATGGGGGTCGGAGGCTGCAGAAGGGCAGGCAGGGGCCTGGCAGGGGGCCGGGGGGCAGAGGGAGGGCAGGAAATATTCTGGGCCTTTCTCCCCCAGCACCGCTGCACCCCAAGGCTCAGACGGCAAACGACCATCCTGTTTGCCCGGCAAAGATGTTTCCTGTGCAGGCCTCGGCCAGGCTGAACGCACCCGGTGCCCACCGCAAGCCTTTCCCAGAAGTCTCTGCTCCTCAGCCACCTCGGGACAGAGCCCCGCGCACGCCCCACCCGGCTACCCCTACAGCCTTTAACTGCCCCATCCCACCAGCCTCAGGTCCCGAAGGCCCAACCAAGAGTCATAAAACCAGACCTCACAAGCCTAAGATGTCAATAAATTAGATCAACCGCGGGACGCCTGGCACACGGTAGGTTCATGATTCAAATGTGTGGCCAGGCTTTAAAGATACTTCTCAGTTTCTGGCACACAAAAGGGAGCTTGAGAGTAAGGGTAGATGATGGGTGCCCCAGAGTCATCAGCACCCAGCACTGTTCTGCACACAATGGGTGCCTTAGGGGTGTATGCTGACCTTCTCCCTGGATGAAGGCTGTTTGTTTCCTCGGGGGCAGAGCTGTGTTTTATTTACCTCTGTACCTTGCGTATAATCCGTGCTTCACAAGTATTTATTGGACAGATGGATGGACAGACAGACAAATGGACGGACTGCCAGATGGATGGGCGGACGGATCGGTGGATGGGTGGGTAGCAGAATGAATAGATGGATAGTTGGAAAGAAGAAAGGGTGGATGAGTGAATGGATGAGTGGATGAATAAAAAAGGAGAAATCAACGGTGAAAAAATACTTTTTTGTTACAGGATTCGAGCATCCTAGATTCAAGTCACCTTAATGTGCTGTGCAGCCTTGGCCAGTGTAGTCACCCTCTCTGAGCCTGTTTCCTCATTTGTCAAACGAGCATGGTGATTCTGCCTTACCAGCTCCCTGGGATGCCTGGAAGATTCCCTGTGGGGCTGGTGGGAATGACTTCCTAAATTGTAAAGTGTTCTGCCCTGGGCAGGTGGCGGGCCGTCCTGAGCCTCTGAGGGAGGCAGACCAAATGGATGAGCCCTGGCGTGGGATAGCCTGGCAGGTGATGGAGGCACACAGGGCCAGCACCCTGGTGGGCTCAAATCCTGCGTGGCTGCCCTGATGGGCAGCAGCTCTTGCTCTAGTAAAATTTTATGGCCCCTGAGAGCAGACAGAGAGCTGCCAGTGACAACTCGCTGGAAATTTATGGCTGGCCTCCTCCCTCCTGGCCCACTCTTCCTTTGCGCAACTCTCACCAAAACTGAGCTCCCTAGGCTTGGCCCCTGAGGCCTGAGACCTTCCGAGGGGCAGGGGAAAAGGGGCTGAATTAAGAGAAAGTAAAACTTTGTGGTTAAAGGCAGGATAGAGGCAAGCTGAAAGACCGGGATCCGAGAAGCATTTGCTTGGCAAGACTGTGCAAGAGACTGAGTCACACTGCATCAAGTTACAAAATTGCCTGTTATCCAAAGTCCCTTGGGGAGAAACAGGAATGTGGCCACAGCAGGCACAATGGCCTCTTTTAGTCCCTGAGCATCCCTGTGCCCTCCCACCACAGGATCTTTGCACATGCTGCTTCCTCAGTCAGGTGCATCTTCTCCCCAAACTGATTTACATAGTTATCCAAGATGCATGGCTGGATCTAACACACATACACGTGTATGTGCAAGATGCCTGTGTGAATGTGTCCATGATGCCCCTGGCGCACACGTGGGCATGTGAAGAGCAAGGGCATGATTAGGAAAATCAAGGCACTGCTGTGGAGGGACATGCGTGTGTTGCAAGTGCTCAGTGTGGCCAAGGATAGGCTGGGAAGGGGGCAGAGCTCCCATTTCTGGGATTTTACAGATCCTGGGCACTGCATGGCCTATCATGCATTATTAGCCCATCAACCCAATATGGGGCCAACCTGGATTATCCCCATTTCAGAGAGGGAGAAACTGAGGCACCCAGGAACTTGCTAGAGAATTTGCACTCTGACCCTAGAGGGGTTGTAACCATCTAGGAGGTGGAGCCAGGAGTGGCAAGGGAAGAGTCTTGCATGGGCCTGGGGGTGCTGGGTACCAAAAGCAAGCCAGGCTTGGGGCGGTCCCTGTGGACCAGGGTGACCTTGGGGAAGGACAGAGGGGTCTGGGGACAGGGAGAGCGAGAAGAGCCGGAGACTGGGAGAGCAGAGCTAGATGTGCCCCTGCCCTGGGAACCCAGGAATGCCGGTTTGGCCATCCAGTAGACTCCCTAGGGCTGTGTTCTGGTCATGAGGCACTGGCCAGCATGGTCACCCCGGTCAGGCTGATTTACGGGCGCTCGCCGCGGGGGCAATCAGCTGGGGCCAGATCTATTATTGATGAACTTCCCGAGCCCTGTTAATCAACTGCGCATGCCCACAGCAAGCGGCCCAGCAGCAGGGGCTACAACACATCCCCGCGGCCCCAGTGGCGCTCCCCCACCCCCACCTATGGTCCGTCTGGAGGGGAGAGAGTACACGGGGGCTTCGGGGCAGAATCTCAGCCATCTCAGACCCAGCCGCCCTGGGGAAAGTGGGGACATGCCAGGCTCTAGCCAAGACCCTCAGCAACACACGGTGTGACCTTAGACCAGCTGCTCAATCTCTCTGCTCCTTGGGCACAGATCAGCTAGAACACTGCGACAGGGAACTGGACCATTGGCTTCCCTGCCAACCCCCCGGAGACAGTGGGGTGGCATGAACTTCAGGAGGCTAGCCCATCGATGGGACCCGGGTTCCAGTCCCCACTCAGGTACTTGCTGGCGGAAGAGCAATGATGGGAGATGAAGTGGGGGGAGGACCCTAATTTGGGTGGAAGGGTCAATGAAGGCTTCCTGGAGACTGCTGAGGCCTCAGGGAAGGAGTGGTGGGTGGAATGTTCCAGGCAGAGGGAAGAAATGAAGCAAAGCAGTAGGAAGGAGGTGGGCAGGTTTTGAAGACCAGCAAGGAAGAGATACACATATACGTGACCGTGACTGGAGGGGAGCCAGCCAGGGGGAGGGGGCTGGATAGGAGAGTCGGTGGTGGGTTGGGAATTTGAACCCAGGACTGGAGCACGGAGAGAGGGGCCCGGAGCTGCCTTTCCGGAGTCTCTGCCCAGCCTCTGGCCAGGGTGATTCAGTAGCTTTCCCCCAGCTCCTCCTGGCTCCCTCCCCGGTGTAGCTCCTCTGAACTTCATCAATCTATCCCCTCTCCTCCCCTGCCCACCTCTAGCAGCTTCTGGAGTCAGGAAGGAGACGCTCCTGGGTGGCACGGCCAGGACTCTGAACCCATCCTGATTTTGTACCTGAAGACACGAAGGCTCAGATGGGGCAAGCAGCCTATCCAGCACCACACAGCTGAAACCACCCCATGAGCCCCTGCTCTGGGGCAGGTGCAGGGCAGGGAGCATACAGCCCCGCCCCTCCTCCTTCCGAGCATCTCACTCTTGTCTCGTCCCCGGGGAGGGGGGCCGAGGTCTTTCTTCCGCTCCTCAGAAAGGAACCGGGTTCAGAACTGTTTTGAGAGGGAAGAGGGCACTGAATTTCAGTTTGTCTGTAGTCATTTTTAATTGTCTTGAGACCTTCCTTTTTCTCATGTTTTACTCAATTCATACAATATTTACCTTGTTTGTTATGGGATTTTTCCCCTTTGAGTCCTTCTCCCACTCCCGTCCAAGAAAAAAAAAAAAAGCGGTTATTTGTGTCGCTATGGTTTGTGTCCTTTTACATCTGTTTTCCTAAGTCTATCCTTTGGGGTCACACACACAGGATTGGAAGTAAAATGGAAGTGAAGCAAAGAGACCGAGAGAGAAAGGGACAGAGAAACAGAGAGAAGCAGGAGACAGAGACGGAGAGACACAGAGAGACTGGCGGAGTCCGTGGAGAGAGGACACGGACAGAGCAGGGCCCAGAGCCCGGCGAGGCTGAAAGCACAGAAGGCTGAGGGCCAAAATGACCACTGGTCCGCGAGGCCTGGTGGAAGCCGGAGCGGTAGGGGACACCCCTGGATTCCGTCCTAACGTCTCCTGCCTCCTCCCTCCCTAGAGCAGAGTCACTTGAGAGCCGGGACCAGAGCCATGATTTCCCACCAGAGGCTCCCTCTGTGGACAGAAACATCTCCAGACCCTTGCAATCACGGGGCTCTCGACACCATGGGGTGGGCAGGGGGTTCCCCAAGTTCCTGGGTGCTGAGCAATCTCCGCCCTGCCGGTCGTGCGGGGCGACCTGCTCCAGGAAGACAGAGGCCAACGGGGCAGTGACAGAACCAGCTGCTGAGGGACAGGAGGCTTCGAGGTGGGATGTTGCATCACCCTCGACAAGTCACCTCCTCTCTCTGGGCCTCCCCCATGTTCCCACAGCCTTCGGTGAGCCAGAGGGAGCTTTTCCAATGGAAGAGGTATTATTATTTCTGTGCAGAGCCTTGTTGTTGTTTGAAACGAAGGTAAGAGACGGTGGTTCGGGTTACAGATTTGGAGCCAGTCAGACCTCGGGTCAAATCCTGAGCGCCTCTTCCTGGCTGTGTGACCTCGGGCAAGTGCTTTCCCTCTCTAAGACTCAGTTTCTGCCTCTGTAAAACGGGTGGCAGCAGTCCCTGCCTTGTGAGTCGTTTGAAGGAGTTAATAAGCGGGGAGTGGGGGGCCGCTGGTGCCCCAGCAAGTAGCCAGTAGGCGCCCAGCCATGCTGCCGTGCTCCTTCCCCTCTGTCCCGAAGAGCAGGCACATCTGGCCTCCTGCCAGTGACAGCCGCCCTGGGGCTCCCAGCTCCTTCTCCTCCCTCCCACAAACACCTGTGCAGACCCCCTTTCCGGCCTCACGGAATGAAAATTATGTAAAGAGGCCCAGGCTTCTCCCTTGCAGACAAAGACCAAAAAGTGAAAATTCCAAACTGTCCCAGGAGGCAGCTCGAGGCGCAGGAGAGGCTGCAGCCAAGACCCCCCCCCTGCCCCCGCCGAGCACGGGGGCCCCGCCCCTCTGGGGGTCCCGGTTCACCCTCACAGCTGTCCCAGAGCCAGGCCATCCTGCCTGGGTGGGCATCCCCTTTTGCCAGAAGAGAAAACCGAGGCCCGAGAGCAGAAGCCAGTGGCCCCCAGTGCGACCCCCCTGGACCCAGAGGTGCCCCCTGGACTGTGATACTGGGGGGGAGGGGGGGAGGAGGACAGACTAAAAAGTGCCTAGCTCTTTCTGGAGGATCCGAAAGTTCTGGGCAGGAAAGCAGATGCTCCAGAGTGGGCTGGGGGCTGGGCACAGACCACGAGACAAATGCCACTGAACGTCAGTGACACAAGTCCTCCTGGTTTTCCCCCAGCTCTACGGATTCTGGCATAGAGGAGGCCTCTACGTCTCCCACATCTAATAGGGAGGGAGCTGCTGACCTGAGCCTGGGAGCCTCAGGGGGAGCCCCTGCGGCCTGCTGCCCCCCAAGGACACTTGCATCTCTAACTCACTAGTTACTTTTCCTTTATGGCAAGTTTTCAGTTCAAAGCAATGAAAGAAAGCGTCCTGACTAAATGAGAAGTGAATCTCTTTAAACACAGATGAAGTTAGAAACAGGGCAGTGGGGCGTGGATCAGGTCAACACTGGGAAGGAGGGAAGGGCCGCTTGGGAAGGGTGTTTTTCCCAGCTCGGTGGATGGGTGGCTTTCGGGCCTCATCCTCCCGAGGAGGATGCTCCACACATGCCCATTCAGCAACCAGTGGCTGGTAGTTAGTAGCTGGTCACCATGCGCCCAGTGCGTGGTAGGGGACTCAAAATATTCTGTGCCCTCATCAAGCAGACACGGCCCTGCCCTCCAGCGCTTCCAGTCTGCTGGGGAAACTGATACATGAGATCCTCATAGATTGTGAGAAATGTCCTGAGGACCCAAAGTTGTGCTAGAGAAAATGGAAGGACAGGGTGGGGTGGGAGGATGGAGATTAGAGAGTGGGCAGAGAAGACCCCGCAGGAGAGGTACTGTATTTAAGCAGGTTATGCTGAGAGCAGAGGGGGGAAAGCAGGTGCAAAGGCCCTGTGGTAGGAAACGGCTGCCCGCCCCTTGGAAGAATTAAAGGCAGTGGGAGATGAGGTAGGCAGACTCCAGCCTCCTCAGGATCTTGCATGTCCTGGGGAGGATTTGGGAGTTTGTTCTGGGTACAGTGGGGAGCCTCTGGGTTGTTTTGGCTTTGTTTTGTTTTTTAATCAGGAGAGTGGCTTGGTCCAAATTGAATTTTAAGAAGACCCCCCCCCCACAGCCACAGCTTGGACAACGCGCTTAAAGGGTCACAATGAGGAGAGGGGGTGGGTTTGACTGGGGTCCAGGAAAGGAGTCAGATCTAAAAGTTTTATTGAAAGAAGAAGCAAAGGGGCTGAGTGATTTATTTACGCACTTCACAGACATTTATGAAGCACCTACTGTGTGCCAGGCACCAGTCTGGGCAGCAGAGAAACCTCGTCATTGGTGAATGACACCCACAAGGAATCCCATCCTCACAGGGCTGACTCTCCAGGGGCTGCCCACACCACACTGTATGCCCAGATCTGTGAGTGTCACACACATGCACGTGCACACACACGTGTACACACCCGCTCAAGTCCCCTCACCCTCTCCCTGGTCCACATGCACACACCCAGACACAAGCGTACATACCCCAGGCACCCACAGGCACATGCCTGACCTCCGCACCTTTGTACACGCACACACCTATTCACCACCCTCACTTACAAAAATAACCTTGGCGATTACACTTCATCAGGCTGACGTTGCCAGGGAATAATTGAGATCCCCTCGTTCCCGCTGTACCAGGTGATTCATTGAGAATGCGCTTCACCCTCGCCTCAGCCCCACCAAACACCGCGAGCACTAAGAATACTTTCTTTTATTGTAGCGAATGACATTTGAATTCATTTTCCTACCTATTATGTGCCGAGACGGGAGAGACTGAGTGGTTATTACCTGCCCGCCGTTATGTAACATGACAGAAATACGACACAGCTCACCGCTGTTGGAATGCCCCTGGGGCCGCCTGGACCCCGCCGGTCACCTGGACAAGAGCACTGTTCCGTAAGCCGGCTCCTTGCCCAGGCTTCGGACAAGTCATTTTGTTGCTCAGGGCCTCAGCTTCCTCATCTGCCACGTGGCGGTGAAAGGGATGAGCTGAATGATCTCTGAGGAATTTTTCTAACTCTCCTGCATGTAATTTGGGGCTTAGGGAGGTTGGTCTCCTCCTAGGCCTCCTCTCTCCAGGGAGTGAGGTTGCCTCTCCTGGGAGGCTCATGGTTCATTCATTCACAGAGCAAGTGTGGTTCCAGGCTCCCATCTGCCAGTCCTGTTCCAGGGACTCGGGAGAGGGCAGTGAGCAGGACAAAGTTCCTACATGATGGAGCTTCCATTACAGTGACAAAATTTCAGCAACAGATAGTTGTTAGTGAATGAATGGGTGGATGGACGGATGGATGAGTGAAGGAGTCTGGAATGGAAAATGGAGTTTGGGGAGGCATTGGTAGAAAATGGACATCAAGTCCTGGGCGTGGGCAGCAGATGCAAAGGCCCTGAGGCAGGAAAAGCCTGTGCCATGGAAAAACTAAAGTGGGAAGAAGAAGTGGGGAGTGGGAACTGAGGCAGGTAAGAGGGAGAAGGAAGAGCATCTCTGCTGAGCTCTGAGAGCTCCAGTCTATGAGACAAGAAGAAGAGCTCACAGAGAAACCTGAAGAGGAGTGACAGGGAAAACAGAGCCCCAGGGCAGAGAGGAGTTCTCTGGTCGGGGAGGGAGGGGATGGTGGGGGCATCAGCAGTGTGGAGCCTTAGAGACAGCAGGGAAGCAGGGCTGGGCTTGTCAGTGGGGCCAGAGGTCTGTCCCGCCTGTGTTTCCAGTAGACCCAGGGCCTGCCGCTCATCAGCCCACATGAATATTGGCGGAATTAATCCATCAATAGGTTCCCCACCTTAACTGCTGCATCTTGACCTCAGAGCCACCACTTCCTGGGCCAGGCATAGAGCAGAGATCACCTCAGAATCATTGTCCTCATTTTACCATGCAGCTATTCCTTGGGCACCTACTGTATGCACCAGCCCTGAGGGCATTTTGCACATCTATCATGTGCCCTTGCCAATAATAGCAGGTGGTAGGAGCGTGACAAACCCATTTCACAGATAAGAATATATACCCAGAGGGAAAGAGAACTTCTCCAAGATCAGCTAGCTCTCAAGGGGTGGAGGGATTAGAACCAGAACCTCCGGCTTCGGAACCCAGAACCACCACCCCCACACTATGCTGAAGGACTCAGGAGGCACTTTGTAAATTAAAATTCCTGTGCATATATGGCAGTCCTTACCACTCAGGTCGCTGGACTGGGGGCTGTATTTGGCTTTTCCAGGCCAGGTCTCCGCCCCTTTGGGTCTGAGCCCACACTCCCTCTCCAGACCCCAGCAGAGCGGGCCTGCGGCCGCAGCCTAGTTCCTAGCCCCTCACCCTCCCCTCCAGTGGCCGTGCGTGAGAACCCTGCTGCTGAGCCAGATCCCCACTTCCCCGTGTTCAGTGATGCCCACAGATCCCCTTCACAACTGATTAGAGCAAGGTCACTGGCACATTGCCCATGGAGTCAGGAATGAGGACCCACACTCTGCTCTCCGCTTAATGATAACTACATCCCTTGACCTGGTTCTTCAGGCTCTGCCTTTGGCCTCCGGCACCCCTAAGCATGAAAGCTGCTGGGAAGTCCCACCTGATCACCACTGTGTCACTGGCCCTTGCCCCAGCCCTACATTCCCAAAGAGCAGCCCGTGCCAGTGAGTCTGCTGTTGGCAACTGTCATTCGGTGTAAGCGCACCTTCCCGTGTTTAACCCACAAGTCTTCAGGAAGACTGCACGCTCCTTTGCCACGACTCGTGGGATCCTGCACGATTGGGTCTCTGAGGACGCCGCAGTCTTGCTTGGCCACTGCCCCCCACGCATGGTGTCCCAGCCTTGTGGAATTTCCTCCCCCGCCCCCTCGAAGAAGCAGTGACCTGCTACCGTGCCAAGTCTTTGCCCACGCCGTGCCCTTGGCCTGGAGCACCCTTCCTTCCCTCCCTGCTTCTTGCCCTGGCCCGTCCACCCCTTATCCCAAGCCCTCCTCACGCAGACTGCGAATCCCGACCTCGCTCTCTCCCCAGTTTCTCCATGATCTTCTCGGGAGCTGCAGGTGTGTCCTGCTCAATGACGCTGCATAATAAAGATTATTTAAAAAAAACAAACAGTAATAGAGCCCTGAGCACCTACTATGTGCCTGGCCTGGTGCCAAGCGCTTTGCCATTACTCCTGTTTTAGACATGAGGTTGCCACAGATCAGAGAGGAAAAGCCACCCCCCCGCCCATCTGATGTGGGCTCCCAACCCTTCACTGTCCCCAGGAAACATACGCTGCCCCCTGCCTCCAACCCCAAGGAGGAGGAGGAGGAGGCCCCCGGCCAGGCAGGAGTGGAGAGCATCCCAAGGCCTCCAGCCCCTTCCACAGTCGCCACCTCGGCCACAGACTCGAGGTTAGGGCCCAGGGGCCATCCCATCCCCCCACACCCACCCCAAGAGCCCAGCGTTTATACCATTACACCCCAGAGAAGGAATTTACTGTCTTAATCCTGAAATATCAAGGAAGACATTCCGACCAGACATGTCATCGGCAGGGCCCTGGGGAGCTGCTTTCCACTTCTACAGAAATAAAATACATACCCTGAGAGAGCCACGCCTTCAGATGGGAAAGCCAGCCTTGGGGCCGGTGTGGGGGGGGGGGGCTGGTGTCTGCACAGCTGGCCCGTCCCATGTCCCACGGGGCGATGGCAGCCTGGAGGAAAGATGCGCGGAACAAGATGGGGACTCCCCTCAATTCAGAGAGTGGCCTTGACCTTTCCAGCCGGGATGTTTTCTGCCTCAGGACAAAGCTGTGCACCCTGGGCCAAGCGGAGTGCCCTCTCTGGGCTTCCCATGCTCCTTACTGCCCAATGAGGGGCTTATTGTTTACCTTGGCTTCTCCGAGCATTGAGGTTCTGGAAAAGCGGGGAAACTAAGGCCCAGAGAAGGAAGGAACGGGTCCGAACGGCAAGGCCCAGGCAGCACCGGCACTCAGCCCAGCCCTGAATCCCCGAGGGAGGAGCTCGAGTTCCCACTGGTGGTTTTCAAACTGTCCTCTGTGGAACCCTGGGGGTTCCGTGAAGCACTTCAAGGAGCCCTGTGGGGTATGGATGGAAGAAAGTGGAGTGGGGGGGGCAGGTTATAGGCCCCCACCCCTCCCCAGCCAGAGCACCTCTTCTCATCTGTCTTAGCTCTGGGGTTCTCGAAGATTTTGCCTGAGCCAACGGTGCCATGGCTAAGAAGAAAAAGGAAAAGCATCGGCATCTGTGGAACCAAAGCAGGCAGAAGGGAAGGACAGAGGAGGCAAGAACACAGCCTCCCCAGCACTGGGGAGACCTAACGGGCACCTTTGGGTGCGGCCTCCTGCCCCAACCCTGGCGGGGAGGAAGGGGACCCCCACGCTAGAAAGGAAGGGGTCCAGGGGCTCCCACTTGAATCCTGGTGGGGAGGGATGGCCATCATCCCCAGCATGCTTGCTGAACCCGGGACCCTTGGTGGGCCCGGGATTCCAGGAACTGCCGGGGGGTGCACAGGAGGGGTAACCTGGTGCCCCCAGGAGTGGTTGGCAGCAACAGGCCTATGGGGCTGTATGGGCACATCCGTGGTGCTTCTTGTGGGCGGCCTGGCACTCTTGGGCCTCGCCCCCCACACAGAGGTGAACCCCAGCCTCCCTCGCGTGCATACTTCTGACCCAAGTCACGCCCTTACCATTCCGACAGGACGCCCAGGCCTCAATTCAAACCACTGCACTGTACAAAAGTTGGCACCCTCTGTGACCAAGGACCCACGGGCTCACTGGGGGTCAACACAGAGACTGGCCATGAGGCCAGTGCAAGCAAGGGCGCAGAGACGCCTGGGAGGTTTCCTGAGGCCCCGTCCTGTTAGAGACGGGCTGGTTTCTGCCATCTGCGCGTATCCCCCAAATGGCCCTCAGTAACTTCCTATGACGGCCCCGTGATGGGACCCACAGTCCAGTGGATCATGAGTTTGGTGAGACACCACTGCGAGTTTGACCTTAGTGTAGTCAAGTCCCAAGACAGGAGAAAAGTGTCCAGAGAAAGAAAAGAACAAAAAGACAATGGGAGTGAGTTTTCTCATCTCTTAACAATTTCTAGTGTATCTGGAGAAGTTGATTTTCCCGCAAACGAAGAAAGCCTCCTTCCTATGGGGTAAGGGCAGGGGTCCTTCCCCCCTGCCCTCCACCTGGTCCCGGACCTCCCTACCTCCCCTGCCTTCTATGCCCTGGTGTCTGAAATTCCTTTTGCCAACATTGCTTGTTTGCTTGTTTTTAAAGCGCTCCTAGCCTTTATCACGTTTAACTCCCCTGCCCCCCGAGTATCTTCCGTGGGTCCCGATGGGCCCTCGAGGTCATCAGAGGGCTTTGGCCCGATACCAGCCTTTGGAGAATCAAAAGTAGGCGGCCAATGCCAGCTGTGTAGCCCAGGCCAGCCCCATCCGTTTGGATCCTGGATGCTTTATCCAGACTGACGTGGCCGGGGGTGGCTGGGCTCCTTGGTGGCTCAGGGTCCAGGATTTCCGCAGCAAAACATGAGAAAATCTCCCGCTTGGTCATCGGTTAAAATTCCAGATTTGACATCTTGGTCATGGAGCTTTGAACTGGCTGTCAGAGCATAAACCCAGGGCCCAACTGCAGGGACCCGTGGGCCCTGGGACTTGGAACGACGTGCTCTCGGGAGCTGGGATCCCAGAGTTTGGGAAGATGTGTGCTCTTCCCATTAGACAATTTCGAATCTGCGTGCTAGAGACCTTTTCATCAAAAGGGTTAGAGGAGCACATCATCACCATCCCATGTGTGATTTCACAGTTTCAAAAAGGATACGGTATTTAATTCTTTTTTTTTTTTTAAAGATTTGCTTATTTATCTTAGAGAGAGGGAGAGAGCAAGCATGAGCGCAGGGGGCAGGGGAGGGGGAAAGGGAAAGGGAGAGAATCTCAAGCAGACTCCCTGCTGAGCGCGGATCTCACACCCTGAGATCGTGACCTGAGCCGAAATCAAGAGTCGGACGCTTAACCGACTGAGCCACCCAAGCGCCCGCAGTAACTGAATCAATTTTAAGAAAGTATCAATAACCAAAAAATCATGAAGGGAAAACCACCGAAAACTGGCAAGTCTAGAAGTCCCCAAGCTCCTCTTCTTATTACCTTTAAACCCTTCCTGCACTCAGGCATTGTGTGTACCCACACAAAAGGGGATAACCTGGTTGACCTTGCCGTGTAGTTAAGCGTCCGTTCCTTCACTCATTCGCCAACAAACGTTTATCGAGCACCTCCTACATGCCAGGCGCTGTCCTAGATCCTGGGGAATATAGCAGCAAAAAAACCAAAACGATGAACAAGAACCTTACCGCCGTGGAGCTGACATTCTTCTGCTATACCCCGTTAACAGACTGGCTATGTGATATTCCACCGCAGGGATGTCACACGATTCATTTAACCAGTCCCCTATGGTTGGGCAGGTAGGTTGCTTCTAAATGTTTGAGGAGATGAATATCCTTTTATAATAGCTGAATCTTTACGCGATATTGTGATAACTTATTTTTTTAAAGATGGAGCCCTAAGAATGAAACAGCTGAGCAGAGAGATAAATAAATATATATTTATATATAATGCTTTGGACATCTACTTGCCAGTTGCCCTCCAAAAGAAATTGTACCAACACGGACTTGGGCTGTCAGGGAAGGAGAGTGTGCAGTGGGACTGTGTTTATTTAGACTGAAAAGGAGAGGGGAGTCTTGGGTGGCTCAGTCGGTGAAGTGTCTGCCTTTGACTCGGGTCATGATCTCAGGGTGCTGGGATCGAGTCCTGCATCGGGCTCCCTGCTCCGCGGGGAGTCTGCTTCTCCCTCTCCTTCTGCCCTTCCCCCTGCTTGTGCGCTCGCTCACACCCTCCCTCCCTCTCTCTCTCAAATAAAAAAAAAAAAAAAACATCGTTAGACTGAAAAGGAGAAAGGTAAGGAGTTTCTTAGTGTTTCTAGACTCCTTGGAGATTCAAAGTCACTCCGCTGTTTCTGGAACACACCACATTCTCGAAATAATGTGGTCAGCTCATAATGGGATCCCCCATGTCTTAGATATGTAGGGACACCAAGGCTCAGAAAGACAAAAGTTACAGGAAGAAAGATTTTGCATCCCAGTTTTTTAAATGTCCTCGAGGGATCCCTGTCCGGCCTTCTGATCGGGTCACATAGCACGCAGGCCCAGAGGCCCAGCATGGTGGGCACAGGGACAGGAAACCCTCGGGGCGCAGGAAAACTGTACCATTTAACAGCCAGCAGTATATTTCTCTCACCATAAGTTAAATATAAGGATGTCAGTGCTTGAAGGCGGGTTTCCTATGTGTCAGGTCCTACGCTGAGCACTTCACGTCTGTTAGCTCATTTAACCGCCCTGACAGTCCTCGAGATAGGAACAATTGTTATTATCAGCCCCATTTCGCAGATGAGGAAACTGAGCCTCAGAGAGGTTAGGTGACTTGCCTGAGGTCACACAGCTAGTGCATTGGGAATGAGATTTGAACTGAGGCAGCGTGGCGTCAAAGGCCTCACAATCACTAAACCATTTCTCCTTCCTGGTAAGGGGAGAGCAGGAGGTTTGGGGGCCACCCAGGAGTGCTGGGACCCCTTTCCAACCCAACACCTGGCAGCTGAGTGGTCTGAGCAGGTTCCTTCAGCCTTAGTTTCTCTACCTGTGGATCAGGATGCGAACACCTACCACAGGCCTGGTGGGTGTTCTAGGGGTGAGGGGACGGCCTTGGGGGTCTGCATCCCCAGGAGGCCGGGAGGGCTCTGACCCAATGCAGCAGGGAGACGTGAGAGAATGGCCGAGGAGGAGGAGGGTCTAGGCCAGGCTAGGCTGGAGCAGGGCCGGCTGCCTTGCTGGCTCGGAATTTGCTCCCAAAGAGGGTATGTCAGGTATGATATGAGCAAACCAGCTCCTCATCATAATGAGAGCCTCCCCACCCCCTCAGGGGGGCCGCTCGGCAGGGTCCACCGTCACCTGGAGGCCCACATACAGGTCGTTGTGCACACAATCAGAAGCATTTGCAGAGCTGTCTCCTCCGGTGGAATAGAAGTCACGCTCTGTCGTTTTCCTCCTGAGAAACCTGCATCCCAGGGATTTAGCATACCTGCAGAGCCCCCAGCCAGAGGAGAGCGTCGGGTCATACCAGAACAGAGGGGCCTGCGGCAGGAGGCCCAGGGTGCAGCCCAGAGCCTGGCCACCACACACTGCGCCGTCTCCGGCAAGGCCTCTCAGACCTCGGTTTTCTCACCTGCGAAATGGGATCGAGACGGAGTCCAGGAGAACCGGTGCTCCCCTGAGTGCCTGGGACTTCCTCTTCTGAAGGACCCAGGGAGGGGGGCGACTCACTTACCCAAAGTCACCCAGCTGAGAAACGACGGGGGACGCCAAGACCCATGCTCCTTGGTCTCTGAAGAGCAGCTTTGGGAGGTGCGATGAGCCTTATCCTCTGGAGTCAGGGCCCAGCTCATGCCCCAGAAAGCCAGGGCTGCTTCTGGGCTCCCTCCGGGTCATCTGAAGATGCTGCAGGCCTGGTGCTGGGGGCGGGAGGCTGCAGCTAGGCCCTCAGAGTCCCACTGAGGTTCTACAATAACCACAGCCAAGCGGGACACCCAGCCGCTCGGCCCTGGGGAAGGCTCACATCAGCCCTCTGTGGAAAAGAGGACCACCCCCATTCTACAGATGAGAAAACAGAGGCCCAGAGAGCTTCAGCAACTCACCGAAGGCCCCTGTATCCATTTCCTCTCGCTGCTTTAACAAGTCACCACAAATTCAGCGGCTGAAAACGACACAGATTTATTACAGTTCTGGAGGTCACGATTCCAAAATGAGTCTTCTCAGGCTGACATCAAGGTGTTGGCAGCACCGAGCTTCCTCTGGGAGCTTCTAGAAGAGAGTCCATTTCCTTGTCTCTTCCAGCTTCTAGAGACCACCTGCATTCCTTGGCTCAAGTTTCCCTCCTGCATCTCCGAGGTGCATCACTCCAACCTCCGCCCCTGTCACACAGACCTTCCCACTTTCCCGGCAGAAGGAACTTCGTGTTCACACTGGGCGCCCCCCCCCCACATAATCCGGGATAACCTCCCTACCTCCAGAGCCTTGACTTCGAAGTTTCTCTTGCCATGTAAGGTGACATACTACAGCTCCCAGGGAGTAGGGTGCAGGCATCTTCGGGAAATAGTATGTACCCTTCCGCCCAGCACAACCTCACGGGGAGGGAGTGCCCAAAGTAGCTGGAACCAAGTCTGACAGGCTCCAAAGTTCTGCTCCCCCCGAGACTCTGCCAAGGCTCTCAAGGACGGTGGATAATGTTGCCAGGTAAAAGAGAATAAATAAGTTTTTAATACAGGTATGTCCTCCGTATCGCATGGGATAGACTTATACTAAATTTTGTTCATCATTTATCTGAAATCAAAATCTAACTGGGCATCCTATGTTTTTATTTCCTAAATCTGACAACCCTAATAGCCAAACAAATAAACAAACAAACAAAAAAACCTATCTCAGGAAGAACAAGAAGCTCCTGTATGAAAAGATTTGGGTCCGAGGCTTAGAACCAAACAGGCATCAACTGGGACTCCTGCATTTCCCCTTTCTGGGCCTCAGTTTGTCTGTCTGTAAAATGGGGCTATGATGGTACTTCCCTCCCACACCCCCACCAACAGATGCCATTGATAACACAAAGGAGAAAGTGTTTGCACACGGCAGAGAGATGTGCCCGCCACAGGAGCCTGCTCCAGCCCCCACTCCCCCAATCCACAGGCCAGGGATTGAAGAAGCTATTCCCAGGGCCCAGCCCAGATGGGGCTTAAACTCCAGTCAGACAGGAGCCAATTTCCCCAGCTCATTATCCCAAACCAAATTAGGAGCCGCCTGGGCCGCGCCACTCGTGGCTTAATTGGGGCTCACAGACGCCCTCGCCCTGTGGCTCCTTTCTTTCCCGTTCCCCTGTCCCCAGCCGGGCCGTGCCTTGAGGGAGTCAGAGGCTGCCCAGGCCCTGCCACCTGGGCCCGTGCAGACGCCCCAGTGTAATCAATTAGAGCCAGGCCAGGCCCGGCTCGTAATGGGGCGCCGCTGGGCAGCTGGGCCCGGCATCGATCCCGGCCCCCGGTGACCCCCAGGGAGGCGAGGCAGCCAAGACAGCCACACAGATGGCGGTCTCCAGGGCCCTCTGTCCCCACCCCCAACCAGGGCTGGCCGTTGGGACAGGCCTGTGCACCTGATGGGCCCCAGATGAGCCTGGAGGCTGGACTTTGGTGTTTGGTGCCCCCGAAAGAAGCAGAAATATTCAGGAAAGCCTGCCCTGCTGGGGTCCAAGTGCCCCCCTCCCTGGAAGCATCTTTCATCTCTTCAAACCACCCGGATGCCCCCTCCGGCCCCTATTCTGACCAGGCCCACTGGGGAGCCACCCTTGAGGCTCTGAATGCAGCAGGGCACAGGCGGGGCCGGGGGCTTTCTTTGAAGAATCTTCTCCTGGGGCTTTCCCGGTTCCCTTCCCCCATCACAAAGGTTGGTCAGGTTGGCAGCGGGGGGGGGGGGGTGCCGAGGGGGGGACAGGGAGGGGAGTAGTGGCAACCACAGGACCCCCATCTGGGGACCATGAGGAGGCCTGGGTGGGGACAGGAGCCCCACTCAGCCTTGTTTTTGGCCATCAGTGCTGTCTGAGGCCCCACCCCCAACTCCGGTCATCCAGGGACACAGGGCCAGAAGCTTTGGCACAAGGGGAGTGTGGCGGAGGATGTGGGGTAGAGACTCGGGGAAGTGACAGGGGCCTCTCGCATGTGTGGGGCTGGGGTATCAGGCTCTGCGTGCGATGGGTGGGTTTCTCTGAGTCTCAATTACTCTGTATCCCCCATGTGGGGCACACAGCAGGTGTTAGGAGCTATTAGTAATATGGGTGTTGCGTAGGATCTGTGTTTCTGAGCTTGTGTGTGTGTGTGTGTGTGTGACCATGTGGCATTTTGTCTTCCCTCCGGGTGAGGGTATATATCTAAGAAAGGACTTCAGGGCTCTGCATCTTGCCTTGGAGACTCCAGGCCCAGGAACCCCCACCCTGTGTGGGCCTCAGGCCTTGGCCATCTGCTAGGGGAGCTTCCCAGCCCAATCCTGGTAAAATACAAATTTGGAAAAAATGATGTAATAAGAATAAAATAAAGACTGCCTATAGTGACACCACCCCCTCCCCAAGATAGATGCCTGAGCCTGAGCCCTCACCATGCACCTCCTTGTATCCTCACCGCCTATGGGGCAGGTACTGACAAGAGCCCATTTCACAGATGAGTAGGGTGAGGCTGGGGCCAGGGCTGAGCTGCTGAGTGGGGATGCTGGGACAGGTTAAAAACCAGGCCTTCGGGAGAATGCTGCCTTGTAGACAGAAAGAATCGGGTTTCCTGTGGGGCTGGTGCCCTCTGGGGCTCCGTTTCATATGCCACGTGCCCGGTGCAACAATATTTGTGGAATCAAATCGAACCCAACCCAAGAGATTCTGGCAGGCTTTAAGTCTTACACCTGCTACCACTGGCTATGTGACCTTGGGCAAGTGCCTTTCCCTCTCAGGTCCTGGTTTCCCTGTCAGCACCCTGGCCCCCATAAGCTTAGATCTCCCAGAGGGTCGGGTCCATCCTACACTCTGTCCCGAGAAAGGACTCCCTGCTTCCCCCAGTTTCCAATGAGAGGTCCGCCCAGCTGCTGCTTAGCCTCCTTGCCAGATGGAGAGCTCACTCCCTCCCAAAGCATCAGGCTGCACCGTCGGCCACCTGAACCCCACAGGAGAGGTGCGTGGACTGGGAAGCCAGACTTCCTGGGTTCGACACTTGCCTCTCAGCATACCAGCCACGTGACCCATCTAGCAGCGCCTTGGTTTTCCCACATGCGGAAGGGGGTGATCTACCTCGCAGGATTTTTGATGATTTATGGGAGCACAGCTCCACCTTAGGAGCTGCCCTGAATGCTATCTGAGCTGCAATGAAGCCCCCCTGTCTCCACCCAAAAAGGAGGCTTTGGAGCCTGGGAAGGGAGAATGGGGGCAGTAGCGCCTGGCTCAGAGCAAGTGCCATTAAAGTGGTTGTTATTGTCACCACAGTAATGACCCTTGTCACTTCCACTCATTAGTCCTCAAGCAAGAGTTATCTCACCCACTTTACAGACGAGGAAACTGAGGCCCAGAGAGAGGAAGACGTTGGCCGAGCGCCCCCGGTGGCTTCCCGAGCGGCACGACAGCCGCCACCCTGGGGTCCGGCCCTGCACCGTGTCAGCCCCACCTTGCGGGTCTCAGGCTGAGCCGGGCCGGGCTGCCAGGGCAAAGAAAGGGGGGTGGGGGTCGAAGGCCCCCTCGGGCCCTGCCAAGGCCATGGTGCCGGGCCAGTGGGCTGCAGGCCAGCCCCCGGGCGCAGGCGGGCTAATTGCCGACGCACGGCCGCTGCCTTGGACCGTGACCCAGGCCCCTGACAGACGTGATTTATGAGGGCCCTCGGCAAAGCGGAACCCACTCAATTGCCTATTACCTCACTTAGCAGACACCTTGTCACCGCCCAAGAGCCGGGTGTTAAAAATACAAACCAGGCAGCCGGCAGGCCAGGAGCGCTCGGGCCCTCCACCTGCTCCAAGCCAGATAATGCCCCCCGCCCCCGCCAGATTCACCATGTAGACATCATCAGGACCCAGCTCCCGGGGTGAGGGGCAGGCCGGGCAGAGCCCAGACAGGGCCTCACGTTCAGACCGCTGCCAAGATGGGGACAACTGAGGCCCAGCGAGGGGTGGCTACATGTCTGAGCCGATGGCAAAGGCCGATCTCGGGAGCACCAGGACCCCCGTCCCCTTTGCTCCTGGCCCTGTGCACCGTGATGCTCGCTGCAAACCAGTCTGCCAGTTCTGGGCCCCTGGGGTGGTCTGGCCCCCCACATTGGAGCCTGGCATCCCACACCCTTCCTGCTTGGCCTCGCTGCTTCCAGAAAACCCCAGCACAAGTCTGGTGCAGGTGGACCCTCCCTTGGTGCTTGCAGGTCGCAGCCCCCAGGGACACACCCAGCACCAGCTGCTTTATTTGCAGGGCCCAGCGCCCGGTGACACCATGAGGTGCCTCGTTCAGAAGTGACTGAGAATTTCCACATGGCGATGGGAGAGCAGGAAGCCAAGCGCGGGGCCCTGCAAAGGGCCGGCAGAGGCGGCCCCAGGACACCTACCCTGCCCCACGTGCTGAGCACCTCCAGGGGGTGTGGGGGTGCCGGCAAGAAGCTGGTTTAATCCTCACAATAACCTTGCGTGCCAGGTAGCTGCTGTTAGCCGGATTCACCCCCGGGCTGGGGGAGAGTGTGAGCCCCACAGGGCAGGGCCAGAGGCCCCGGGGGGGTACCCAGTAGTGTCCTCCTACCTCGGGGTACGGCAACGTGTGTGTCCGTGTGTGTGAGTCTGTGCGCATATCCATGTGTGTGTCTGTGTGGGTCGTGGGCATATCCGTGTGTGTGTATGTGTGTGTGGGGGGGTGGGTCTGTGTGCATATCCGTGTGTGTGTCCATGTGGGTCCATGTGCATATCCATGTGTGTGTCCATGTAGGTCCGTGTGCATATCCGTGTGTGTGTATGTGTGGGTGTGAGTCTGTGCGCATATCCATGTGTGTGTCCGTGTGGGTCGTGTGCATATCCGTGTGTGTGTATGTGTGTGTGGGGGGGTGGGTCTGTGTGCATATCCGTGTGTGTGTCTGTGTGGGTCCATGTGCATATCCATGTGTGTGTCCATGTGGGTCCGTGTGCATATCCGTGTGTGTGTATGTGTGGGTGTGAGTCTGTGCGCATATCCATGTGTGTGTCCGTGTGGGTCGTGTGCATATCCGTGTGTGTGTATGTGTGTGGGGGGGGGTGGGTCTGTGTGCATATCCGTGTGTGTGTCCATGTGGGTCCGTGTGCATATCCGTGTGTGTGTATGTGTGGGTGTGGGTCTGTGTGCATATCCATGTGTGTGTCTGTCCGTGTGCATGTATACATACATGTTCCTGTACATGTGTCTCTGTGTGTACCTGTGTCTGTGTGTGTCCCCACAGGTCCTTCTGTATGTGTGCTGACAGAAGTTGTCAAACAACTGAGAACAAAAATCAAATCAAAAGCAGTTGACTCATTGGGTGAAGCCTCACCCCTGCTGGTGAAATTTCCCTCCTGCCCTTGAAAAATGAGAGCCAGTCCCCCCAATCCACCCCGGGGGGCCCTGTGGGGTCATTGGCTGGGGTCTGCGTAAACTTCCGGGATGGGGCCACTGGAGGCAGGAGGGACTGTCCCGTGGGTCTCCTGGGTGCCTGCGTCTGCAGCCCTCCCCCTCAGCAAAGAGCGGCCGGGACGCAATTTTACTCACCCCTTCTTTACTCTGCAAACACTCCCTGGACACCCCCACCCCACTGTAATGATGGGGACAAGTGTGACCAAACCCGGCCCTGCCTGCAGGGAGCTCACAGCCCAGTGAGCAATTTGGGAGGCACAGGGGACCGGTCAGGGCCTAGAGGAGGCCACCAACCCAGCCACTGGGACAGAGTGGGGGGAAGCTTCCTGGAGGGGACAGTGTCTGAGCTGACGCCTGCCAAGCAAGTTGGGAGCCAGGGCAAGCAGGCCAGGTGAAGGCCTGACAGTGGGAAGGGGGAGTATCTCCTCTTCTCCTTACCTCTGCACATCTGCTGGCTCCCTCCTGACTCCCGTGCCCCCTTTGGGCCTCCACGTCGACCTCACTTGCCTGGGAAAGCCTCCCCTGGTATCCCACAGAAAGAGTGAAACAAAACAGGGCGAATCCCACATTTCCCTGGGCTTCCCCTTCAGAGCCCACACCCGAGTGTAAGTCAGCTGCAAAGTCATATCCCCTGGAAGCCACACGCTTAGCTGTATCCCAGCACCAAGAACTGTCCTGGCTCGTAGTAGGTGCTCAACAAGTGTTTGTTGATTGAATGCATGTGAGAGAAGACAGAAAGGCGTGCATCTTTCGTGTTGGGGCTGAAAGAGCCACCAACAGCAGGGGCTTCAGAGGTTAGTATCAGCAGGCCAGCCCCCTCCAGGCAGGGACCACGGCTGACCCACATGGTTCATGCTTCATGGTCAGGGGCACAGAGACCGTGAGTCAAATCCTGCCTCTACCCCCTACCAGCTATGTGACGTCATGGGACTCCCTTAGCTGCTCTGGGCCCCAGGTGCCTCATCTGTAAAATGGGTTATTAAGAGGGTTAAATGAGTTAATATAGGAAATGGGCTAGGAGAGCGTCGGACACACGGCAAATGCTCTGTGAATGTGGTCATTGCATTATTCTTGTTCTCTGCCCCCCCAGCACTCAGCACCAGCACTCACATGTTCTCAGTTAATGGATATACCATCATCACCGTCATCACCATCACTCAGGAAGATGGGTCAGGCCATTCCTGGCAGTGGGAGCAGCTCGGTATGATGACAATAGCCCCTGACGGTCACACGGGTCCCTAAAATAACCCTTCCTCCTCCTGAGGAGCAGTGCTGAGCGGAGGTGGGAGCCAGAGCCCTCTCTCCAGCTCTCGGGCTGCCTGCAGCCTTCTGCTTCTCCGCCCCTTCCTGTGTGACCTCAGGCTGGTTTGGTCCCTCTCTGAGCTCTGGGATAGATGGGCATCTCAGCCTCGCAGGGGTGTCCGTGCAGCCTCAGGTCAAGGAGCCCCTGCTCAGAGAACAAATGACCTCTGGTCCCAGGCTGATCAGCCGGTTCCCAGGCCACACAGGCCCACCAAAGGCCCTGCCCCAGAATGGTACCTGCCATCCTCATGACTCATCTACCTCCCTGGGGCCCCAGCTCAGGTTCCCCAACCACACTGGGGTTTAAAACCAACACCAAAAGAAGGTACAGGGGCGCCTGGGTGGCTCAGTCAGTTCAGCGTCTGACTCCTGGTTTCAGTTCAGGTCCTGATCTCAGGGTCCTGGAATCGAGCCCCGTGCCGGGCTCCCTGCTCAGCAGGGAAGTCTGCTTGAGATTCTCTCTCCCTCTCCCCTGGCCCCTCCCCGCCCCCACTCATGCGCTCACTCTCTCTGTCTCTCAAAGAAGTAAATAAATCTTTAAAAGAAGCTACAGTTGTGGTTTTCCAACAAGGTCATGCATTCATTCAACAAACATTCCCGGCTCACTTGGGCACTGAAGAAACAGAGATGAAGCGGATGTGGCCTCTGCCCCAAGGAGCTCACAATGCACATGGGCAGAGAGCAGCTTCAGTCCGAGCCTGGGGCTCCGGGGGGACGATCAGGGAATGCCCCACTGACAGCTGGAGCACTGAAGCAGAGATATGGAGGAGGAGAAGGAATGTGCTAGAAGGGAGGAAGTGTCAGATAGAAGGCACAGCACGTGCAGAGGGTGGGGTGGGGGGGTGGTGCTGGATAAAGTACCGAGAATCCCAAAACATGCAACGGGACTGGCAAAAAGCAAAAGAGGGGGAGCACAGCAAGGAGAGGGGTGCTTTTCCAAGACTTCCCATCATTGGAAGGCAGGCTAGGAAGGATTTGGTTGCATGGACGCTTTATTCATCTATGTGTTTGGTCATTCGACAGGTCCTAATCCGTGCCAGACCTGGCGTGGGCACCAGGGAGAGGGAGACAAACAAGGGAGCGACATGAGGTGGGTGAGGGATGCTCAGGATCATGGGGTAGAGCAGATGGGGAAGGCATCAGGGAAGACTGCCTGGAGGAGGGGGCCCCCAGGCAATCTAGAAAACACTTCCTCATGCCTCTAAACTGAGCTCAAATTAAAGGGAATATCAGCCCCAAAGTTCTCCCTGCTGTCAGGAATGAGAAAGTCCAAAATTCTCCAGTAGGCTGGATATCCATTCATTCATTCATTCATTCATTCATTCATCCTGCCCAGTATCTACTCAGACCAGAGCAGGGGTAACTTAGACCCAGCCCTGCCCTCAGAAGCCCCCATTGCTGCAAGAGAGAGACAGGTGTGAATAAACAAGTGCAAATCAGTGTCAAGGGTGGTGACAGGTGGACTCCCCAGGCTAGCTGGCAGCAGAATCACCTGGTAACTTTGTAAAAAGCAGATTTCCAGCCCCCCCCCCCATCAGGCTGCTAACTCTGCCTCTCAGCGTCAGGGCAGGGAATCTGTATTCTAAACCCCTTCACGCCCAGAGGTCAGAGGTGGCTCAGACTGGCACCCACCTGCCAACTGTCATGTCAGAATCCCGTGTGCCTAGAGCACTGAGACCCAAGGGGCTGGGCAGAATCATGTGGAGGCCAGGGACAAGTTCCTGCTGACTTCAGTCTTATTTTAGCCTCTGCGTGTCCCCCAGAGGCCCAGTGGGAGGAGGCTGGGTATTTTACCAGGGGGATTTGCATGGGTATTTTCAGTCTGCACAGAGGGTCAGGCTGGCCCCAGCCAACCCTGCAGCAGGAGAAATCAGGGGCTGAAACCTAATACCACCCACCACCCATCACCCACCGTGGAGAAGTTGGTTCTACTGGGTTCTGGCGCTGGGGGCTTTGCAGTCAGGGGTGGGGTGGAGGAGCCTGGGTGGGCCACATCAGACCTGTCATCGGGTGACTCCCAGTAGCTTAAGACTCTAATTACCAGAGAATGGTGAGGCTAGGGGCATTGTCCCCATTTCTCAGATGCAGACACTGAGGTCTGGAGAGGTCAAGGCCAGTGTCAGGACCTGACCCAATCCCAGTCCTCATGACAATGAACTAGATTTTTGCTAAGAAGGCAGCCTCAGCAGCGAACCAATGCCAGGCCAAGCTGATGATTGATAATGTTGGTAACAGCCAACGTTTGCAAACTCTTGTTCTAAGCACTGGATACATTTTACTGCTAACTCATTTGCATCCTCACAGTGCACCCCATCTGATAGATGAACTAAAGCTGCCACCCCACTGGGAAGCGCTACAGAAGGGTCCACAGAGCCCGGAGGCCCCAGCAAGCATTTTTCTCCCCAGACCACCTCCCCAGTCCCTCCCTATTGCTGCCTCTGACTGGGACCTCCGAGGCTGGGATCAGTGAGTGGCTTAGTGAGATGCACAGCATCCAGCACCGTGGGGCTTGGCTTACACCTACTGGGTGGAAGCAGAAGGCAGTCTGGGGTTGATGAGCGAAGCCCAAAGCCTGGGTTCAAACCCCAGCCCTACCCTGGTCTAGCTGTGGCTCCTTAGAAAGACCACTGGCCTCTCTGAGCCTCAGTTTGCCCTTCTGAGAAGTGGGAGCCCCTCTTCCCATCCACTCTACCTCCCAGCATGGAGGGTCGGGCCAAGCAAGCAGGACCAGGCTTCCCTGTCTGCGGATGAGGAGGATGAGGCCCAGAGGGGCTGGAGGATGCCCAACCTCCCCCCCCACCCCCCCACCCCCCCACCCCCGCCACGGGGCAGGAACCGAATGGGCCCACTGTCAGCATGACAAAGAAGGAGGGCACAGAGGGGTGTTGAGGGGCCCAGAGGCAATGTCTGAAGCCTCTCTGACCCCCAGGCTGGCCGTCCTTAACAACAGAAGCCAGGCTCCTACTAACCAGCTGGGTGACCGTGGGCTAAATCCTAAACTTTTCTGAACTCTCTTTTGTCATCCTCAAAATGGGGACAATCACAGCAGGGTCTTCATGAGAACCCAGGGAGGCAGAAGGTGTGGAGTTGCCTTTTCACAGGCATGACACCGGAAACTCGGAAGGGACAGGGGGACATTGGGGAAGGGGCTTGCCCAAGACCACAGAGCACTCACAGCAGCCCAGCAGAGCCCCCCACCACCACCTCGCCCACGGGTCCAAGGAAGCCTTAGGGCCCTGCCAGTGATGGGGGGGGTCAGGGGATGGGGATCAGGGAAGGGCTCAAGAAGCTGGGACATTGGCAGTCACAGGAATGGCCCAGAAGGGTGTTTCAGGTGGAGGAGCAGCCTAGGCAAAGGCCCAGAAGTTGGACAGAATGGAGCATGCATGGAGACTCACAAGCCATTTAAATGGCGAGATCTAAGGATGCACGAAGGTCTGCACATTGGTAGCCGGAAAGGGTCTTTTTCATCCATGCGTGTGTGTGTGTGTGTGTGTGTGTGTGTGTGTGTGTGTGCGCGCGCGCGCATGCGTGTGAATGAGTGTGTTTGCTCTGCCACAGAATCCCCCATTACCATTCCAGTATTTGTTTGCTCAGTTCCGGCTCTCCCGACCCCCCTGCTGCCTCCCTGCACCCCGTTTGCCAGTCTGCTCTCTCTCTCGCTCCTGGGGGCTCCATGGGTCACCGACAGGGAAACAAGCCCCTACTCTGATGGTTAAACCAGATGCCCAGGCTCCGTTCCCGCCTGGGCCCCCTCCCGGCTCGGAATGAGCAATGGAGCTGCTAGGGAGGCCCCGCCTGGGCCGCATCAGACCGTGGGGGGCCGTGGGTCCCAAGAGGGACAGGGCCAGACAAGGGGAAACCCAATCCCTGACACATGGAGATCATTTGCAGAAGGAACAAAATCCGTGACCAGCTCCAAACGGACACAGAGGGCAGGAAGGGGGGGCTGGCCAGGCAGTGCTCAGGGCCAAGAGGAAAGAGAATTGAGGCAGACTCCATCCGGGCCAGCCACAGACTGGGTTCTAAGGCGGACTCAGTACCTGCTTGGCTGGGAGGCCCGGGCAAGCCTCCCATCCTCCCTGGGCCTCAGTGTCCTCCTCCAGAAATTCACAGCACACAGCCAGCCTTCGGTAAACGGAGTTGATGTGTAGATGAGGAAACCAAGGCCCAGAGAGGTTGTGTGACTTGCCAAAGGGCACACAGCAAGTCAGTAAAAGAGTGGGGCTAGAATCTCTGGAAAGCCTCAGGAAAAATACATCTACAGGGAGGGGTCAGAGACAGCCAGCCATCATTTGCTAAACCGGGCACACAGTGGCCTTTTTCTCCCCAAAGGCAACTTCCCCTTCTCATTTTACTGGGCATCCGAGAAGCCCCAACACAGCTCCACCTGTTCTGTTTTTAACAGCTTTATTGAGATAGAACTCATACGCCACACAATATACTCACTTAACATATAAATTCAGTGGGTCTTAGTACATGATTTATTTTTTTAATAGTGGTAAAACGTAAATATCTCATCAAGTTTGCCGTTTTAAACATTTTCGTTGGACATTTCAGTTGTGTTAAGTACATTTATAATCTCATAATGTTGGGAAACCACCACCCCAAAGTTTTGTCTGTTTTCAAAACTTTTTCATCACCCCAAACAGAAACCCCGTACCCATGAAAAGCAATGACTCCCCATTGCCCCCTCCCCACCCAGCCCCTGGTAACCTCTACCCTCCTTTCTGTCTAGGAATTTGCCTCTACTGGAGACACTGTAAGTGGAACTCAGTATTTGTCCTTTTGGGTCTTCTTTCTGTCACTTAGCATGATGTTTTTAAGGCTCGTCGGTGTCATAGCACAGGTCAGGATTTCATTCCTCTTTAAGGCCGAATAATACTCTGTTGTGTGGATAGACCACATTTTTTTTTTATCCGTTCACCTGTGATGGGCACCTGGGCTCTTTCCACCCATGAGCTGTTGTGAATAGGGCAGCTATGAATGGGGGTGTATGAGTATCCCTCCGAATCCCTGTTTACAATCCCTTGGGTTGTACCCCCAGGAGTGGAATTGCTGGGTCTTAGGGTAACTCCAAGCTTTCTGAGGAACCGGCAAACTAGGGCGGCTCTGGGAGTATGCAGCCTTCTGGCTTGGAGCCCAGCCAGTGTGAAGATGTAGGGCCTGGGGCCAGGCTCTAGTCACCTCCTACTTGGACCTTCCTAGGAGGCCCGATACCACCCCCAGCCTCTGTCTCAGCCCCTCGAACCTGGGGAGATATCCCAAACCCTTGGAACCCGTGCCTGGCACCCCATTGCTCTTTGGATAGAATCCTCCTCCACGGTGCTCTCCGGGGAGCCCTCCTGGACTACAGGCAGGGAAGGGGTCCCCCCTGAGGTCCTCCTGCAGCCTCTGCCCCCCCCCACAGCACTTACCTTGTGTGCTGGGCTTTCTACTAACTCACCTGTCCCCCTACTTGGCAGAGAGCTCCGCAAGGTTAGACACTGTGATTTACAACTCCTCGTGGTCCCGAATATAGGAGGTGCTCAATAAATAAGGGCATCTCGGAGGTGATGAGCACTGGAGCTCAGAGAAGGGAATTAACGTGCCCGGGGACACTTTGCTGGCAGGTGAGAGTAAGCTGAAACAGGTCTGATTCAAGAAGACAGTGGGGGTCCATGCCTGGCACATGGTTGGTGGTCAAGACATACGAAGCGCCATTTTCCTCGCTCCTCTTACCCTAGGGAGACTCACTGCTCCCGGGTCCAGCCCAAGCCCGCCCTCTACCTCACTGTGTGACCTCAGGCAAGGCCGTTGCCCTCTCTGGGCCTTGGTTCACCATCTGGGATCCGGGGGCTGGAATTCGAGGCTTCTCTAGCCAACCCCCCCTCTCCAAGCAGCTTCCCAACCGCTTAGCTGACCCCTCAGCGGGGCCCCCCTGCCCACAGGTAATTAGAGGAACGCAGTGGGGGTTGGGGGCAGGGGGAAGCCTCAGCAGGCGGCTCCTTCCTCTGAAAGGGGCCCCTCAATGCCGCCCGCCCAGCCCCTGCTGCAGGAACAAAAGGCCTTGTGGACGTTCAAAGCAAGGCGCTGGGCGGGAGGCCGGCGTGGGCGGCCGCAGCGATGGCCACGGGGCTCGTGGCGGGGATAGCCGGCGACTGGAAGCTGTCCCCATCCATCAGTCAGCGGTGACAGCTCCCGGGGCCCTGCGGCCCCCCGCAGCCCAGCCAGCTGACCATCCCGGCTGCAGCGGGCCCTCCCTCCCCCTGTCTGGTGGCTCAGCCTGATGACCTGAATAATGGAGCCGCCTTTAACATCCGGCCAGAGCGACACACAAATCTCGGATCCAGGCCTCCCCTACTCTGCCACCGAGCTTTCCCTTCCCAGCCGCATCCCTGGCCACTGGCCCCCGGTGTGGAGAGAGAGAGAGAGAGAGAGAGATGTGACCCGTGTCACCCTCATTCCGATGGGGTGGTAGAGTCTAGGCCCATGTGGCGGGGAGCCCGGGAGTCCAGGAGATGATAGGAGCTTAGCCTTGCATGCTGCCGACTCTCTGTGTGACCCTGGGCAGGTCTGGGTCCCTCTCTGGGCCTCAGTTTCCCCTTTTGTGAAATGAAGGTGGCCTCTGTGTGAATTTTGGGATGCTCACAGGTCCAAGGAGACAAGTGAAGGCCACGGTGATGTGAGCCGGGCAGACCTGGTTTCAAATCCCACCTCTGCTTGTCCCTGATGTTTGACCCTGGGCAAGTTACTCAACACTAGTTACTACCTCTGAGCCACACCACCACCTCTACCTCCTCCTCACCTGTAAAATGAAGACCTTGCCCCCACTTCAGGAGATAACTGTGAAGAGCAGATGAGACCATATCTGTAAAGCACCCGGCCCGGGGCCTGGCATGGAGCACGCACTCTGTCCGAGCGTTCAGTATCTACTAGATGCTGTGGCCAGGTGCTAAGGAGGCAGAGGTGAAAATCAAGGCTCTGCCCAGTGGGAGTCACACACCTAAACCATGACCCAAGGGACTAGTTAATTCTACATGTAGTGAGTGCTAGGAAGGAAAAAGAATAAAGGGTCCAGGAAGGATCCCAAGAGGCAGCATGGGAGATGAGGCTGGAAGAGTATTCTCGGCAGAAGGGAACAGCTGGTGCGAATGCTCAGAGTTACGACCAAGCTGGGGGTATTTGAGGGATATGATGGGGGTTACACTCAGAGGGTTTGCATTCCGGCTGGATGGCCTTGGGAAACCTGCTTAGCCTCTCTGGTCTCCACACCGAGGTCTGTTACATGAGCTCGAAGCCGGGGTCCGCCTCGTGGGGTGTGAGGATGGAAAGGAGGCTGTGGGCTAAGGGGCTTGCAGCAGACCTGGATGAAGTAAGCCCTCAGACCTGGGAGTTATCTGCGATCCTCGTCATCCTTGTCATTGTGGGGCACGCTGAGCAGTTTGATTTGACAGATACTACTGGCTTTCTGTCACCAGGTGGTTTTCTTTCCTAAAAGAACACTGGAGGCCGAGGGTGTCGACGGGTACAACAAGAAAGTTCCTACAACTTGGGTGGTAAAAGAAAAAAAAAATTGGAAACAACCTAAATGTCCATCACCGGGAGGATGATTCAATGAGTAGTGACATATTCATACTGCGGAATAGTCTATCAGGGTGACAGTGTGTCAACTGGAGCGTCACGTATCAACAAGGATCAGTCTCAAATGAGAACGTCGAGCCAAAAAAGCAATCATGGAATCTACATATGGGATGCTTGCATTTACAGAAAGTTTTGAAACATGCCAAGCCGTGCCGTATACCATTTGTGGTCATACACATAGGAAGTCACAGTAAAGACCAGGCCTCCCAACTCGGGAGAGCCATCCTACTGGGGGCCTGACCGCCCCCATGCCCACCTTCAGTCTTCTCTGCTTTTATTTTTATCATTCATCATAGTTTGACCTATTTTGCGTATCACTGGTCTTCCTCCTCTTAGAATGTAAGTTCTGTGAGGTCAGGGATCTTGGCCCGGTTAGTTCTGTGCTGTACCCTCAGTGCCTAGAAGAGTACCTGGGAGGGACACCTGGGTGGTTCAGTCCATTAAGCGTCTGCCTTCAGCCTAGGTCATGAGCCTGGAAGGCCCCCCACCCTTGTCCTGCCGTAACTCAGCTTCTATGCTCCCCACCACCGCTTCCACCAGGAAGCCTTCCTGGCCTTCTCAGTCTGGGCCAGGTGCCTCTTCAGGGCCCTCACGGCACCTGGGTCTCTTAAGACAAAGCTTGTTGCGTCTGGGAGTGTGAGCCGCAGGAGGACAAGAACAATGTTCTGTTCATAACTGCATCCCCAGCGCGTGGTTCAGGGCAGGCACGGGTTAAATGAGTGAGGGAGGGAGGGAGGGAGGGAGGGAACGAATGAATGAACCACACCTGTCACACCTGCATAAGTCCCCAGACCCTTTGGAAGCTCTAGACACGGGTATTGAGAACCATCAGAACTGAAAGCCCGCCAGGGGTCTGCACGGCCCACAGCCCCTTCTCGCAGGGAATGAAGATATAGAAAGTTTACGGCCTGCTCCGAGCGCTTGTCCAACCCCACCTGTACTTGCCCCGACAGGCAAAGTGCACATGATATAGTTGATAAAACCACATTCGAATTCCCCTCGGCCCGATTTCCCTACAGGAAAACGGTGGGGCCCTGAATCTCCACAGGCACGAAATACAGCCGGGGGGGGGGGGGGGGGGGGGGCGCAGGGGGGGGGGGCAGTGAGAGCCGCACCGTGGGGAGGGATCGGGGAGGAGGGAACGGCAGGCCCATAAATCGTCCCAGAGCCGCTGCCCCAGAGGCTGGGCTCGGCCCAGAGGAGGCTCCCTGAGCAGCTCCTGCAGGGGCCAGGTTGGTCAGGAGAAGGAGAAGGGGTGAGGGGTCTGGGCAGCCCAGGAGGGGCTGGGCACAGGGACCCTCCCCCAAGCAGCCGGACACAGCTGTACAGATGTGCCCCGAAGGTGGGGGTGTGGGAGAAGACTCACCAACCCTGCCAAGCCTTCGGCTCACCTGCCCCGCACCGGCCTCAGGACGAAGGTGCGTCCATCATGCCCCTGTTTCCAGATGGGGAAACTGAGGCTCACAAGGGTGAGATGACGGGCCTGATGTCACATGGCTAATTAGAGGCCCAGAGAGGCAGGCTGAGGCAAGGCCTGAGGGTTCCAGCGGTGCATGGAGGGAATGTTTAAATAATACCTTTTTGAGGGGCGCCTGGGTGGACCTGTCGGTTAAGCGTCTGCCTTCGGCTCAGGTCATGATCCTGGGGTCCTGGGATCGAACCCTGCATCTTGCTCTCTCCCTCTGCCCCTCCCCACCGCTCATGCTCGCTCTCTCTCGCTCTCTCTCAAATAAATACAATCTTTAAAAAAATATATCTTTTTGGTTTCCAGCCTCGTTATGTCCCTGGACTTCCCGTCTTTGGTGGCCCCAACAGCCTCCAGCTGCCCTTCACAACAAAGGGAGTGCAGACCTCCTGAGATCTCAAAGAAGAGGCAGAACTCAAATCATTGAGTCAGGTGTCACATGATGGCTTCTTATTTTCACGATGTTTATGTTTGAAGACACTTTCTGTCGGGGGCCACTGATACTGCTTTCCTGTTATTTTCAGCGACATAAAACCTCCTTGAAAGAATGTATTTTGTGTGTGTAAAGGGAGCCAACTTCCAGAAGAACATGAAGCAGATGACACAGGTGGTAGCAAGTTCTGGCCAAGATGCCCAGCGCTCACCCCCTAACCTGCCAGGCCAGTTGGTTATATGTGGTCACACCCCCTCCGTGGGTGAAGTCCAGAGGGCAGGAAATTTTGGCCTGCTTAGCTTATGGATTTATCCCCAAGTGGCCTAGAACAGTGCTTGGTACATAGTAAGCACTCAATGAATATTTGCGGAAGAAAGGTGGGGGCAACACAGGGTGGGGATATCGACAATGCAGCCAACCCCAAGCAGTGCTCCCCATGAGTCTAAAGTCCTCTGCCCCCGACGTTCTACTGTTTTCCCAGATTCGAGGAACCCTGATTGCAGATCCCGGGATTCTCAACTCCGTGGTTCTCTGATGAAGCTTGCTCTCTGTTCTGAGGCCTTCTGCGGCTCAGATGGGACATGGGGTCGCTCCTGGAGTCTAAGAACATGGCTGTTATTGTGTGACTCTGGGAGACAACCAGGGCCCGACTGCAGAAGCAGGTTCTCCCACTAATGTGACAGAGTGAGAGCAAGAGCGTGGGGGTTGGGGCACCAGGGCAAGGGTGCTTCTCCCCTCCCGCCCTTAGCCTACCTCCTCTGGGGGTCACCTGGGCAGGAGGTCCTCCCTCCCCTTCCACAGGCATGGTGAGACGTGGCTGAGCCCGTGACGATTGAACTTGCTGGGGGAGAGGAGGTGGACGCTCGACAAGAGCAAGAGCTAGAGGAGGACTATATGCCTGTTTCCCGAAAACAGGTACTGATGCCAGGGCTTCTGAGGGAGATGTCGGCTGAGCCCTTCCTCTGTGCCAGGCACACCTTCAGAACTGTGCATACATCATGTCATGTGATCCACACAGCGCGCTGCAACGTAGGGATGCTGTCCCATTCTAAAGAAAAGAGAACTGAGGCCCAGCAAGATCGTATATCTTGGCCAGGTCAAATAAAAAGCTTAATAAGGATTGCATGAATGGGTGGATAAATGGACAGATAGAAGAAAGGATGGTTGGATAGATGGCTGGATGGGTAGATGGATGGACCAGTGGATGGGTGGGTAGGTGGACAGAGGGACAAATGGGTGGATGGATGGACGGACAGGTGAGTGGATGGATGGATGGATGGATGGATGAAAGGATGGGTGGATGGATGGATGGACAGGTACACAGGTAGACAGGTGGACAAGTGAACAGATGGATGGATGGTGAATGGATAGATGGACAGATGAACAAGTGGACAGGTGGACAGATGGATGGATGGATGGATGGTGGGTGGATGGACAGATGAGCAGATGAATGGATAAAAAGATGGTGGATGAGTGGACAGATAGACTGGTGGATGGATGGACAGATGAACAGATAGTTGGATGAATAATAGATGAATAGATGGTGGATGGTTGGACAGATGGACTGGTGGATGGATGGACAGATGAACAGATAGTTGGATGAATAATAGATGAATAGACGGTGGCTGGTTGGACAGATGGACTGGTGGATGGATAGGTGGATGGATGGACTGATGAACAGATAGATGAATAGATGGTGGATGGGTGGACAGATGGACTGGTGGATGAATAGAGGGGTGGATGAATGGATGGGGGATGGATGGATGGATGGAAGGAAGGGAAGGAGAAAGGAATAATTAGTTTAACAGATGACTACATGGCAAACGCCCCATGCTAGTGAAGGGGGCATCTCCCCTCCCGCAATCATTCCAACCATCTTCCACCTTCATCGTCGTAATCTTGTTCCAGCCATGTCCCTATAACTTAATATTAAGATAATGACCACAAGAAAGAACATAAGGAGATAAGAATAAAAGTTCAAATACTGGCGAGACCTACCAGACAAGAAGAAACCAGCCCTGAGAACATAAAGAAGAAGGAACAGCCTGAGCAAAGGCCTGAAGTGGGAACCTAGTTGAACTTGGTGTGTTTAAGGAGCAAAGCTGAAAGCAATAGGGCTGAGGACAGAGAAGAGGAAGACACTGCAAGCACGGTTGGATTGGGGTTTCAAGCCACGGACTTTGAACAGAGGAGTGACGTGACCACTCACACTCGGCCAGGAGCACCACTGCTTCCAGTAGAGAAGAGAACAGGAGAATCAGGAGAGGGGCAGGGGGGAGAGACCGTGGCAAGGGCGAGAGAGGGGAGAGCATGGGTTTGGATACATCTGGAGGTGGAATCCTTGGGTCTCGGAGATGGCAGGAAGCAATGGTGCCTCCCAGGCTTGTGGATCTAGGTTTTGAGATCATGGTGGGAACATATACTAGGCTGGAGGTTTTAGGTGGGGAAATCAAGAGTTGTTCTGCTTATTTACTCACATGAAAACATGTATGGAGGACCTACTATGTGCCTGGCGCTGTGAGGGCATCACAAAGAATGTACCAATTCCCCACCCAGCCCTCCCCCACCCCCCAGTCACCTAGCACAGCGTGTACCCGACCAGGTTACCAAATCCCCTGGGAGTGACAGGGCCAAGTGTTCTGGGGTGTCAGGTTCTCCCGCCTCCTCCCCCTGAGACCAGCTGGCCCGATGACCGCTTTGCCAGGGCTCCCAGGGAGCAGGCAGCCTCCGTGAGTGACCATGTGTCCCTGGGTGCTAATCCTTCACCCGCCTCCTCCTGGACAGGCGCACACAGGACTTGCACAATGGTGGCCTATGTCACCACCAGGGTCCATGCCCTCACAACTACCAGCTGGCCCTCACCCGCTATGTGACCTTGGGGGGGGGCCGCATCCCAGAAATCACCACTCCCGGGAAGGGTAACCCTACGACCACCACTTGTACGGCAACTCCTATGTGCCCAAGGCGCCCAGGGAACAAAAGTCAAGACCTCTGGGGGGGCGCCCGTCCACACGCCATACTTCCCAACCCCCAACCCCAGCAGCAGATGAATCCACTGAGATTTCTGGAATAAAGGCTTCCAGGGAAACTCAAGAGAAGACAGTGATTCACAGATCACAGACACACTCCCATCTTCACACCATCCTTGAGGAGACCAAGGGAGGAACAAAAAGCCCACTGGATAGGTGGGGAAATCAAGGGCCATGGGGCAGAAGGGTCTTGCCAGCTTGCACAGAGACTCGGAGGTGACCCGGGTCTCAAACCTGCACATATGACTTCTAGCTGAGTGTTCCTGTCTTGGCACCAGCTTCCTCCCACCGAAAGAGAGGCACATGACCAGGTAGCCCGGAGGCCCTCGGACAGAGAGGAATGATTACAAAATGGGATGTGTTCCAGGGGGATTCTGATGAAGGACTTGACGGTCTCTTGCCCCCCCCCAGGATCCCCCTCCTGATCATTCCAATTCTACCCCTTCCAAAAAGGTTCTAAGAGGTCCCCAGATCCCACACAGGAGCCAGGGTTGGAAAGATGAATCAGCCAGGGTTACACAAGGCTTTGCATGTTGCTAAATTTAAAACTGCAATGTGAACCTCGGGAAAACACTTAGGGGAAGAACTGGGGTCAAAGAAAGAGCTTCAGACACCTCCCCAGGCCCCAGAGTGCCGCAGAGGGAGGCAGTTCCCAGGTGTGACCAGAGAGCGGCTCCTGAAGCCAGCCTTGCAGACAGCAGGAGCATTACCAGCCCGCCCACAGCGCTCCACCAGCCTGCCCTGCCCACGGGAGCCACGCTCTGCTTCCTGACCCAGGAAGGGGGGGCGTCGTTCCTGATTCCAGGATGGAAAGAAAGAGACAGAGACAGAGAAGAGCCTCTTTAGCAGGGCTTGAGGCAAATCCTAGTACCTCCTGCAGAAAGAGCAAGTTCGATTTCCGTACAAACCCTTCCACACAAATTAAGGTATTAATCAAGTTAATGAACAGTGATATGAAATGTTGAGAGCAAGCACAAATCCACACCTTACAAGCGTCTCGTGACGACTAGGTTGCATCCACCCATCATGAATACACATGTCACACGCAACGCATACAGGTGCAGAAAACACAGGCATGCCCATGTGCGCCAGCATATGTGTGTATAGACATTCACCCACACGGGCATGTGTGACCATGCACACGTGAGAAGCGCAACATATGTGCTGCCTCAGATAAAACTCTGGGCCCAACTTGCTGCACCCATACACACACCCACACGCCCACACGCACACTCACGCACACTCACGCACACACTCCATCGTCGTCATCATAGTTAACCCCTGTAAGAGAGCATCCTCTGGGCCAAATACCATTCTTCACAGTTATGTGTGTGTTCCTCATTCAATCCTCACGGCAAGGCGAAGTCCTATTATCATCCCCATTTTACAGGTAAGGCAACTGAGAGGTTAAGTGTCTTGCTTGCAGTCACACATCTGGCAGCCAGCAGAGTTGAGGTTTGAACCCAGGCAGGCTGGCAGCAGAATCCACGCTCTTAGACCCCATGGAGACACAAAGGCCCTAACACATGTGTGAATACACAACCACATGCACTGAAGCCCGTTCTTCCTGTTTGTGGGATGGGCACACACACACCTGCATATATACACGGTGCGGTCAAGTGTGTGAGAATAAGAGGAGGAAAGACACTGAGATGGGTGGACCACAGGGCCTTTGCACCACACTCACTCAGCCAGGAACCTGGAAGAGGAGAAAGACTCAGAGGTGTAGTGAGAAATGAGGGGCAAGTAGTTTTAGAGGCAGGGTCAGGACCAGGGACGGAAGGGATGACAAGGTCAGGGGCAAAGTGCAAGAGCAAACATGTGTGTCCTTCCTCTACCCATGAGACACTCCGGCTCCTAGCCCACCATAACCCCAGGCTCACCGGGCCTAAATGAGGGCTCCCCTGGGCAAGGTCCACCTCGCTGAGAAAGGGCAACCCCAGCCCCCGGTCCTTGGCACCACCAGGGTGCTACCCCCTTCCACTCAGGCCCTGCAGGGGTGTCCAGTGGGTGCTTTGGGAGCGGGGCCCTGGTGGGGAGGGGACAAGCCAAGTCCTCCAGGAGGCAAGAGCTTTGCCTGCAGAAGTCACGGTCTGAGGCCTCCGTTTGGACCTCCGTGCCCTCATCTTTAAAAGGGACAGTAAAATCTGGGCCACTGGGCGGTTACAACTAGGATAAAATGAGGAAATTTTATTTTTATTTATTTATTTTATTTATTATTTATTTTATTTATTATTTATTAACCCCCGCCAGGGCGGGGTTCCTGCTTACATGCACGATTAATATTCATATCATGATTATCATCACTACATAGCTTGGCTTTTGCTGCTCCTTGCTAAACAGGGGAAGGAGGGGAGAACCAGAGGGAATCAGTCCTCGAGGGTCCTACCACCCCCGGGGGGGGGGGGAAACCAAGGCACAGAGAGGGGGAGGGGCAAGGCAGAGCTGGGGGGACACTTCCAGGTCCCTTGACCACCAGGGGTCTGCAGCAGGCGTGAACCCACGAGCAGAGCTGGGGAAGCTGCCGCCTGCCAGCCATCTCCACGTTGGTGGCTTGAGACTGCCGTTTCCCAGGTGGGGAAACAGAGGCACGGTCCTCAAGGTCACCTGCCCGCGATGCCAGAACCAAGGACAGGACGGGACTCCAGCCAGTGCTGGCAAGTCTAAGAGGTCCTACCCCAGCCAACCCCAAGGCCCCGTCATTCCCCGGTCGCCTGCTTCCCCCAGGGTCCAAACTCTAGACAGTGGCACTTTCCTCCTGCTGCCCACATGGTGCCTGTCTCTTTGTCTTGAGGGGTTCGCTCCCTTCCCTTTTCTTTTTTCTCCCTCTCTTTCTTTTTTGCCCCCAATTCGAAGGATGAAGGAACAGCTCCCTGAATGGCATGTGGAAACAAAAGGGCTGCTGTCCCAGCCTGTGGCAACCTCACCACCCAGAGCCAGGGGATATGGAAATGAGCTGGTGTGGATGCAAATGAGGCTCCTGAGTGATTTGCATGGAGCCAGCCAGGGCAGGGCTGAGGTGGGACAGGCGGCTGGGAATTCTTGGCAAGCTCCCCTGGGGGGGCCCTTCCTGCAGGTACCTGGCTTCTCCAGGCCAGTCTCCCCTCTGGAAGTCCTGCCTGAATGCTCCAGCCTCTGCAGCACGAGATACCTGGATAGCTGCTGGGGTTTTATCATTCCTATTTATGTAAATACAATTAATTTTCCATTTGTTACCTCATGGTACAAACATACGGCTGGTTGGATTTTTTATTATTATTATTATTATTATTATTATATGTAAAGGGTAATTTTGCTCTGACTTAACAAAGTTTTCTTGTAAGAAGAAGTAAGAAAGATTACCATGGTAAGGTGCCATGGAGAGAAAATACAGAGAGGTGTCCCATCAGGGCCCTTGGCTAAGAGCCCCGGCAGCAGGTTTTGATGTGGTTTGGGTAATGCTATGGTGCAGGGAGCAGGGTGAGGGTGTCAGGGCACCCCAGCAGTGCCAGGGCGGGATGGGTAAGGAGAGGGCAGAGGAAAGATGGGGCAGCAGGGTGGGTGGATGAGTGGAGGGAGAGAAGGCAGGGGAAGAGGACGGGACGGGGGGGAAGAGAGGAAGGCCGATGGACGGACGGGTACATGAAGGAGGGATGGACGGATGGGAGGGTGAAGTGATGGAAGGATGGGTGGGTGGAAGGAAAGAAGGGAAAGGAAATAAGGGCAAGGAGGAAGCGGCAAGGGGAACGGAAGGTGTGTCTGTCAGCTCGGACTGCCAAGACAAAATACCATAGACTGCATGGCTTAAACAACAGAAATTTATTTTCTCGCAGTTCTGGAAGCTGAGAGTCTCAGATCAAGGCTCCAGCTGATTCGGTTTCCAGTGAGGCCTCTCTTCCTGGCTTATAGATGGCTGCCTCCTTGCTACGCCCTAGCATGGCCGTTCCTCCGTACGTGTGCAGGGAAAGGGGCAGGGAGGGCTCTCTGGTGTCTCTTCATATGAGGATACTAAACCTATTCGATCAGGGCCCCGCCTTTATGACCTCATTTAACCTTAGTGGTCCCTCTAGAGTCCCCATCTCCAAATACAGCCACACTGGGGGGTTACGGCTTCAATGTATGAATTTGGGAGGGGACACAAACATTCAGTCCACAGGTGGATAGGAGGATGGGTGGGTCGATGGGAAGACAATGAACCTAACATCCTTCTGTTATTTCTTCATTCATTCAACAAGCCTTTCTGAAGCATCTGCATAGATGGGCCAGGCTGGGCACTGGGGCCAGGGCAGGGGTGGAGGCAGTCATGGTCCCCACCATCACAAAGTTTACAGAATATGTAAGGCTGGCCCTCAGCAGATAGCCTAGCAGAGAAGGGCCTGGCTTCAGGGTCAGACATTCTGCCGTCAGATCCAGACCGTGCCCTTGAGCTGTGATGCCTTGCCACGCAGAGTGTTCAGAGGAAAGTGTATCCTCAGGAAGGTCATGCTTCCTCCCTGAGCCTGGCTGCCATTGCAGACTCACTGCATGGCCCTGGACACAGTCCCTGTCTGGGCTTCCATCTCCTCCTCTGTAAAATGAGGAGCTGGACCACATCCAGCTCCTTCCAACTACCCAGATTTCTCTTCTTTTTGTCATGTTCCCTTTACGGCTGGGGAACTCAGCAGAAAATCTAGAAATTTATTTGCCCACTGTATAATTTAGCTCAGCATCATAATTCCATGATTACGTCACAGCTCTCAGCCAACACGATATATGGCCACCATCATGGCAGCCATCATCAAATATGACCACCACCATCATGGCAGCCATCATCAAATATGACCACCATCATGGCAGCCATCATCAAATATGACCACCATCATGGCAGCCATCATCAAATATGGCCACCATCAAGGAGAGAAGAGTTATTTAATTTTAATTCTCTACCTTCCAGTGATAACCAGAAGGCCCCTGTGTTAGGATCCTGAAACAGCTCCCTTCCCATACCTCCAGTGAGCGCCCCTGTGCTCATAGCCTGCACATAGGGCTTCTCATTTAACATATGAACTCAAACTCTCCCTGCTAGCACCCTAGAAAGGAGATCCATTTATATCCTCATTGCCACATTGCCAGGTTTCCATACCCCATTCTGATGAATTCCTGAGCCTTCTCAGTAACCAGCAGCACTCCCAGGCCCTCCGGGGCTAAGTCTTACCCTTGCCCTCCTACAATGGCAGAGGTGGGCAGTGGAGGCCCAGGAGGCCCGGGCAAGCCAAGAAACAGGTGACAGCCCATTTGTTTGGCCCATGGTGGGCAAGAAAGGACCAGTGACAGATCTCTCTTACTGCCTCAGGCCAGGGACAGTAGCGCCAGGATGGGGCTGGGTACAGGCTTGCTCTCTGTGCCTTGTGTCTGCCCCTCAAGGTTTTGCCCCACCAGGATCCCCATCCTGAGAAACCCCAGCAGCTCATCACCACCAAATTCTGCAGGTGATGCAGACAGGAAGCCTCCCCACTGGTCAGCAGGAGAAGAAATCAGTACTTATATCACTGTTATTATCATATTAACTCATCTAATGTTAACTGGGGTGTAGTAAGGCTCATTTTGGATTCAGACAACTATGAGCCTTAGTTTTGTGATCTGTGAAATGGGTCTACAGATCATTCCCAGGGGTGAGATGAGTTGAGCAATCCCTGTGGGCCCAGAGAGGGTTGCTTCATTTGCCCTTTGGAACAACCCCAACAGGTTGGTTCACTTTCTGTTATTCCCGTTTCAAGACGAGGGGCCTGAGTGGTGCAATGAGAAATAACGCCAATGATTACCCACAACGAGGCTGGGATTCGAACTTAGGTCAGTCTGACTCTGAACCCCAGCTGGTTACACTCGCCAACCCCTCCCCTGAATCCCAGGTGAGGACACACAGCACAGGCCATGGAGACGGAAACCCAGGAGTCTCAGCACTGGGCTCTCCCGGGCAGCTTTGGGCAGGTTCCTCGATGGCTCTGGGCCTCCTTGGCCCGACCTGTAAAATGGAGGAATGAGTTGGTCTTGCAGGTGGGGTGTGAGGGTTGGACCAATCCTCGCGGAAGCACTCAGCTCAGGCCTGGCAAAGAGCGGCTTTCTCCCGCCTCCGCCCCGCTCCCCGCAGCACCCCCACCCCGCTGACACCCCCACCCTGACTCCCTGGGCCGCTCAAGCAGCGTGAAGCAAAGCCACCACCAAGACAACAGAGCCACATTCTGCCACTCACCTCCCAGAGCGCTCACGACGTGCGTTAACGCGACGGTCCTCGGGATGCCTTAGTCCCACCTTACAGAAGGGAAGGAAGAACCCCGGGGACGCGATGGGACTTGCCACATAGCTAGTGAGCAGCTGGCCCAGGACACAGGAGGATCCATATTTTGCTTTTAAAGATTTTCTTTATTTATTTGACAGAGAGAGAGAAAGAGAGAGCACAAGCAGGGGGAGCGGCAGAGGGAGAGGGAGAAGCAGACTCCCCGCTCTGAGCAGGGAGCCCAACGCGGGGCTCCATCCCAAGACCCCAAAATCACGACCCGAGCCGAAGGCGGATGCTTAACCGACTGAGCCAGCCAGGCGCCCCAGGAGGATCCTTATTTTCAAGGTCACATGCAGAGGGAGTTGGGCCAGTCCAAGCTGCCCTCGCCTCCAGCCAGGACGAACAGGGCTTGTGAGTGGCCAGAATCCAACTGCTCCACACCCCATCTCATCGCTGCCCCAGGTGTAGACAGACATGGTCACATTTCCACGGTTCTTTCTTTGTCTCTGCCCCTGCCCGGACCACTTGCCGTCAATCCCCCCACCCCGTCAGCCACGGGGCAGCTAGACCATCTCCCAGCTCTGGACATGCCCTGTGGAGACAGTTACACTTCTGGGTGTAATTACTGCCCGGCCCATCTCCACTGGCTTCTTCAAATGGATTTCCTGGTGATTTAAGGTCTTATTCATATTCTATCAATAAATGAAGTTCTCAGGCCCACATTTTGATGCTAGCAGTCCTGAGCATCGGGAAGGTGAAAAAAAAAAACCTCATCGCTAAACTGCAATGTCTTGTCGAATAGGATTCTTTGACTTACAGTTCTCTCCTCTTCGCTGCACTTGAATATTAAATGTTGTATTAATAGCTCACTCTTAATTATCCATGAGTAATGTACTACGGCTCGGAAATTAATGAAGGGAAGGACCCAAACGAGAATATTTCCCACTCCTCTGGGTGCCGCAGGGCTGATGGGAGGCAGGAGATTTGCATACAATTTGCATGAGATGCTGTGGGTTTGGTGGCCCTGGCTGGGAGGGTGGAAGGAAGACATGTGGGATCAAATGTGGGAGTGGAGGGGCTATCGTGAACCCGGCCATTTTCCAGCACTTTGCAGAAAGAGAACTCACCTCTCGCTTCTACCTCCCAGCTGTTGCCCATACTCGGCCCCCTGCCAGGAATGCCCACCTATCTACCTCCGTAAGTAGAACAGAACTATCACAATAGTGCTATTTCAGGGCAATTTCACACTCAGACACATAACAAACGTGCTTACAGACCTAACACGCATGTACAAATCCAAGTGTCCATGCACACTAATTCTCTCTCTCTCTCTCTCTCACACACACACACACACACACACACACACACACTACTTTTGAATTATTTCAGAAAACAACCTGGCAGTTCCTTAAAAAGTTAGACCTAGAGTTACCCTATGATCTAGCAATTCCTCTCCTGGGGATATACCCAAGAGAAATGAGAACACACGGACATACAAAAATGCTCATAGCAGCATTATTCATGATAGTCAAAGGTGAAAACAATCCAAATGTCCATCAATTAATGAATGGTAAATAAAGTGTGGTCCAGGGGCACCTGGGTGGTTCAGTCAGTTAAACATCTGCCTTCAGTTCAGGTCATGATCCCAGAGTCCTGGGATTGAGTCCAGGGTCCTGGGATCGAGCGGGATCGAGCTGGATCCAGGCCCACATTGTCGGGCTCCCTGCTCAGCGCAAGTCTGCTTCTCCCACACACACCCCCCCCCCCCCGGCTCTCTCGCTGTTTCTCTCTCTCTCTCTCCAATAAATAAATAAAATCTTTTTTAAAAAGTGTGGTCTATCCATACAGTGGAATATTTTTCAGCCATGAAAAGGAATGAGGCACTGATCCACATTACAACCTTGCGCTGCGCTGCTTGAAAGAAGACAGTCACAGGAGACCACATAGTGTGGGGCTTCATTTCTCTGAGATGTGCAGACTTTGCAATTCTATAGAAACAAAGTAGATTGGAAGTTGCCAGAGGCTGGTTGGGGTGGCGGGAGGGGGGCGTGGAATGAAGGGCCTAGGGGCTAAGAGCTAAGGGTATAGGGTTTCTTTTTGAGATGATGAAAATGTTCTAAAATTCATTGTGGTGATGGTTGCATGATTGATTGTACACTTCCGATGGGTGAATTGTATGGTATGTGAATTATATCTCAATAAAGCAGTTACCAAAACACACCCACATGTTTACACACTGCGCCATTTGGGACTTGGCATATGCTGTTCCCACTTGTGGGAATACTGTTCCCCATCCCCCTTCCTCTGAACAATGGCAGGCATCCCCCTGGGGGCCGAGAAGCAGAGCCTGGGGGGGGGCACATGGGGTCAGCAGAGAGCTGTCATACAGGCCACCTGCACCCCTGCTGGGCTGGCTGGGTATGATCCTGGGCCAGTGACTTAGTGGCCCCGGGTGTCTGTCGAGACCAAGCCTGTGGGGTAGATAGAAGCCGACGGAGCTGAGAGGAAGACACTTAATTCAGGTTCTGACCTCAACTCGGTGCCCAGCGAGTTGTGGTCATCCAGCCACCTCTTGTCGTGACACTGAGGTCAGAGGGTTGCTGGAGGGCTGAATGAAGCAGGATACAGCCAGCCCAGCCCCACTGGGTGCCCAGAACAGGGGGTGACACCGGGGCCCTGCGGGGCAGGCAGGCCCTTGGCCAGGCCAGGGAAGGGATTTGCTGTTCCCATCAATGCGCAGTGGGGGAAGGTGGTCCCCGATCCCTACAGGTGCAAGGGGGCCTTGGCCTGTGACCATGATGATGGACCCACCCGCTGTGCAGCTCCCCTGGGAGGGGTGCTGGAGGGGTCGGGGTGGGAGAGGGTGTGATCAGAGCCATGCACCGGGAGGCTAGACCTGCAGAGCTCTGCCAACCGCCAGCCACAGCCCCATGACCTTTAAGAATAGGGATCCGGTCACGTCCCTCTCCTGCTTAAAACCCTCTGCTCACCTCTTAACACGGACTTTGAGACTGTGCCCTGGCCTTGTCTCGCCCTGCTCTTTCCCTTGCTCACGCAAAGCCAGCCTCCCTCTGGCCTTCTCACTTCTCCCATCCCTTAAGCCTCAGCTCAGAGGTCAGCCCCCAGAGCCCCCACCTCTCCCTCGGCTCCGTTCTTCCCCACCCCACCCCCACCCTGTCTTCAGCTGCCATAGCCCCAGTCTCCGACTGCAAACTGAGCACTTGTCTGGGCTGCCAGGATTTTACAGCTTCCCCCGTAGAACGGAAGCTTCGGGAGAGCAGAGACCAAGTCTGTCTGATTTGGCCTTGATTCCCTGGGACTGAGCACAGTTCCTGGCATACAGATGGTGCCCACTAATGATCATCCAATAAGTGCATGAGGCAGACAGCCTGGGTCCTGGCCCCAGATCTGCTCCTCATTTGCTGGGAGACATGGAACAGATCACACCTCCTCTCTAGATGATAAGCCAAACCTTTTCAGACTGAGGATTCTTCTTGACCAAAATTATAGATGGCCCCCAATATCTAAAGCAGCTAATCACAGAGCTGTTTGGGCTCACAGTGGGTAGCTTCCCTACAAAACCGTGGGGTTCCTCAGACCCCAGGGCCTGGTTACATCGACTGGGGATCCCCACACTTGGAATATTCCACTGCTGTGTTGATGTCTATGCGGATTCTTACTGAGTTGATGTACAACTAGCAGATTATAAGATTATACACCCGTATGATGCCAACCACGTAAAGAGAAAAGCAGAGGGCAAAACCTCTGCAAGGAACTACAGTCAGATGTCAACATTGACTGTTCTGATGGTGGAAGTAGGGGGCAGGAGGGCAGGGGGCTGTTCTGCTCCTTCATACTTTTATCATTTTTCAAATTTTCCACACTGAATGGTTCTTTCTTTGTCAGAGTGAAAAGGTTACTTAAAAAAAAAATCCTAAAAACATCTGAGAATGGAGGGCTAGATAATTTCTCAGGGTTCCTCCAGGTCTGGAAAATGCAGTAAGGAGCTTGAGCAGATGACAAGGAGGGACTCGGGTCCTTTTGTAAATGAAGGAAGGAGGAGAGGCAAATGGGGGAGTTTCAGAGAGTATGGCAGACCTGCGGGGGAGGGGGGTCTCTAACACCTGTGCCTTCACAGTTCCTTATTTGAGGGTTCCAGACTCCTCCCTCCTCGTCTTGGTCACAGGCTTCTGGTCTTATTCACTCATTCTCTCACTGAACTCACAACTGCATAGCATCCCTCCATCTTACTGGTGTCATCTGTGAAATAGGGACAGTTCAAGGGGCGCCTGGGTGGCTCAGTCAGTTAAGCATTTGCCTTCAGCTCAGGTCATGATCTTGGGGTCTTGGGATCAGGCCCCTTGTCTGGCTCCCTGCTCAGCGGGGAGTCTGCCCCTCCCCACTGCTCTAGTTCTCTCTCTCTCTCTAATAAATAAATAAAATCTTAAAAAAAAAAATAGGGCCAGTTCTAGGATCCACCTCTAAGATTCACTGTGAGAACTCACGGAGGTCCAAATAAATAGAGGCATTTCCAAAGACACCTGGCACCGAATAGATTCAAAATCAATGCGTTAATATGAAGAAGACAAAAAAGAGAGCGAGAGAGACACACACAGGCCTAGCCCCACCACCGGGGACAAACCCAGACAACATTTGGGGTTCATTTCCTCCAGAAGTTTTTCTCGGCACAGATTTAGAGAGAGACATTAAATAATTTTTTACAAGATTTGGGATCTCATTAGAATTCTATTTTGTGACTTGATCTTTATTTTCATGTCACAGCCTGAAAATGTTAATGTCAGTAAAATTTCCTCGAAACCCTGATTTTTGTGGCTGAACTGTATTTCAGCCTGCAGCCGTAACTTAATTAATTTGGGCAATATTAGGAAAAATCAGTGAATAATAAGCAATCATAAGGCAGCAAAAGAAGCAACAGTGGTTGCTTTTCTGTTGGTCATTTCATTTGTTGTTATTTGCTCGCTATAAACAATGATGCCGTGGACATCCTTGTTGATAAATCTTTGTCCACAAGAAACAGATGCTTTAGGATTTCTGAGGGAGGGGCACCTGGGTGGCTCAGTCAGTTAGGGGTCTGCCTTTGGCTCAGGTCATGATCTTGGGGTCCTGGGATCGAGCCCCACATTGGGCTCCCTGCTCAGCAGGGCATCTGCTTCTCCCTCTCCCTCTGCCTCTGCCTCTCCCCCCTACCCCACTTGTATTCTCGCTCACTCTGCTCTAATAAATAAATAATCTTAAAAAAAAAAAAAAAGGAGGGGCGCCTGGGTGGCTCAGTCATTAAGGATCTGCCTTCGGCTCAGGTCGTGATCTCAGGCATCGGGCTCCCTGCTCGGCGGGAAGCCTGCTTCTCCCTCTCCCACTCCCCCTGCTTGTGTTCCCTCTCTTGTCAAATAAATAAATCTTTAAAATAAAAATAAAAAAAGGATTTCCTAGGGAATTAATCCCCAAAGCCAAGACCATAAATAAGCTCCCCTGAGTGTTGTTGCCCCCAGGATGTGCTCATAAGAAGGGGACAGTCATCTTGGGGGCATTTTTAAAGTGCCAAGTGTTGCGCCATAACCCCATCACTGAATCTCTGCAGTCACTCTGCGAGATTGGCATGATTATCCCCATTTTCCAGATAAGGAAACTGAGGCCCACAAAACTGCATTGATCGCACTTCTCAGCTTTCAGTTACTTCCATGGAAACGCACAATTTCAGCAAACTGCCCTCCTGCTGGTTCTTCGTGAGGCGGTCTATTTGCCCACACCATGGCCAACACTGGCTCTCATGACCTATGTCAGTTAGTTAGTGCTGCGTGACAAACCACCCCAAAACTCCCCGGCTTAAAAGAGCAAGCATTTATGATTGCCCCTGCGTCTGCCCAGGTCAGCGAGGCGGGGCTTCTGCCAGGCTCACGTTTGCATCTTTGGGTGGCTTTACTGATCGTGGCGCGGTGCTGTCCTAGGTCTGGGGCGGGTCTCTGCTCCGCGGGGTCTGTCAGCCTCCTGCGGGCTGGTCCAGGCTGGTACCCACGGTGGCCGCAGGGTACAAGCCCGACGCCGCCAGGCGCCCTTGAACTGGCCGAGCCGCGCATCGGCCGCCTCCTATTGGCCAAAACAAGTCACGTGACTGAGCCCGATTCAGGAAGCGGGAAGCAGACGCTCTTGTGATGGGAAGGCCTGCGAAGCGACCTTGCGGAGGGTACCGGGAGAGTAGGAGAATTGAGAAAATTTGGGCGATCACCGTACCATACTTTTTAATGACATTTTAAAATTTTTCTTACAATTTTATAACTGTAAAAAAAAAATACATCGTCATGTGTATTTACGGGTCACCTACTACTGAGGTTACCCTCCTCCTTCTGTTTATCGGCCATTCCTCAGTGGACTCCCCGCACCCAGACATTAGTTCCTACACCCATCCTGGCCCACCCTCCCCTTGGAAGTCCTGCTCGTGCCCCTTCTGGAAGCCGGCCGTCAGCCCCACACATCAACTCCCCCTTCCCATAATGAATAGCTCAGGAGCCTGCAGGAGAGAGAGCCATGTCCGCCCACCACCCGCACTCCCCCCTGGGCAAGCCCCGTGATGACACCATCCATCACTGCCACCCTCGATGGCTGGGCGCCCCAGGCCCGGCCAAGGAGGGGAGGAAACACTGCCCACAGCTCAGTGGAGCCCTTAATGATTACGTCAAGTGGCAAGCCATTTATTAGTCTCCTTAGCAGCCAAAAAAAATAAGGCCTGAGAAGCCGGCAAGCACATTGGGGGGACTGTGGTTTTATTTTTTATGAGTGCTTCAAGCCTCAGACACTGAAAGGGATGTGAGTAGGGGTAGGCCAACCTTGGAGGGGAGGGCCGGGTGTGGGCAGGAGTTCTGGGCTCCCAGCCTGTCTCTGCAGAGGGACGGTGGGTACAGAGTGGCCCGTCCAAGGTCAGACAGCCAGGTCTAGGCTGGGTCTATCCACGGGGCAACTTGCCTCTCCCGTTGCGTCCATGTTGACAGCTCCTGTGTTCTACAGTAAATGGCCTCGGACCCTCCTCTGGAGTTTGGTCAGTAGAAATTAGACTTGAGAAAGCACAGATGGGGGAAAATATAGGGCACTCTGGAGTGGGTGAGAATTCCAGGGCGCTTGTCCCCCACGTTTAACTCCCTGAAGCCTCTGTTTTCTCGTCTGGGAAATGGGCACACTCGGGGTCAGTCGATGGATGCGTGATCTCTGTAGTCACACGGGGCCCTGCCTGTGGGGAGCACTCCTGAGTACAGGGCCCTGCACCGGCTTTAACGTTTCTCTGTTACCCTCTTAAAATTCTTAGTAATTTTATCTTTGAACCTGTGTTTGGTAAGGGAAGTCTGATGGGACAGTGGGGCGTAGCACGCATGTGAGCAGACAAGACGTGCAGAAGGAAAGAAAAGACTTTATATTTTAGTACCTTTATGGGCACCATTGCTGCTTTTTGAACAAGGACCTCTGCGGTTTTATCTTGTATGGAACCCCACCAATCACTTGTTACCCCCACCAATCATAAGAGGCTCCCTGGAGGGGCTTCCTGCTCTGGTCAAGGGCTCCATCTCCCCTTTCTGACCACCGATCCTGACCTCCAACAGAACCCCCAGGGTGTTACCCTGGGTGACGCCCTCCCCCCTCCTCCTCCTGCCACCTCCAGACAAGCACCGGGTCCTTCCGTTCCACCTCCTTCTCTTCCCTGCTCATGCCCAGCCCCCCCTTACTGCTCCTCTGGGTCATCTCCCCGACCTCTGGGCCCCCCACCTACCTCCCTCACAGCAGCAAGTCAGACCACAGGACCCCTTCCGTGGCTGCCCAATCTCCCAAACTGAGCCACGACCCCCCACTCTGGGCTCCAGATGTTCCCCCACCCACCTCTGATTCATGGTTCTCAAGTTCCAGATGCCCTTTATTCTCTATACCTTCTTACCAGCTCATGTTTATTGAGCACCTACTGTGCACCAGGCCCCACGCTAAGCACCCTACGTGGATTGTCTCAAGGTCATCTTCACATTCGTCCCACGACATAAGCACCATGAAGATCTTCAGCCTACAGGTGAAGAAACGGAGGCATGAGCAGTTCATTCACTTGCTCAAGGTCACACAGCAAGTGGCAGAGGCTGGATTTGACCCTGCAGATCAGCTCCAGCACCCACACTCTTAACCATCTCAGGACTCCTCCAGACCTTTGCACAAGCCAGCCGTCCCTCCAGGAATGCCCTTCTTGAAGGACTTAACCTGCCCTTGGTACTCCAAAAATCTTTGCCAAGTCGATGAGTGAGTGAATAATTATGTCCCTTGCTTGCTGTGTGGCTGTGGGTCAATCACTCCCCCTCTCTGGGCTTCCATGTCCTCTCGCATCCAAAGGGAGTGAGCTCAAACCCACTCACTGAGCAAAGAGAGGCTAGGATTTACTGGGATTGGCCCCAGCTGCTGGGAGGGAGCAAGACAGAGGTAGCCGTCCCTGGGGACAAGATTATATCTGGGCCATGACTAAGCGCGTTGAGCCCTGTCCCATCTGTCTGTCCAAGTCTGTCACCGTGGGGAGGGGCTGGGGAGCCATGTCCCTGAGCTCTAGCCCCACATGACACCTCCTCCCAAAAGGGTAGAGCCGGCCACTCAGGCTACTACTTCTCCATTCAACTGTCCCACCCAGGACTGAGGCTCCTCAGGCCTCACACCCTTCCTTCCTGGGCAGGAAGAGCCAGGAGGAGCCCTAGGCTGATCCAAGCTCCCCTCGCTGTGACCTTGAGAAAATCCTTTGTGCAGCCCTCAAGCAGATGTCCATTGTCCCACTAATCCTCCTATAGCCACCTCTGCGCCCATTATTTCCTTGAACTTGCCCCACAACCCTGACGTGCATGCTCATGTTAGATCCATTTCACAGAGAGGGAGACCGGGACGTGGAGAAGGTCGGGACCAACCGGGGATCACACAGAGGCTGTGGCTTGAACCGCTAGACTTTACCGCCCATCTCGTGCCAGCACTGGGGGGGGGGGGGCACTGGCAGCCAAGGGTCAATCCAGTGCCCACCCTCAAGGGGCTTCCTTGAGCAAGTGCACACATACATGTGACCCCTGCCACTCCTCCTCCCCGAGGCCAAAGGCCCCGCCTGGAGCCCAGCTGCTGGCAGAAGGAGACAAACAGGTGCCCATCTCCCTGCTCACCCACCCTCAGCAAGCACTTGACTTCATGCCCCCTTCAAAGTCAAGCTGCATGACCTTGGCGAGGTCTTTTTACCTCTCTGGGCTGCCTTTTCCTCATTCATCAATAGACCTGGCCCAGGCAGTCAACCACGTGGCTTATTTGGCTGGAGCCTCAAAACTATCCGTAGAGGTTGGAAGACGATTCCCATTACCCAGATGTGGAGACTGAGGCTCAGAGAAAGGGAAGCTAGGGAACTAAGGTCAGAAAGTGCATTAAGAGCCACGCACAGGATGTGGGTGTCTACAGGGCCAGGGTGCTGCCTGCCCAGACCCCAGGCGGGGCCAGCCAGGAGGGAGGGACTGTAACCCTTTCCTGGCCATGCTCCTCCCTCTTTCTCCAACCCCCCCTTCCCCCTCCTGAGACCTCCAAACAAAGATGCCTTTATCCAGACCTTAGCCACATTCCTCAGTGACACATGAGGACAAAGGCGGGGGCCACCGGCAGCGACAGGAAAGCCCCGCCGCCCCAAACCAGTTTACAGCCTTCCCACGCCCCGCCCCCACCCTTGGGGCCTCCCCGGGGCCTCCAGCCCAGCCCAGGGGAGCGCTGGGAGGAAGCCTGTCAACCCTGCCTCTCCTGCCCCTTTGGAGCTAGGCTCTTTGGCCTGGTGAGGAGACAGGGCTCAGGCAGCCTGGGACCTCGGGCCAGTCTCCACCTCTCTGGGCCTCAGTTTCCTTGTCTGTAAAATGCGGATGGATGGCTGGGGGCACTCAAGTGAGACAACACATCCGGGGAAGGCAATGGTTGCTGTTGTCCTTCCTGGCTTGCCATTTCCAGCCATTTCGAGCTGACTTTGGTTCCTGGGAGTGCCATTCTCAGAACGTTGCACATGCTGTCCCATTCCCTTGACCCCAAATGCTTCCAACACTCACCCCTTCCCATTATCTCCTGCAGGTGTTTCATGAAACAGCCCCTCCTCCAGGCAGCCTGCCCTGACAGCCAACACCCCAGGCTGATTTCGGAACCTCCTGTGGGCTCCCGCATGCCCCTTGAGTCCCCATCGCAGCCCTGAATTATCACGGCCTCCTGACCTGCTGTCACCCACACCAGGCTCAGAGCCCCTAAGGGCGAGTGAGTGGGTGGGTGGACGGGTGGATGGGTGGGTGAAGTTACAGGTAAGTACAGGGCCCTGCTTTCTGGGTCCTGCTAAACCCAGAAAGGAAGGAAGGGAAAAGCAGGCTGAGGCCCCTGGGAGGGAAGGGAAGGGCAGGGCCAGGTGTCTCTCCAGCTCAACAGAGGGTTGGGGGCCCTGAAGCTCGAGCCGGCCCCCTAATCCCACCCCAGTCCCATTTTTCGCCTCACCAAAAGTGAGGAGGCTGAGGCTGTAGGGTTTCCATGAATATAAGAAGTACAAGAACCTCTCCTCCTCCCCCACCCCACCCCGGCCCTGCTCTCCCAGGAGAATGAGCCCTTCCTGACAGCCAGAGCCCTCCACCAAAATGCGTACAATTTGGTGCCCAACATTGCTAATGAACCACTTAACCACACTTCTGTGTTCATTCCCAGAGCACCTACTATGTCCCAGGCAAGACAGAAAGCACACAGAAAGTTCCGTGTCCTCAGGAACTCACAACCTGGACACCCAATATGAGAGAGTGCCTCTGAGATGATCTGGCCGGACCAGAGAGGGGCAAATATTTGCCTGAGGTCTCACAGCAGAGTAGGGCAAAGTGAGAATTGGGACCCAGGTTCTAGATTCCTGGCCCAGTGTGTCCCCTTCTCTACAGTGCAGGTCCGGGTGGGGAGGGAGGTCACAGGGCCGAGACCAAGAGAAGTGAGGGTTGGGGGAGAGGGAGGAAGGAAGAGGTTCTGAGCACCTAGTGCATGCCGGGCCGGTACCGGGCATGTCCTCCTCATCCAGGATGTCGGGAACCCTCCCAACCGCCTCCTAGGCTGGCTTGATCATCCCCACTGAGTAGATAAGGAAGCTGAGGCACAGGCAGGAGGGGTGGGCCTGGGATTCAAGCCCAAGTCTGTTGAATTGTGAAGCCTAGCCTTTTTACAACAGAGGTTGCCCATGGATGCATTCATAAAGACCAGAAAGGAAGGTGCTGGAATGCGGGAGCCTGGCTCAGGTGCTTCACAACAGTGGTTAAGGGAAGGGAGAGATGGCCCCTCGAGAGCTGCCCCCCCCCCCCCCCCCCCATGTGTCTTCACATGGGACACAGGCCCAGGTGAGTCTAGCATGGCCTCTTGCAGGAAGCACGGGTGTCCTCCCCGGGGTTCCCCGAGTGACCACAGGGCCACCATCAGCCCCAGCCCCAGACGATCTTCAGCCTGGCTCCAGCTCCGATGGGCGGCTCCGAGGAGGCCGGTGGCCATTCAGCTGGCCATAAAGCCTGCGTCTAAAAACAAACAAACGACTTCCGGGGCAGAGGGCAGGGAAGTGGTTCCAGCGGGGTGTTTGGGCAGCACGTCGGCCATTCAATCAGACCCGCTGGGCTGTGAGGGGAACGGCAGAGAATCAATCATGGGCCGTGTGTGTTTGCAGAAGGACGTGTGTGGCTGTGACAGCAGCCAGAGCCCCAGGGGAGGCCCCCCGGGGACACGTGTCCACCACCTGGGTTCCCGCGCCTGCTGAGCCCCAGAGGGAAGAGCTACTGAAATACAGAATCCCAGGCCCTGGGCCGCATCCCCGCAGCCAAATCGCCAAAGTTGGGGTCCAGGACTCTGTAGTTTCTCTGAGGGGAGCCGCCAGGCTCGGGGACCCCAGGCAAGGTCCTGAGGCTGGAATGCGGGGGAGGGGGGAGGGCTAGCGGGGGGTGGGAAGGAGGGGGTCCATCCACGGGAGGAGCTGGGGGCCTTTGCCCTCAGAAGACTTGACTGTGTGTGTGCCTCTAGACCATCCTGCTCTCACCCAGAAGGCACCGCCCAGCCACAAACACAGCCCACCAGCTTCTCTCTTCTCCATCCGTGAGTCTGCCTCTAACACCTAGTAGATGCTCAATAAACACCTGTGAAATGAATGAATGAACCTGTCTTTCTTCTTCTCTGTCTCTGTTGTGTCTTTCTATCTCTTCTTATCTCTGTGTATCTTACCCTCTCTCTCCACCTCCCTCTCGGCCTCAAGCATGGCATCGGGCACCGAGCAGGTGCTCGATAAATGTTTGTTGAATGCATAAAAGTCTGTGCGAGGCTCTTCCTTGGCTTTCCCTCTTGCCCCTGTACCTGTCTGTCCCTCTCATTCTGTCTCGCCCTTTCATTCTTGCTTCTTGGTGTCTCTGCACACCCATCCCCCCCAACCCCAGGTCCACCTGCAGTAGCTGGAACCACCCACCCTCCAGCCAGGTTCAGGATGCTCTACAAATTCAGAAAGGAGTGTCGGGGCCCCAGCAGGAGAAGCTGCCCCATCCCTGCCCTCCCTGCCTAAAGCCATAAGCACATTGCCTGCACCTCGGGCTTCCGTCTTGCAGAGCACAGCTACTGTCTTTATTCCAAGCAACCCCTCCTTCCTGGACCCCGTGATGGCAGTCCTGTTCTGCAGCCCCAGCACCTGCCTCTGCCCAGTGCCTGCAAATAGAAAACCATGGAACTAAGCCACTCAATTCACAGATAGGGAGACAAAGCAGGGAAGCCAGCACGGCCCAGGTCTCCCAGAAAGTCTATGACAGTCCTTAGGACCTGGGGCTTGGGGTGTTTCTATCTCCCAAAGGGCAGCTAGACTGGCAGAGGGTACTCATTTTGTCCAAGTCCACCGCAACCACCCCCACCATTTATTTATAGCTGAGGACACTGAGGCCCAGAAAGATTAGGTGACCTGCCTGGGACCACATGAGGATCACAATTCAGGTTTTATGACATAACCCTGACATCCCAGATGGCCCAGGAGGGGTTGGGGTTATAGCTGAAGAACACCTGGTCAATCAAGAGTTAAGTCCTTAATATATTGTCCTCACATCATACGTGATTTTAACTGAACTTGGTTAAAATGAGTCAAGGTCAACTTAACTAAACGCATCCCCCCCACCCCACAAACGAGGGAGGTTACATAGGATGAGCACATTCCCCAGCCCCCTGGCTTCAGAGGGTGCCTGCCCCCAGCCAAGCCCCTCACTTCTGGTCCCACACATCTGCCTGGTTCCCTGTGAGAGCCCCAGCACGTGGCCCCTAAACACAAGCCTCTACTTCTTCTGGAGTCTGACAGGAGAAGTCGTGATCTGTCCCAGTGCAGGAAGAAAAACTGGCTGTGCTGGGCTTATTGAGAGATAGCAGTCGGCCCCAACAGAAGAGCTTCCCAGGAATTTCCAAAGGTGTTTTGACTGCACAGGCTTTGTCCCTACCTGTCCTCTGCTTAAGATGCAATCCCATCGGCTCTCTAGCAATTCAAAAGAAACAAGAGACCTAGCATTTTTTTCATCTCTACCAAAGTAGAACCTACATGCACAAAAAGGCATACATTGTAAGTCTACAGCTCCAAAAAGCTTCAGCAAGTGGACATACCCGTACAACCAGCACCCAGAAGTCCCCTCTCTTACCCCTCCTCATCACTGTACCCCAGGGGGAACTGCTATCCTGACTTACCTCACCAGAGATCCCTTCCACCTACTTCTGTACTTTGTATCCAAGCGGAATCACATAGTATGCGCCCTGCTGTGCGGAACTTACATGACATCTACAATTCATCCCTGTTGTGTGGTATGGTAGTCCATTCCTGGCCCTTGCTGTGTATTATTCCATGGGCGACTATACCACCATGTAACCATTTTACTCTTAATGATGTATCAGTTAGCTATGGCTGGGGAACAAAGCTCCTGGAAGCTTGGTGCCTTAAAACAGCAGCCATTTATTTAGCACAGGCTTCTGTTGGTAGATTTGGACTGGGATCTGCTAGGTAGTTCTTCTGGGCTGGGCTGGGCTGATCTCCGCTGGGCTCGCTCATGTGTCTGCGTCTGGGGCTGGGGCTGGCTGGTCTAGGAAAATGTCAGCCAGGAAAACCCGCCCATCTCCCATCCTCCAGCCAGCCAGCCTGGACTCCTCACATGGTGACTGCAGACTTTGAAGAGAGCAAGGGGGAAGTGTGCAAGACTTCTGGAAGTCTTAGAACTAGCACACATCCCTTCTGCCGTGTTCTATTGGCCACACCAGTTAAAGACCAGCCCAGATTCAAGGGGAAAAGAAATAGTCTCTGCTTCTTCATCGGACGGGCTGTAAAGGGTTGTGGCTGTTTTTGCAATCTACCAGGACAGGCGTTTGGTAGTTTCCACTTTCAGCCAAGATGAATAATTCTGCTGTGAACATTCTTGTGCATATCTTCCGAGGACCACAGGACTCATTTCTACTGAGGATGTTCCCAGGAGTGAAGTCACTGGGTTATAAAGAATGCTTTCATTCAGCCTACATTGGCCCCATAGGGACCCAACTATTTGTCAGGATGAATAGAAGCTGCTAGGATATTTGTTATCTTAAGGAAATCCCCCAAAGGGGCATGTGCACATTTGGAAGACCCTCCCACCTCTAGACAAGCTCCTCCTTCACGCGGGAAGTGCCCTGTCACCCTCTGTAGTTGGTTAAAGAGTGTCCCTCCAAAATTCATATCCATCAAGAACCGAGGCATGGGACTTTATCTGGAAATAGGGTCTTTACAGATGCCACCAAGTTAAGATGAGGTCATACTGGCTAGAGTGGGCCCTTATCTGGTGGCCAGTGTCATTCTAAGGGAATGGAGGGGAGATTTGGATACAGAGACAGAGACAGACCAGGGAAACACCCCATAACTCGTAACTACAGAGGCAGATTTGGAGGGATGTGTCTACAAGCCAAGGAACGCCAAGAATTGCTGGCAAGCACCAGAAGCTGGAAGAAGCAAGGAAGGATTCTCCCCCTCGAGCCTTCAGAAGGAGCATCCCCCGGCTGACACCTTGATTGCAGATTTCTACCCTCCAGAACCACGAGAGAATAAATCTCTGTTGTTTTAGCCCCGACTTTGTGGCACTTGTATGTTAACGCAGCCCTGAGAAACCGGGTTGCCCGCCTATCACCTTCCTGCTCTGTGTTCTGGTCCAGAGCAGGAGCACAGGACAAGTTCCTCTCCACCCTTCACACTTGACCTTTTCATGCTGTTTGGTCCCCGGGGTCACACATGTAAGCACCTTACTCAGAAGATTTATCCCAAAGCATGCACAGGGTGCGGGCCCCGTGCAAACACTTGCCGCTGGTTTGCCATGATTTACTCCAATGGAGGGGGCCCCAGCCAACGAGCCTCTCTCGTATATCAAAAAGGAAATCCTGAAGACATCCCTATAAACGCAGCAGGGAGGAGAACCTGCCGCCACCATAAACTTACACGATGCGGTGGCGTCAGATGGGCCATCTGCTTCTCTCCCCCATCCAGATGTGCTCAGCGGCATTCTCCTGCCTAATGGTTCACTTCTGCGACTCTGTGCACACCCCAGACATCCCCCCCTTCCTCATCTTCTCTCTCCAGCACCAGCAGCAAGACAGCCTATAGGAGGAGCACATCCGGGCTCGGAGGGGATCTGAATTATAGAATAGAGCCGTGTTCAAACCTCGACCATGCCACTGCTGGGCCATGAGTCCTGGGCTCATTTCGTGCTTCCTCCAAGTTTTAACTGCCTTCTCTGTAAAATCAGAGAGCTCCCCGCTCACAGAGTTGCAGGAAAACAAACAAGAAAACATCCTGCCTGACCCAGCGCATGGTAATCCCTCCTCTCACTCCCTACTGCTCTGTGGTATTACCAGGACTCCTGGTTGTGAGTGACAGAAACCCAACTCATAGTAGCTCAAGCAACAAGCAAACAAGAACCATCAACTGGTCTCTCACATACCTGAAAAATTCTTAAAGCAACACCTTCAGGTATGGCCGGATCCAGGAGCTTAACAATGCCAACAAGAAGCTGCCTATGTCTTTCAAGTCAACTTCCACTTGATTGACTTTGTTCTGAGGCAGGCTCTCCCCTCAGGGTGGCTCAGCAAAACCCAGCAGTAGAGAGAGTTCTCCAGTAAGCCATGGACTCACCCGAGGAAGCTCTGGTTAGCCACAAGGATAGCAGGAGGTGGGAACAAATGCCCAGACTCATGTAACAGGATATTTATGAGATATAAGCCATTGCTTTTATCACCCTACTCTGTCTTTGCTCACCAACAGCTTCCCGATTACTAGGTAGAGTTCCTACTGCCCTCCATGGGATACCCTCCTACCTCCCATCCCCTCTCTCTGTGCCCCCAGCCCAGGAACTGCCCTCTCTCCCAGGGTGGCAACATCTGTGACTCACAACAGTATTCCATGTTGCCGACCATATTCTAAATTTTGTGCCCTGGGCCCTTTAAGACTTAGACTTTTGAGGCTCAAAAGCCAGACTCTAAGGCCATAGAGTCAACCTTTGAAATCCAAAAACCACATACTTGATGCTTTCTTGTTCTTCTTTTGCTGGTATAACCACTCCTAAGGCAGAAATAGAGAACACCCCCTATGGCACCTAAAGTGGAGGAAGGATGGGGAAAGCAGGGGACGTGAGTTCACTGCTCAAAGCAGCATTCTGCCCTGCTCAGAGCACGCTTCCCACCACAGCCGGGACTGTGAGCCAAACCATAGCCCCGCCAACACCTCCTGGGGAGAAGACCCCAGCCCACCCCTCTTCTGGGTCTTTCTGTCCTCCAGCTGGCTAAAATACCCTTCCTCCAGAGTGCCCTCCTTGGTTTATCCAAATAAGAATGGCTCCCATTTTTCCTTCCTTCTCCGTGCTTTAGGCAACCTGGCTTTGCGAGTTAATATTACAGCATAGGATAATATGCTATAAGAGCTCGGAGCAGATCTCACCTCTCCTAAAAGACTGTCAGCTATTTGCCAGTGAGGACCTGTTTTATGCTCCTTTGTGCTCCCGATGCCTGGCACATGGTAGACAGAAGGGGGTGACTCCCTTATTTCCTCATAGAGTCACTGAGTGAAAGCGGAAGTCCCCAATTTAAGGAAAGGCACCAAACCATTAGAACTATGCTGAGATACAATGGCCTACCTTGTTAGGTGATGAGCTCCCCATCACTGGAGGCAGAGAAGCAGAGGCAGCTTGGCAGAGACAGGCAGTCAGTTACCTGGAATCTGAGCACCAGGAGAATTGGACAGCATCTATTTTTGCTCATCGCTTTCTTGTCCGTGTTTAACACAATTTCATGGCTCGTAAGAGAGTTTAAAATACTCTCAGCTAGCACCCAAATTCCTTTCTGTGCTCTCCAGATTCTGCCAATGTGACTCCCACCTTCCTCTCCAAACCCCTCTCCTCCCACTCCCTACTTGCCTCCAGCCACTCTGGCCTCCTTTCTCCTCCAACCTCAGGGCCTTTGCTCATGCTGCTCTCCCTGCCTGGAATGCCCTTCCTGCAGACCTTGGCGGGGCCAGCCTTCAGATCTCAGAACAGATGGTATAGTCCCTTCTCAAGGAAACGCTCCCTAAATACCTCATTAAAGAACTCCTCTCCCCTCCCCTGCCCTCTCTCCACCATTAACCTGCTTTGTTTCTCTTTATTGTGCTTGCCACCTACTACAATAATCGTATTTGTTTATCCTCTGTCTCTCCAACTCGAATGGAAGCTTGTTCACTACTAAATCTCAGAGCTTAGCCCAGGGCCCGGCCCATAGTAGATGCTCAGTAAGTATTTGCAGAATGAGAGGTGCTTTTTAGGATAGCATTAGATGCTCTAAGAGGCAAGCCCCCGGGGCAGTGGCTTGACACAATGATTGTGCTTTCTTCTGAAGGGCACATGTGTTCTCCATTGGTAGGCAGCCCTCCAAGGACCCAGGCTCCTTCCATTGTATGGCTCTGCCCTCCTCTAGGATCTCAGAGTTTCCTGCCTTCAGGAAGAGAGAGAGAGAGAGGGATTTGGGGGTTGGGGAGGTTATGTTACTTCTGCCTGCATTCTGTTAGCCAGAATTCTGTCACAGAGAAACGGGTTTAATGAACAACTGGCCACAAAGGTGAGTGAATGAATGAATGAATGAATGAACAAGTGAATGAAAAAGACGATCTTTTACATATCTTGCAGTTCAAGATCCCTTATAAAATTCCAACTCCTGCCGATCCAGGAAATTTGATGCCAGTTGCGACATGTCCTGGTTCATCCATGCCGCCAGGATGACAGAGAGCAAAGGCTCCGGGTCCCATGTGTGCAGCCCAGGGAGCAGACAGACAGGGCCGCCAGGGTGCCGGCTCCAGGTAAAAGCAGCCCAAAGGTGGTCTGGGGGCTTTCCTGAGAGGTGCCTTCCCTGCACGGGCGCAGCTTTCCCCACTGCAGAGCAAGGGAGATTTGAATCCATTTGCTCGGGATGACTTCATGCTGGCTTCACCAGGGAGACAGGAAGCCTGGGGGAGCCGAGGGCAGCCCTCCAGGGAGTTTAGCTCACCTCCATAGGCATCGGGAAGTATTTGAGTGCCTTCCTTGGGCTACTTTCTCCTGGGGTTAGTACAGGGAAGTGCTTGGAGCGGCGCCTGGCATACCGTAAGCACTAAATGTGTGCTTGCTATAGCATTGCCCTTCTTTCCCTTCGCGGTAACTCCATGCATTCACTCACCCACCTAACGTCTAGTGCCTATTCTTGCCCTTCACTGGGTTCTTGAGAAATGGCAATGAACAGGAAAGACGGGGCTTGAGAGAGTTATAATAGATGTCAGCCTACCCTTCGCGGAGCTTTTAGTCTGGAGGGAGACCGACAGTACTCGGAATGGCACCAGCAGAAGGAATACGGTCAAGAAGAAGGTGCCAGGACTACGAGAGAGCCCAGGAGCCTTGGCCCAGCCTGTGGAGGGGAAAGGTCAGGAAGACGCCCTCTGGCTCACCCTCTTGCTCACACACCCACACCCTCAGTTTCCGCCGGGGGACACCTGCAGTGGGGACATTCCCCTGGACAGACCCTTCCTCCTGGCAGGTGCCCAGAACCGTCCTGAAGCCAGGCGATCCAGCCTCGACCAGCGCCCACGGCGTGATCCTTCCCCACCAACCTGAGGCTGCTGCAGCCACCATGAAAGGAGGGACCCACCGAATGGGGAGAACTCAGCCCCCCGGGGGGGTCAGTGGCTGCGGGTGATGGGTAGAGTGGAAGGTGATGGTTGGACCCCGCGCTCCCTGTCTCTGGATCACAAGGTGAAGGTGGACTTGTCCACCAGGGGAAGTGTCCTACAGCCGCCCAGATCTTTCACCCCAATAGCTGCTTAGGGGATTGAAAATCAGCTGGCTATATGTACAACCATGAAGGGCAAGAGCCAGCTAAGTGGACAAGTACAAAATCCTAGAAAAAGACTATCAATGACTTTGCCTAAACACAGCCTACTGGAGGTTTTAATAATATAGTTTAGCTTTCTGGGGACAACAGCCTCACCTCTTTAGAACACAGGAGCTTATTGCTCGATGTTCACACATTTGAATTTCATATCACGCATGCAGATATGTAAGGCAGGAATTTGGGGGGTCGGAGGGAGCGTTGTCCTCAGCACGGGACTCACCACAGCTTGCGACTATGGGCTGCCCACAGCCCAGAGACCCCGTAGGTCTGTGAGGAGCGGGGATTGGGACCAGGGCCTGGCCACCAGCTCCTGGCCACCAGATCTGGAGGTCCTGAGCACCCCGCTCACCACCACCACCAGGAACAAAGGCCGGCCAACCTGTCCCTCCTTGTCTGCATCCAGTCCTGAGAGCTGGAGAAATGGGGGAAGGGAGCACGGACAGGGGGAGTGTGACGGGAGCCTCTGTGCCTTCCTCAGGAGGCCAAGGGCACCCGGGACGTGGAAATTAAAAAGGAGGAGGGGAGGCCCAGCATATTAACCTCTTTAATCTTTCATTTCTGACACAGATTGTGGTCCCTCATTTCAAAGAATTTCAAGCTAATGTCTGGAGGGCAGAAAAATCTATTTCCCAATATGCGGCTCCAGCTTTTTTACCAATCGACTGCCCTTCCTGGTACAATCAGCCAAGCATTGATTTTTTTTTTCCTTTTTTTTTTCTTTCTCTCTCTCTCTCTCTCTCTCTCTCTTTTTAATGCTAGAGCATCATCCAAAAATCTATTAATACCAACAACATCTTTGGAGAAAATACCAGGCTGCTTCTTAATTAACCCCAAAGCTGCTGACCTGAGATTGTGGGGTCACTCTTGGGAGACCCCACCTGGGGACAGGTTTGCATCCCTCCTCAGAATGTTAGCCTCTCTCCAGAATCTTTCAGATCCCTGTGTTAGAAGCCTTTAGCACCAGGACCACATGAGGCTACTTACGTGTAAATTAATTTTCATTAGATGAAATTTAAAATGCAGTTACTCCACCAAGCGGGCCACATTCAAGTGCTGGGTAGCCACATGTGGCTCGTGGCTACCGTGGTGGATAGCGGCAGGCCTCCAGCCATCTGTCATCAAAGAGAGTTCCACTTTAGGAACAATAAAGCAGCAACCAAGGATCAGGTGTAAACAAATGGGCATTTCACTAAGGTTTGATATACCAAAACAGGCGCAGGTCGAATCTGGCCCACGGGTCGTAATCTGCTAACTCCAGCTTTAGCAGCCTCTTCAGAAAACGTAAGGATCTCAGAAGGTTAGAAAGAGCAGTGGTGAGGACAACCAGAAGGGGCCTGTAGAGCCGTCAGGGGCTGGGAACGTGTCCTATCTTGGCTCAGGTGGTGGTTGGAGGGGGAAACGCGCGATCTCCATTTCCCCGTATATAAATTGTCTTGCAAGTAAAAAGATCTTTAGAATGTTAGACAGTCTTAGGGAGCCAGAAGGTCTTGGAATGTCAGAATCCTGTAGGATTCCCAAGCAGTCTTACCTCCACGGGACCCCACTGGGGTTTCAGAGGCCTTCAAGCAGGGGAAGATGCAGCCCCCTTTACCCAGACCTGCTTTATTAGTAAGGGTTCTGGGGGGCTAAGAGAACAATTAACAACAATAGCAGCTGAAAGATCCCCTCAGTGTGTCTGTGGCTTATTTAGGCATGTGAGAATCCTTAAGAGAAGCAGATGCAAGGCAGGGCTTGGAGCAGGAACCGTGGCAGGGGGTGGGGAATGGATTGGGGCTGAGCCTGGAGGTCTCCGTGGCTCGATTCCCACTCTGGCCGGGCCGCCTCCCATCTTCCATATTTTGCATATTGGGTTTCCGAGTAAGAATTCACCCATGGAAGACTCCAGAACTCCAGTTCAAACCCCTGCCCTGTAGTGCTGGCAACCAAGTGTTTTAGCCCAAAGCAAGCAGCAGGGTGGAGAGTTCAAACCACACACCTGGGGCACCTGGGTGGCTCAGTTGGTTAAGCGTCTGCCTTTAGCTCAGGTCATGCATGATACCAGGGTCCTGGGATCAAGCCCCGCATTGGGCTCCCTGCTCAGCGGAAAGTCTGCTTCTCCCTCTGTGCTCTCTCTCTCTCTCTCTCAAATAAATAAATAATCTTTAATAAAGAAATAAAAATAAAAGCACACCCTCTAGAGCCAGAAGGTTCAGATCAGATCCTAGTTTTCGCTGTGTGACTCTGGGGAAGTCACTTCCTCTCTCCGTACCTCATTTTCATTCTCTGTTTAAAACAGGGTTAAGGATAGGACCCCACTCGTAGGTTGCTATGAGAATAAAATGCATTCATGTTTGAAAAGCACTCTGAACTTGAACCGCGCGCACATGTTCAGCATCTTGTGTCCCCTAAAGAGAAAGGACTTTAGAGTCTGCCTAGGAACACCCCCTCATTCATTCCTCCAGCAATCTTTACAAATGGAGCTGCCAGGCCTTGGCAAAGGGGACAGACTGGCTAAAGCATGACAAACGTCCCTCTTTCCTTACCCCCAGGTCCCTCCATTTCTCACATTCTAGCTGCCCCATCTCCAGGTGCCCCCCAGCCACTCCCCTTGTTAGGACACCCAGGCCTCAGCCCAGGAAAGCGCTCTTCTCTAGAAGTTACCAGTGTCCGATGGCCCCTGAGTGAGCTGGGCAGAGAGAGGGCACTCTGTCCCAGAGCTGGACCTGGCTGCCCTTGGCATCCCTTTTCACGCGGCCCAGACTCCCTCTCCCAGGATCTTGCTCCCTATTACTCCACAGTTGAGGGAGGCTCCACTCTGGGCACAAGGTAGCCTGAGGCTCTGTCCCCACAGACATTCATCTGCCCACCCATCCTGGTGGCGTCTTGTCCCTGAGGAGCCCTCACCCACAGTCACGCATTAGACACCTCTAGGACACCCATCATGTGACAGGTTGGGTCCCTGAGGACACAGGGAAGACAAGAGGCACAGTCTCCTCTTGTGGACTTCTTTTCTAGTTGGACATTCAATAAACAAGTAGAGGTCATTGCACCTGGAGATCAATTCAAAGAAGAAAATAACTGTACAGAGTAGAAGCAGGTGTGGTCAGGGAAGGCTCCCTGGAAGAGGTGACAATTACACAGAAACCCGATAAAGCGGAAAGAGCCCGACACAACGCAGGTCTGGGCAAGGGGCATTCCAGGCCAAGGGAAAAGCCGGTGAGACTGGTCAATGCCTGACAGCCCTCTGCATGCCTCCTTCCTGCCTGCGCTGTCCTTCACCGGCAGGGCCTGGGGGTGACCCTCCAGGGGCTGCAGCTGCAGGGGTGTGGGTTCAAATCCCACTGCAGTCCCCTCTCAGCTGCACGATCTCAGGCAAGGCCTCAGTTCCCTCACTGAAAAAAGCAGAGACTAACGCATCTGCCAGGGGCTTATAGTGAGGGTCAGAGTGAGGGTGTAAAAGGCTTAGCACAGTGCCTACCATGTAGCGAGTACTCAGCCAACATTAGCCAAGACAGAAAATCCGTCACCCCTGATGCCAGACAAGGCCTAATTATAGACACCCAAAGGTCTCTTTTCAGCTCCTTGTGACTCGGGACAAGGGCCAAGGAAGCTTGCGCTGCCCAATCAAGGGAGGTTCTCCCTGTGGTCATACGGTCGCTGCCAGCATGCCAGCCCACTCCCTGCCCGCTCCTGGCTCTGCAGGACCTGGCCAACCTAGAGACAGCACTGGGCAGTGGATGGGGCCAGGGACAAGGAGTCAGGCAGGCCTCACCCATGAGGAGTGGTGGGGGGTGCCTCGGTTTCCCCATCTGCTAAGTGGAGGTACCAGTGGAACTTGCCTCCCGGGGCTGTGTGAGGCTTCAGAGAAGGGCCTTAGTCCTCACCACTTAGGCGGGGCTCTGTTTAACCTCTACAGTCTACAAGTACGCACATAAATGTGAAAGGAGTTGTAATTTAGGTAAATTTTCCCAGAGGCTTTCTTTTCCTTTATTCAGCAAATAGAGGCTGAGTCCCTTGGTGTGTCTGGCTCCATGTTAAGTGCTGGGTATACAGACATCCACGACAGCCCCCGAGGGCTTACAGAGCCAATGAAGAGGGTCAGTGAGGTTGCAGGGGCATGTTTAACCTGCTCCAAGAACAAACTTGAGGTTCTAGAAGGAACACCCGCTCTTCTTTGTTCTTCCACTGGCTTGTTTATTCAGCTTTACAAGGAGCCGGGCCTTGTCCAGCATGCCGTGGCATCTGGAATCTGCTGGGCGGGAGGTGGAGGGACTTGTCCTCCAGCCCCAAATGTGGGACGCTGTGCCTGGACCCTGGCCTCCAAGATGACTGTCTTCACCTCAAGATCTGAGTTCAAGTCCTGGTCTTCTCCAGCCTTGCTGTGGTACCTGAGACAGGCATGTTGCCGGGCTGTAACTTAGCGTCCTCATCTGTGACATGGGTTATGGTAAGAGTAACAGTGCTCTGTCAGGGCTCTTTAGAGTGGTGTTATCGCAAAGGTGATCTGTTTCTGTGTAGGGGATGATGATGATTCCAGCACCGATACCACCCTGGGTTCAAGAAGAAGAGACACACTCCTGCATATCCCCAGCTCCAACCCACTGGATGACTTTGGGCAGAACTATCCTGAGTATCTGGTTCTGAGCTACCTAGAGGTGACTACCCTAGATTCTTCCTTCCTTCCCATTATGTTGCTGGGAAGAGGTTGAGTGGGCAAAGACTACATTTCCCAGCACCCTCGCACCTGGGTGGGGTCATGTGACTCACTCTGGCCAATGGTCTATGAGAGGAAGTGGTGTGCATCACTTCAGGACCCATGTGGTTAACAGGTGCCATGTGGGTCCTCACCCTTTGTTTTCCCATCTGCCAGCTGAACGGATGGGAAGCCAAGCCACATGGTGAAGAAGATAGAACACAGACAAAGGAGCCTGGGTGCCAGAGTCACGGCGTGGAGGGAGGCCCCCCAACCAGGAATGCCAGCAGTGGGCTATGATAGTAATGAGAAATAAAGTTTTATTGTGTTAAACCGTAGAAGCATCCATGTTCGATGTCAATGCAGCCAGCATTGCCTGAATGATTATGTATACGTTCTACATACTTTTTTCAGTTGTATATACATCATCTGCTTCAATACTCAGCAAACTTCTAGCACCAATAACACAAGCCACTAATTTTCTGAGCATTTAATGTGTGCCAAGCACTGTGCTCTTAACCACGATAGACAAGGAAGCCAAGACTCAAGAACATTCAGGAAAGCTTCCCAGAGTCATCAGGCTGATACGTGGAAGTAGCTAGATTCCAGCCAAGAATTCCCATTCTAAATTGCTACACTCGCTGGCCTTCCAGAACCCACGGAGGTAGATACGATAAGCCCAGATTTACAAGTGAGGTCACAGAGGCTCACGGGAGGTCCATCACTTGGCCACAGTCGCAGAACGAAGTGGCAGTGACTAGCTTACAACCCAGAGTTGTCCCGCTCCTCACCCAGTCTGCTTGCCCTTCCCCACACGGCTGCCTCAGTTGCTCTCCTCAGCAAGCATGGAAGCCCTCACCCTGTTTCCATTCACCAGTGTGACAGCGCCATGCTGAAGGCAAACCTGGCATCCATGGGGCCTGTTATGATGCTAAATAAATTTTTCTCTTGGCAGCTTTGGCACTTATTAAGCACCTGGGAGGCTGTTAGTGCCTTGTGCTGTCCAAAACACTCTTAATTACTGTCTAATCAAGATATCTTTTACCGTAATAAAAAATAAGACAGGAGAGAAGGGGAAATGTCCATGCACGCAACTTTTGGGGCCACTGGTGGGCATTGTCCCTCAGCCACCACATCCCCTGAGTCTCAGTCCGTGAAGGGGGACAAAGAAATAAAGAGGAAGGGAAATTGTCTCGGAAAGAGGCTTTACTTTCACCCAGCAATCCCACTCCATGGACTTGATCTGGAGGGAAACAGGAACAGGTGAATGGTGAAGAGGGACATACAAGGATAATCCTCATAACTCAGCATCATACTGTCTAAGTGAAAAATTGGAAACATCCAAATTGTTCTGCCATAGGGCACAGGTTACATAAACAGGTGCATACACGGAAGGGAGTACTATGCAGCCATTAAAAAGAATGCCCCAGAGCCATTTGGGCTGACACGGAACAATCCAGCAGAAGAAGCCGGGGGCAGAACAATGCACCTCCTGTGCTCCCATTCTGAAACAAAAGGACATTTATCATCATTGCCAGCATGTATCAAGGGCTTAATATACTCTATACACTTAACCCCTGCAAGAATCCTATGGCGTAGGAACAGTTAGCAACCCCAAGTCACAGAGGAGGAACTAAATCTCAGAAGTTCAGTCATGAGTGCCCGAAGGTCACCCCTTTGGTGAGTGGCAGGGCTAGGATTATTCACACCCAGGAAGGCTGAACGCCGCTGCTAGCCATGAAGGTCCACAGCCTCCCCAGACACAAACAAGCACCATGGCTGACAGAGATTTCCATTTCTTCGAAATGGGCAGAGCGGGAGGCGCAGAGCATGAGGTTGTTGGAAATCAAGGGGATCAGGTTTTAACAGCCATATGGAGACAGGAAGCAAAGCCTATAGCTTTCAAAAGATGAAGTATTGGGACCGAGAGCCCCTACCTAAAACCAGGACACCAAAGGACAATATTCTTAAAGGAATAACGAAGTAGAGAAAAAACATCACACGCCAGCCAAGAGCAGAAGCAAGGAGTTTTGCCTGTCCTGGCTTGGACTCAGTGAGGAAAAAAATTTCCCTTAAGAATTTGTAACCATGGACCCACAATCACACCACTTTGGAATTTAAATCTATATTCCCTGCATGGAAAGGAACCTCCAAGCTGAGACCAGGAATGACGACATCGTGGCAGACCAGGCAGAAGCAAATGCTAATCCTTCTGCAAATCTTTCTGGAGGGTACCAGACACACCCTCGACCAAAACGCCCAGGATTCCTGTGGATACGGTCACACCAAAAATGAGCTTGCAAACCCAGATTACAACACATACGAGAAAGCAAACCACCACCAAAATGCCTGGAAAGACACTGGAGGAACTGATTGTCTTTGAAGAGTTAGTAATGGAGGGATAGTGTGAGAAAGACCGTGGCTTTTTACTTAATACACATCTAAGGCAGGGTGAATTTCTGAGAATAAGGAGTTGATACTGCTTTCTTCTTTCTGCTTTAAAATACAAGATATTTAAGTTGAACAGAAATAAAAGAAGGAAGACAGGAGGGAGATAGGAAAAGAGAAATGGCAGAAAAAAAACCTAGCTTTTGTGGCCCCGCACCCCACCTCCAAGACTGCTCCCCCTTCCATCCCTGCCAGCCACGGTCATGGCCGCTGGCCTTGGTGATGCTTCCTAGAACAGAGTTGGGATCCTTCCCATTTGCCAAGCATGTTTTCCTATATAATGATCAGCCATATAAAATTTATAGTTGGGGTCTGTGCTCCCAATTGCCTCCAACAAAAGGGTGAGCCCTACTTTAATTCCTCTGCCGACATCAACTGATCCCAATCGCCTTGTTTCTACCTCTTAAGTATTCCTCAAGCCCCACCACCGGTCTCCTTGCCCAGTCGCTCCCCTGTCCAGAACACATCTCAAGCCTTGCTCAGAACACAGTTCTCTCGGCTGTTCTGCTGCCCGCCCTCCAGCCCATCCAACCAGCCAGCAGCCAGAGTCTTCTTCCCAGCATGCAAATCAGATTCCTCACCCCATTAAAATGTTCCAGTGGGTTCCCTCTGGCTCAGAATAAACTACCAGTTCCTGGATGACCCGGTCCCCACTGGCCAGGACCATGTAATCACTTACCATGTCCCTCCTGTCCACTCCCTTCCACTCACTCTGCTCCATTCTTGCTGGCCGCGTGTCAGGCCTAGGAACACGCAGCTCAGGCCATGTGCCCAGCGGCACATCGACTGTCTGGTCATGGTCCTTGCACAGGGAGCCCTTTTGTCACTCTTCAGATTCAGGCTAAATGCCCTTGCCCTCAGGAGGCCTCCCCGTACCGCCTAGAACAGAGGCTGTGGGTGCCTGTAGGTAGATAGAGTAATGACCCCCCAAGGGTGCCCACACCCTAATTCCAGAACCTGTGAATCAGTGACCTGACCTGGCAATAGAGACTTTGCAGGTGTGATAAAGCTAAGGATCTTGAGATGGGAGGATGACCCTGGCGGATCTGGATGGGTCCAATGCCATCATAAGGATCCTTATAAGAAAGGGGTAGAAGGCTCAGAGTCAAAGAAGGCAATGTGATGACAGAACAGATATGGGAAGATACTATAGTGCTGGTTTTCAGGACGGAGTGGAGGGCCACAAGCCTAGAAATGCAGGTGGCCTCTAAAAGCTAGAAAGGCAAGGACATGGATTCTCCCCCAGGAGCCTCCAGAAGAAGTCATCTCTACTGTTAAAAACAAGACAACAGGTCCAAAATGGAGTCACTGACGCTAAGCCTCACATCACCAAACTGAGACTTAGTTACAGTTCTGTCTGTCCCAGAACTGGAATCTTAAACCAGTCAGTCAGAAGCCTCCTAACCAGCACCTGTCAGGAAGTCGGCTTCGTAGGCCCCTCCCCTCCCCTAAAGGAAAATAACCTTGTAATAACCAATCCACCTGTCGGCCTAGAACATCCTTGTCCCTGCTCCCATGTGCCTACAACAGTCTCTCACGTTGTGTAGCTCCTCGGAGCTCTTTTCTGTCCCCTAGATGGGATGCTGCCCCGTTCATGAATTTCTGAACAAAGCCAATAAGATCTTTCAGATTTACTCAGTTGAATTTTGTTTTTCAACATGGCCAACACCTTGATTTGAGAACCTCAGGGCTCCAGAACTGTAAGGGAATAAACATGGGTTGTTGGAAGCCACTACGTTAGGGGCGATTCATTATAGCAGCCACAGGAAATTCATACCGTGTCCTCCACAGCCCACCTCCCCACACACACCTCAGACCTGATGTCCCCACATTCTCCGGGGGCATCTAGTAGCCAGTCCCAGCGTCACTCACCTGACGGTTTTTCCAGATCTGCAGAAGGCATGCAGGAAGAACTGGGGAACTGCACAGCTCAAGGGGCATGGCATGTGCAAAACGGTCTCCCGAGGTCCCCCCCAGCTGGGACTGCTGTTGCCCACCGCCGTAATGGATTCACGTGCCCCGTAGGAGTTGCCTTCCCCTCCCGGTCTCCCTGCCCCACTCCTCGGCAGGTGCTTCCTAGAATCATCTCTCGGACAAATCACTTGTCTTTGAATCTTTATCTCGATCTGACCCAAACCAAGTCATTCCCCCCGCACCCCCATCCCTGGCCTGTTTCCTGTCTCACCATCCCCCTGCCCGGTCCTCCCAGCACCCGTCAGGGTTGTAACTCTACACCTTGCCACTGGGACGGTCAGCCCCACCGAGGCAGGGCCCTGGATATATCTGGAGCCTGGCACGGCGCCTGGCATGCTGGGCACACTGAATAATCAGCTTTGTAGAGAAAGCAGAGCATCCTCTGGAAGGCACAAGGCACTCACACTGTCAACAGTTTCCTTTTTTTTTTTTTTAAGATTTTATTTATTTATTTGACAGAGAGAGACGCAGCAAGAGAGGGAACACAAGCAGGCGGAGTGGGAGAGGGAAAAGCAGGCTTCCCGCGGAGCAGGGAGCCCGATGCGGGGCTCGATCCCGGGACCGGGGACTGGATCCCAGGACCCTGGATGACCTGCGCCAAAGGCAGATGTTTAACGACTGAGCCACCCAGGCGTCCCTGCCAGCAGCTTCCTAACTAGTCCTTGGGGGCTGCCTTCATGGGGCCCAAGCTCCTGCAACAATTAGCATCCTCCATTTGCATGCAAATAATGGAGGCACCAAAATCCTTCGGGGGAGTTTGTTCTAAATGGATTAAATGCACCCCCTGCAACCATCACCTGCTTGCATTGACCAAGGCTTCCTGACCTCTGCAGAGAGGACAAAGCCCCAACTCCTGATGAGGGACCCCCAGAAAGAGGCTGCCTCTGCCATTGGCTCCACGTGCACTCTTGGGGAGGTGTTTGGGGGCATCAGGCAGTCTCCCACCTCCTTGCCCTTGTCCAGGCTGTGCCCCTCACCTGGAATTCCTTTTGTGCATCTGGAAAACAGTTTATCTTTCCAGATGCCCCTCAAGCAGGGCCTCTCCAGGTCTTTGCTTAATTTCCTTTTCTTAGCCCCACTGCCCAGTTCCTCTGACACTCACTGGTTTGGGCATCTTGGCCCCCCAAAAGGTTCCTTGGCAGGAACCCTGCCTGTTCCTCTCCATTCCCCAATGCCTGGCACACAGTAAGTGCCCAATGCTTGCTGACGTGTACCGTTTCCCCTCCTTGGCTGTAAACCCGAGAGGCCTAGAGGCTCACCCCACACCCCTGCCCCAATGGTGGGTCCCAAGCCCAGCAGCTGGCCACAGCTGGAATCTGGAAGGCCCAAAGTGAACGTGTTAGGAAGATTCTAAGAAGTCTCTAGAAAGAGGGAAAATAGATAAAGAGAGGGAGCCAAGGAACTAGGGCAGCTGGACAGGGCAACCCCCTCCCCCTGTCCCATATCCCAGGCCCTAAAGTCAACATTAGGCACCCTCAGCCTGTGCCCCATCAGCACTGAGGGACCTGGGCAGAACCTTCTCTCTCCTGCTCACAAGCTCCCCCTGGGTGGTGTTTGGAGGGCGCGGGGGGCTGGGAGGGGGGGATGTGGGTATGAGGATACCATTCACCAAATTGCTGAACAAATAGATAAAGATAGGGACCCTGGGCTCAGGGCAGAGACTTGGCCCCAGAATGTCCAAGTCTTACTCCATCATGTAATTTCAGACAAGTCCTGTGAGCCAGAGCGGCTCAACCGGAAGAAACCAACAGACACACTGCATATCCTCCCCCTGGCTTTGCATCCTCAGCAGGGCCTGGCCCATCTTGTTTCAGCCTTTCCGCAGGGCAGCTGTGATGGGTCAGTGAGACAGGCCCGTAAAGGGCTCACCGGGACCTGCAAAAATTCACTCATCCAACCAGTATACATTGGATGAACACCTACTGCGTGCCAGGCACCGTGCTAGGCTCTGAGGATGGGACAGAAAACAAAACAGACAGAAAGAGTAAGGAGGGTGTGGTCAGAACAGAGTGTGGGGGAGAGAGAGGTGGGCAGGCTCAGGTCCCCCAGAGCCTAGCAGATAAGTCAGAAGTTTGGGGCTTGATTCGAAAGACAACAAGAAGCCCAGAGAAAGTTTTGAGCAAAGCTGGAGCCCGCCATCAGAGGTGCTTGAAACGGGTGTATCCTCGTCTTGGCATTGGTGGACATCTGGCCCTCTCCCTGCAAATAACCTTGCCTTCCCTTCCTAGGGGCAGCTACTCCCAAACTTTGAATGTTCCTGGCACATTCTCAAAGATTAGAATCTTTGGCCACCCTGTCAAAAGGATTAAATCACTCAGAACAACACTAAACAAGTCAGGGACAGTGGCGAGAACCACAACATGGCGCAACAAAGAATTCACGGCGGTCACACCGTGGACTTGCTCGCCATTTGAGTAGAATGTTCCCTGCACTGTCCTGGTTCTCTTATAAACTCCCAGGGAGCGTTGTGGCTCATTCCAGTAAATATGCCATCTTTCTTTGCCATCAGCTTGGCATTGGACTCCGCCTCCTACCATTGGTGCTCCTTGCCGTTGACCAAACGTACCCAGTACCTGCCATGATGAAGCTCGGCTGACCAGAAGGAGAGGGTGATCAAACTTTAAAGACCTTCTGGGGAAGGATTCCCAGCCATCTGTTGACGAGCCATGACTTGGGAATCACAGGGGTCCCCATTCTTCCTCCAGCTGGGCCCCCAGACTCGATCGTGTGAGTTGTCTGGGAATTAGATTTGCCCACAAAGCTGGGAAAGAGTTGAAGCCGTCAAAGCTGGTGAAAGTCAGCACACTCATTCTGGAATGATCTCATCGACCAAGGAGTCCGTGGTATGGCTGTTGATTCCTCCATCAGGATTCCTCCTCTCGGCCACACACCTCGGCCTGCCCTCCAGGGCTTTTCGTGGCTTTGTGCCTGCTGATCTTGCCAACCTCGGGTCCTTCCAGATCCCAGCTTCCCCTGCTCATTCCAGCCTTACCAAACCCATCGACCATTCCTCTTCATCCTCTGTACCTTTACACCTGCTGGTCTGTCTGTCTGCAACAGCATTCCCTTCTTTCTGTCCCTGGAAAATTCCTGCTCCATACCCAGCTAAAATGTCCCCTTCTCCAGGAAGCTGCTCTGTCTTGAGTCTGGCTCTGATCCTCCTCTGTCATTCTGGGTCCATCTCCCCCCTTGGACAGGGAGGTCCTCCGTGGTGGGGACACTGTGTCTCACCCCCTCACCGTCCACCATCACCCCATCCCAACAGTCCTTTGGGTCCACATGCCTTAAACTCCTGAGCCTCAGTTTCCTCAACCGGAGAATGGGATCGTCATTCCAACCTCCCAGCATTGTGGGGAGGAGAACAGGAGCAAAGGCATGTGAAGCTCCACACGGAAGCTGGACAGGTCAGGAGAAGCAACTGCAACAGCCCAGGAGGCCAGAGCAGAGCTGACCCCCACCTGCGGGGGGAGTGAGGACGACACTTGTGTGCATCTGTCCCCTGCTGGGAGGAAAAAAGAGGCAACAATGAGAAGTGCGGACCATGGGTCATGTGCTCCTCAAAGCCACCTTCCTCTCATGTCCTGCCCCGACCCTGCAGAGCAGTACCTGCCAAGCTAACACTCGCTGACCTCATACCACACCGGTCAAGAAACCAAAAGGAGAACTTGTCCCCAGCCAAAGGCCAGCTGTCCTCACAGAAGTCATGAGGCTTGGCCCAGAAAGCTGAACCCAAAGAGTAGCTGAGGCTCCCACCTCCTGCCCTCGGCCCAGCCAAGACTGACACGGAACTGGGGTGAGGCATCCCCAGTCCCTGGGGCCCTCCTGGTGCCAGGAGCTTCCTGCACATCATCTCAAATCCCCAACGCCAGCGCAGCAGGGTATGTGCCTTTAGCAACTCCACTCTACAGATGGGGAAACTGAGGCTGAGTGTTGCATGATGTGCCTGAGGTTTCACAGCTAGTAAGCAGGGGAGTCAGGATTTGAACCCACGCCTGTAGGCCATTCTGAGCCTCTTTGCTTCCTAAGCTCAGTTTTTGCCATTGGTGTTTATAACTTGGGGACACCCTTCCACACCCCCATGTTGGGACTGTCTGTTCTGTGTGTGCAGCGAAAAAGCCTTTGAGAAATAGCAGATAAAGACATGGGTTTTCACTCAAGGCCCCTTGGTGCCTCCCCCGAGGGTCCTCCCCTAGGGAGCCCAGCTGAGCCGCCCCCAAAACTGGTGGCCTAGACAGAGGGGGCTCCCGCCAGAAGGTTGAGCCCTCGTTGGCCCTGCTGCCACCTGGGGAGGTTCAGAACGAGATGCAAAGCCACCCTCTCACCCTCTCACCCAGTGACCTGCATTTATTGAGTGCCTACTGTGGCCGCTGCCCAGAGAGTGTTGCATGTACCCTCCTGGTCCTGCCTCCCAGGCTTTGTGACCACTGGTCCTCCCTCATCCTCTCAGCAGACATCCTTTGATCCTCAGGGACAGAGCGGCACACAAGATGGACATACTCTATTATCACATGGAGGAGGCAGATGACACACAGGTAAGCCACCAATCACTAAATAAGCAAAGAGAGCACAGCTATGAGAAATGAACTGAGCACCGTGCAGAGAGTGCAGCACATGGTGCAGTCAGGGGGGACTGCCTGGAGGAGGAGGCCCCTGAGCTGAGCACTTAGATGGGAGGAAGCCACCTCCACCAGGGGAGGAACATGCATTAAGGGAACGGAGTGAGAGAAGGATTTGCGCAGCCCCTGCCGTGCAGCGAGGCTCCATCGAGGTCATTCGTGATGTCTGCCTGACCCTTCACCCTTCAGCACCTGGTCTCATATTGCAAAGCACTTTAGAGTTTACAAGACATGTTCCTACTCGGAACCTTCTAGGCTCCTCACATCTGCCCTAAGGTGCATAGACGTGGAAATGGAAGCACAGAGAGGAAGAGGTCATCCAAGGTCACACAGCCAGGTGTCCCCTTCCTAACCCAGGCCCCTGCCCTTCTCCACCTGCCTCTCCATCCTCCCCAAAAGGCAGTGCCGGAGGACCCCTGCCTGCACCCCCTCCCAGGCCCACCAGCCTCCCCAGAGGGGAGGCAGCTCTGTACCAGCCCATATATAACCCACTCCACGTGCCTTCTCTGCATTAATAAATGGGGAACCAAGGGGTCATAAATCCTGGGGCTGCCAATGTCCCCGGGACTAGCTCTTTCTCTGGCCACGCACTAGTACTTTTTACAACCCATTAATTAGTCCCTCTAATAAAGTTTGACAAAATGATAACTTGCCCATGAAAAGTGTTGTAATAAATACATTTTCCCTAACTTTCAACCATTCGAGCATGGCCGCCTCATAAACCCTCTGCCATGGTTCACTGCCTTATTGTCTCTCTCTCTTTCTCCATCACCATGGAAGTTCAGGACCTGGGGCCTCGTGGACTCAGGACAGGCCAGGGCCTGGCTCCGGGTGCCCAGCACCTCCAGGGAGACAGTCATGGGCAGTCCCTTCCCTGCTCACAGAACTTCACTGGCTCCCAGCACCCGGGACAGCCGTTCCTAAACTCTGGGCTCATCTTCCTGAGTCTTGCCTTATCCATGTGGCATCTGAAGGAACAGGGTCCGTGCATTATGTTCTCTTCAAACGGACTCACTTTAATAAATTTACTTTGCAAGGAAACTTTATATCATCATTACTGAAAACTGGAAAAGCAGTGTAACCAGCCCTGAGAAGGAAATAAAGACAAATAGGATAAAACAAGACAGAAGCATGCCACGAAATCTGAGACAACTAGTACTACTATTTGCCTAAAGCTCTGAGCCTGAAGCCTGCCTTCTCTCTGTGTGTTGTAAAGCGAGATCAGCTGGGGCTAGAAAGGCACTAAAGACACATCAGCATCGAGTGGAGACCTTCTCCTCCATGTAGACAGAGGGTCAGAAAAAGGATTTCAGAACCAGCTTCCCCCTTGAAGAGTCTCCGAGGTTGAATGCCACGTCCCTATTCACCACCACAGAGGGCTCCGTTTAGCAGCTAGGTTGGCAGCCAGGTGGGTCTGGGGTGTGGGTGCTGGTTAGAGGGGTTGCTGGGGGCCCCACCTGGAAACAGCAGGTGCATCGCCTGCTTCAGATCAGTAACATGAGACATGGTTCTTCACGATGTAGAGAAAATTGAGAGAACAGCCATTGTTCCTATGACAGAGTAAGCACCTCAAGGTGTGGCTTGTGGGGAGCAGGCTGGAGGAGTATCAGAGTTCACGCTGACCTTCACAGAGATCATTTTCCTTCCCCCCCCACCACCCCCAGCCCCGAAGGAAATGTTAGAAGTGCTCCTACGATCAGCACTACCTTGACCTGCCTGGGGTTCCCCGAGTCCACACCCGGGATCTCTTAGACCCCATCCCCATCCCCACACCATTCTGGCTGCAGGACCAGGTCACCTCCTCATGATCCATCTCAGAAGTGCTCCCGGCATTCCTCATCATGTCCGCTGATGAGATGGTTGGGATGTAGAGTTAGTTACTTTCTCCGTCTGTTCCAGCACCTGACTCCGCGCAGAAGAGGGGCTCCGTCGGTGTTGCCTGAGTGAGTGACTGAGTGAGAATCAGGACATCTGATGACGAGTTATTCCCATTTCACAGATGAGCACAGAGAAGCAAAGCCCAAGAGGAGAAATACCAAGCCCAAGTCCCCAACGAGTCTGAAGCAGAGCTGAGACGCTGAAAGGTCATCCCCCACTCACTGCCCAGCATTACTTCCCCACACCGAGGAAATGGAAGCTCAGAGAGGAGGAGGTCATCCAAGGTCACACAGCCAGATGTCATCCCCCACTCCCTGGAGGTGCCGGGTACCCGGAGCCAGGCCCTGGCCTGTCCTGAGTCCATGAGGCCCCAGGCCCTGAACTTCCATGGTGATGGAGAAATAAAGAGAGACAATAAGGCAGTGAACCATGGTGGAGGGTTTATGAGGTGGCCATGCTCAAATGGTTGAAAGTGAGGGAAACAACCATCAGGGATGTTCTGGCTCCGATCACTGCCCACATCTCAAGACCCAGCCACCCAGAGCCCACCTGGACAGCAGAGGCTTTCAACTTCTTTGCCAACCTCAGAAATGTGCAAATGCACCGGAACAACACTGCTCACTGGTAAACCACAATTGCTGACAGAGGGAGCCTGGCCCTGGGGCCCAGGACCCTGCCCAACGTGATGAAGGTCTTGAGCTCCGTGGGCCATGCTGATGGCAAGGATCTTGCCCATGACCGCTCCAATGTTCTAGGTAGGCACTGCCCATTTATCACAGCTGAGTCTCTCAATAATCCTTTGAGGAGGAGATGAGTGTGCCCATTTAACAGGCAGACAAACTAAGAGGTGAAGGCACTGGGCCCAGGCCTAAGCACCCTGGTCCTGACCTCTGAAGGGCCATTATCGGAGTTGGCCCGATTCTGAGGCTGCTGTCCATGAGGAGTAACTTATCAGCCACCCAGTGCCTAAATTCCCACCCTTAGTCTCACCCATTTGGGATAAAACAATATATTGCCTGAAGGCCTCTTCAAAGGAGAGCAAGGGCGTCTAACACAGTAGGAAGAGCACTGGATTAGGAATTAAAAGACCCAAATTCTAGTGGTAATTATGCTTTCAGCTCTGAGTCTATCCCACCACCTGCCCTGGTTCCCATAATCCAGGTCTCTTAATTCCTAATCCAGAGACGGGGGAGCATGGCCCAGAGCACGATTTCCTGCAGTTTGAGCGATGCGCCCTGAGAGATGGATTTTAGGGGGACATGTGGACTCAGCATTAAGAAGTACCTAATGAGGGCGCCTGGGTGGCTCAGTTGGTTAAGCGACTGCCTTCGGCTCAGGTCATGATCCAGGAGTCCCGGGATCGAGTCCCGCATCGGGCTCCCTGCTCAGCGGGAAGCCTGCTTCTCCCTCTGACCCTCCCCCCTCTCATGTGCTCTCTCTCTCTCTCTCTCTCTCTCTCTCTCTCTCATTCTCTCTGTCTCAAATAAATAAATTTTAAAAAATCTTTAAAAAAAAAAAAGAAGTACCTAATGAGGGGCGCCTGGGTGGCTCAGTCGTTAAGTGTCTGCCTTCGGCTCAGGTCATGATCCCAGGGTCCTGGGATCGAGCCCCGTATCGGGCTCCCTGCTCAGCGGGAAGCCTGCTTCTCCCTCTCCCACTCCCCCTGCCTGTGTTCCCTCTCTCACTGTGTCCCTCTCTGTCAAATAAATAAATAAAATCTTTAAAAAAAAAAAAAAAAGGAAGAAGAAGCAGTAGTACCTAATGAGGGGGACGTCTGGGTGGCTCAGTCAGTTAAGCGTCTGCCTTCAGCTTGGGTCATGATCTCAGGGTCCTGGGATTGAGCCCCGCTTCTCCCTCTCCTTCCCACTCGTGCTCTCTCTCCCTCGCTATCTCTGTCTCTCACTCTCAAATAAATAAATAAAATCAATAAAATCAATAAAAAATATTTAAAAAAATAAAGAATTACCTAATGAGGGGCACCTGGGTGGCTCAGTCAGTTAAGCATCCGACTCTTAATTTTGGCTCAGGTCATGATCTTGGGGTCATAAGATCAAATGCCTCATCGGGCTGCATGCTGGGCATGGAGCCTGCTCAAGATTCTCTCTCTCTCTCTCTGCCCCTCCCCTCTCTAAAAATTTAAAAATTAAGTGTTTTTTTAAAAATTTTAAAAAGATAAATTTTTTTAAAAGAATTACCTAATGGGGCGCCTGGGTGGCTCAGTTGGTTAAGCGACTGCCTTCGGCTCTGGTCATGATCCTGGAGTCCTGGGATCCAGTCCCACATCGGGCTCCCTGCTCGGCGGGGAGTCTGCTTCTCCCTCTGACCCTCTTCCCTCTCGTGCTCTCTATCTCTCATTCTCTCTCTCTCAAATAAATAAATAAAATCTTTAAAAAAAAAAAAGAATTACCTAATGAAAGCATTACCTCCTTTCCAATCACTTTCTGATTACTAACAAACAGAAAGTCTCTGAAAGAAAGAGAGAGAGAGAAAGAAAGAAAGAAAGAAGAAGGAAGGAAGGAAGGAAGGAAGGAAGGAAGGAAGGAAGGAAGGAAGGAAGGAAGGAAGGAAGAAAAAAGAAGTCTCTGGTGCAGATGTGTCTTTAACGCCCCCCCTTTGGCAACCGACCTTTCCGACAAACAGCAAGCGGACCTCAGGCTCGGAGCCGCACCTGGCTGGCTTCTCGCAAAATCACTCCGCTCTGTTTTCATTGCATTTGGGTTTAAGGGCACCGTCCATTTAGGGCCAGTGAAACGCACTTCCCGTTTATGATAGCAATATAAAATGGCCTTTTAAAATGCGCTCCTTTAAGTTAAAAGAACGAGTTGATATAAAGAAAAGCACCGGATACACGGGAGCCTTGGTGGCTGGGAGACTGAGGAACCTTGCCAAGTAGAAGGTGAATGGCTGGCGAGGGGAAGGCCCTGGCCGAGGGGCTCGCCGTTAAACAACAGCCCCTCACTCCCCAGTTTACAAAAGGCCTTTCGAAGCACAGTCTCAGCTGCTGCATCCCGCGGCTAGTGACCCCTCTCCCTGGAGCCTCGGCCAGGCCACGTCTTGGAAGCCTCCCAGCTGCCAGTCATGGGCTGGGATGGGCATGTTACAGGCATCACCAAACCGTGCCGTATCCGTCGCCTGAGAGGCGGGCATGACCTGAGCCCCATCTGCCAGAGGAGAAAAGTGAGGCTCAGAGAGGCTGAGGGACAAGCCCAAAGCCACGCAGCAGTGTATGCACTTCCTGGGGCCACTCTAACACATGACCGCCACCACCAACTTGGTGGCTTACAACAACGGAAATTTGTCCTTTTTTAGCTCTGGAAGCCAGAAGTCTAAAATCAAGGTGTTGCCGGGGTCAAAGGCTTAGGGGAGGGGTCTTTCTGGCCTCCTCCAGCTTCTGGCGGTTCCAGGCTTCCCTTGGCATGTGGTTCCGTCCCTCCAGCCTGTCTCTGCCTTCACTCGGCCTCCTGCTCTGTGTCCTCGCTCCCTCTGCTTCTGAGCACACCTGCCATTGGCTGGAGGGCCCATCGTAACCCAAGTGGATCTCATCGCAGGGTCCTTAACTTAATTACATTGGCAAAGACTCCAAATATCCACAGTCACAGGTTCTGGGGCCATCTTTTTGGGGGGACCACCATTCTACCCACTACAAGCAGGGTCAGGATTGACACTCTGAGTGTTCTGTTCTCCCTGCTCCAGCCACACACACACACAGGCACCCACCTCCACTGCCTGTCCCGTCACCTTCCTGACCAGGGACAACGGGCACCGGGGGCAGCAGGGCCCGACCCTGGGGGCCAGCCTGGCCCTGCACAGACCCATGCTCCCGTTTAATGAGGACAGAAGACAGAACTCCGCTCGATGGCACCAGCAACCACCCACCCACCTGCCTGGGGACCCATCTCTTTGAGGAAATTTATGGCCATAATTTAGCGGGTGAATTATGGTTGCTGGTACCTGAGCCAGGAGAATTGCCCGGGCGCATGAAAGCCACCCGCTGACGCCCCTTCACGCGCAAGCCACCCTCACAGAGCCTGTAAAACGGGGGGTGGCAGAGAATGGGGGCCCCCGTGGGAGCTGTGGAAGGCCCAGCCCTGCAGCAGCTTCTGGAACTGAGTACAGAGGCCTGGGTCCCCATCCAAGCGCTTTGTGGCTGGTTACACTGTGGCCAGTGGCGTGCCCACCCTGGGTGCCCGTGGCCAGCACCATGTCAGCCTGCAGCGGCCACGTGGGCAGCATCCACGGAATGGTCACCAGTGCAGGAATGCAGGAGCCCACGCCGAATGCAGCCCCGCATCCTAGCAGCCGCCCCCTGCCGCCCAGGGATGTGTGGACACCGTCAGGTCTGAGAAGCACGGGCAGAAAGCACAGGTCGGGGCACCTGGGTGGCTCAGTCGGTGAAGCGTCTGTCTTCGGCTCAGGTCATGATCGCAGGGTCCTGGGATCGAGTCCCACATCAGGCTCCCTGCTCCGCGGGAAGCCTGCTTCTCCCTCTCCCACTCTCCCTGCTTGTGTTCCCTCTCTCGCTATCTCTGTCTCTCTGTCAAATAAATAAATAAAAATTAGAAAAAGAAAGCACAGGTCGGAGCTGAGCTCCATGCACCTGGGAATCGACTCCAAAACTTTTTGCAGTTTCTTTCTTCTTCTTCTTCTTCTTCTTCCTCTTCTTCCTCTTCTTCTTCTTCTTCCTCTTCTTCCTCTTCTTCCTCTTCTTCTCCTTCTTCTCCTTCTTCTCCTTCTTCTCCTTCTTCTTCTTCTTCTTCTTCTTCTTCTTCTTCTTCTTCTTCTTCTTCTTCTTCTTCTTCTTCTTCTTCTTCCTCTTCCTCTTCCTCTTCTTCTTCTTCTTTTTTAATTAGACCTTCACGGGTCAGAGGTTAAGAAGGTCAAGACATTTTCCATGATAACTTTTCACGGTGCCCTTAAGACAGCCAAACTGATTTGATTTTGTTTGTTTGTTTGTTTCCCCAGACCTGAGCTTTTCAAAAAGTTTAGGACAAAGGAAACCCTATTTCTCGAGAAAGGTCAGCACATGAAACCCATCTGAGCCTTGACTAGATGGATGACAATAAGCAATGACAAGAATGATGCTAATGTGCAACAGGCCACTCTGGGTGGTGCTTGGCAGCGAGGCCTCTGACCACAGGAGAAGTGACACAGATCCTCGTAAAATAACCTCAAACCAGCGGGGCAGGAGGCCACGAGCTGAACTGGGGGCATGGGAAGATTGCAGAGGCTACTGGGGGGGGGGGCTGGGGTAATCCAGGAAGCCTCCCTGGAGGAGAGCAGCCTCCCCTCCCCCCACCTCTTCCCCGGGTGCAGCCCAGGCCTGGGTCTGGTGGCTCCTGTTCTGCATAAATTGCCCTCTGCAGCTCTCCTCAGTCTCCCCAAGCTCCATCAAGGCAAAGATGCACTCAGAAGTGAAGTTCCAAATTAGGTTGTTTGGAATTCCTACCCAGGACAATTAACAAATCCCAAACACTATTAATTACAGTTCCCGTGGCCAGCGCACACAGAGGCTGATCGATCGCCTGGCGCTGCCAATTACGGAGGCACCACGGCATCGGGGCTCGTGGGGGGTCAGTGTGGGGAGGTGACAAGCTTCGGGTGCCCATGGGGGGGCTCCGGGGACTTCTCTCTGAGCAAGGCTTCACACAGACCCTCCCTACTTGTTTTTGACAGTTGGCCGGCAGGCTTGAGCCAGACCCAGTAGGAGACAGGGACCCAGAGAGCAGGGCACCCTGAGACCGTTTCACGTGGGAGGCAGCAAATGACCCGATTTCTGTGTGTGCCATTGTGTGTGAGCATTAGAGTGTGGGTGTGTGTGTGTGTGGGTGTGTGCGCGTGCGTGTGTCCATGTACAGACGTGAGTGTGGGTGCAAACGTGCAAGAGTGCGCAAGGCCGGGACTGGAGGGCATATGCTGGAAGCTGTGTGTGTTCGTGTCTGAGAGCACGATGTCATTGTGATGTGGGTGGATGCAGGTGTGGGCCAGGTTGAGGACAAGCATACGTGTGAAAGGACAAGTGTGTGTGTGTGAGCGTGTGGGGCAGTGTGAAAGTGAGTGGGCAGATGCCAGCAGCTTGAGGGAGTATGTTTAATGGAGGGAGGGCTGGCCTGAGTGCAGGTGCACACGGGTGTAACGGTGCGTGAGTGTGAGCAGAGAGCGCATGGCTGAGAGTGCGTGAGCGATGGGCATAGGTGGGGAGGTGAGGGATGCTGGGAGTGGCAGGTGGTGGGAGCGAGTATGCTAGTGAAGGGGTCCTCCGTGCACCCGTGTGGACACCTTGACCCACTGCACCGCTAGGCGTAGACTTCCCCTGTGGAAGGATGCCCCTTCCTCGACATCCCGCGCCACCCTGTGACTTGCCCTGGACAACAGAACAAGAAAATGCCATTTGTTCACTTTCGGATGGACCCTTAAGAGCCAGGGTGTGGTGCTCCTTCCCCTTGGCCACAACCACAGGAAGAGCGAGCCCACATGGTGGGCCAGGTGGGAGGAAGGTGGAGTGCAGCAGAGCCCGCACCCACACATGCCGGGGACTCAGTGTGAGGGGGAAACGAGCCGCCAATGCTCCACGGTGCTGAGGTCTGGGGCGGCTTGCAGCTACAGCGTGATCCAGCCCACTGACTGATAGAGCGACGATGTCCATGTGAGCGAGGGGACGCAGGAGTGAGTGGGCGAGACAGTGTGTGTGTGTGAGTGAAGCCTCTACGGCTGGGCAGTGGGGGCGTTGAGGATGTTTGTTCCGACAGCATGGCCCGGCGCTCACTGACTGATACAGGACTGTGTGTCCTTGTGAATAAAGCGAAGTGGGAGAATCAAGGTGTGAGCGAGGGTGTGAGCGTGTCAGGATGTCTGTGGGACAGCGAGGTCATGAGGGAGGGAGTGAGGGCATGTGAGGGACACCCCTCTACCCACTGGGTGCCCACTCTGTACCCAGGGCCCCAGGCCAGCCAGGGGTCATGGTCGGCACCCTCCCACTGGCCACACCGGGGTTAGCGGCACCTGCACGCCTCCCTCTTCACCGCCGAAACTTCTCTTGAATCTCTCAGCTCCTCTTTGCTGTCCTGCTGCCTCCTCCCTCCTTCTAGCCACCCTCATCTCTGTCTGGAGGGCGTAGCTGCCTCCCTGTCTGACTGCCCTCCACCCCCAGCTCCTCTCCACACAGCCATCCTTCTAAACCCAAATCAGACCCTGTCACTCCTTTGCTCAAAACCCTTCAGTGGTTTCCCATGGCCCCATTACCCTCCCTGAGGGTAAGTCACCCTTAGCCTTATGGCACAGAGTTCCTGCCACACTGGTCTCCGTTCAACTCGTCAGGAGGCTTATACCCCCCTCTCCCCCTCAGGCCCTTTGCACATGCTACGCCCTCCTTCCAGAATGCTTGTCCCTTATGCTCTTCCCCCAGTTCTGATCTCAGCTGCCACTTCCTCAGGGAAGCCCTCCCTGATACACACTCTCATCACTCCATATGTCTCTTTTCTGGAAGCACCGTATATACTTACTCCATGAACTTTGTCTCCCTTGGTAAAGTCTGTGAGCTCTTCATTGGGAAGTAGGGAGTAGGAAGGGACAGGACCTGTTCTCATTCACCACTGGGCATATTCCCTATGCCTAATGCTAGCACCGCCTGGCATACAGTAAGCACATACTAAATGCTTGTGAATGAGGGAATGAATTAGTGAATGGGCAGCTTCTCCATCTTTTCTGCCCATCTCAGGGGCAGGCAGGGTGCTCAGGCCTCTGGGTGTGACTGGCAATGAGTGAACCCCTCCATTCAACACTGAACAGAGATACCATCTGTGTTATTCTCCCTTATTTTTTTTTCAAGATTTGATTGATTGATTGATTGATTGATTTGAGAGAATGAGCGAGAGAGAGTGCAAGTGATGGGAAGGAGCAGGGGGAGGATAAATCCCAAACAGACTCCACACCAAGCGTGGAGCCTAACACGGGGCTTGATCCCATGACCCCGAGATCACGACCTGAGCTGAAAGCAAGAGTCCGACGCTCAACTGACTGAGCCACCCAGGCTCAGTGTTACTATTCTCCCTGAGGAGATCAGGTGTCCAGCTTGAATTCTTCATGAGGCAGCTTCACAGAGCAGAGCAGGACACTCAGGTCTCTCCAAGGTGTGGGTGCAACTTAGCCAGCCTTTCCCAAATTCCTGCAATGGGACAGGCTCTGTGGGGGGCACCAGGAGCCAAAGGCCAGGAGGCCCCCAGCCCAGCCCAGCCTCAAAGAGCCAGTACTCTAATGCAGGAGAGGGGGTAAAGGGTCCAGGCAAGGAGCGGGGCAGGTCTGGCTACAGCCAGCAGGGCAGGCTGACAGAGGATGGCGTTCCCCCCAACTATACCCAGAAATACAAGAAGGACTGCCACACAGGCCAATGGAGGTGGAAGAGGGTAGGGGAGGTGTGTTGGGACAGGGGGTTGTTCCAGGTGTCAGTAGGGCATGAGCAAGATTTGGGAGTCAAGAAACTCTGACCTGCTCAAGTTTAAGCTCTATGCATGCAGAGAGCATATCTGCATTATTCACCTTTGTAATCTCCAGAGCCTAGCACATACTAGGTGCTCTATAAATGGGGGGGGGGGACACAGAGTTTATGTCTCCATGAGGCTTTTCTAAGTCACTCCTCAAGCCCTGAGCTCTGACCATGGTTCTGCATTTATCAGCTGTGTGAGCCTGGACAGGTCACTTACTCTTTGTGACTCAGTTTCCTCATTGGTAACACGAATATGAGATTCACAGACCTGCCCGCCACCCATCCTCTCTTCTGGGATCAGCACACTGATTCTTCCTTGGAAACTATCCTCCCACCTCCTTCAGTCTGTGAAGTTTGAGAGAGACCCCTTTCCCCAGCTCTCTCAAGGGCACATGACCCAGGCATGGCCAATCAAAGCACTCTACCCTCTGGTCTTATGATTGATTCAGAAACATGAATGTGACTCAAGTGCAATCAGTGATAACGAGCTCTGGAACTTTTGCCTGAGCCATTGGGAAGAGTTATTTTGGTTTGTTCATTGGGGTTATTTGTGTGTGTATGTGTGTTTTGGAGGGGGGTGAAGTTCTGAAAGAATAATGCTATAGTTCTGCTATTGTTCTGAAAGAATAATATAGTTCTGGAATTGCCCAGAGTCCTATAAGTAGAGCCTGCCTGAAGAGGAAAACAGAACCAGGAGAAACCAAGTCCTGATGATATTGTTTGAGCACCTGGATCCAGCTACGCCTGAAGGCAGGATTGAGCTTTTTGGTGCCTGGTACATAGTAAGTAGTATACAAATGGTAGCTGCTATTAGCAGCATAGAGTGTGGTATACAGTAGGTGCTCGGCAATGTTAGTTCCTTTCTTTCTTCACTCCCATGTCCCTGAAAACATTTTAGTATTACTGTTATTCCTCTTTCTGCCTATTACAAATGCTTCAAAATGGATTGTGGGGCCCCATTCAGGGCATGAGCAAAATGTGTTAATGATGGAACGTCAGTCAGAGCATTTTCGCATCAAGCTGTTCTTCTTCGCCACTGAAGACACTCAGGGGACTAGACAGATGCCGAAGATAATGAGGCCCAGAGTTGCCATGATCTCTGCCTGGCAAATTCACAGCTGCCAGACATTCAGGCCCTGGGACAGCCACAGGGAGAAGGGTAGTAGGGGATCTCAGGGGTATTCCAGTGCTGGGCACCTCCCCATCAGGCCAACGTGGGTGCTAGGGTTTGTGAGCTGAGGTCAAGCCCCAGTCAGCAGGGTAGTCAGGCTGTGAGCGCATTTAGTGGACACCTGCTGGATGCTAGGCCTGTGCTGGGGTTACAGTGGTGAACAGCACACAGCCCTGCCTTCACTCAGTGCTGAGGCTAAAAGAAAAGACAGACAAGTCAGCAGACAGTTTCAGCCCCCGCATGAACAGCAATGGGGTGGGGGATGGAGTCTGGGGGAGCCAGGGTGAGGGGAGGGGCTGACCTGGCTGGACACGGGGAGGGAACAGAGAAGATTTCCTTGGGGTTGTTTGTGAACTGAGTTGAGCCTTAACAGATGAGGAGAAACTGTGCATGAGGGGGCGGAGAGACGCTCCAGGCAGGAGGAGCAAAGGAGCAAAGTACCCCGGAGCAGGCCGGGAATGGGGGAGGTTCCAAGTGCAGCAGGGACTCACAGACCTTGCTCAGGAGTTCAGGTTTTGAATTGGGGCACTAGGGAGCCATGGAAGGGCTTTGAGCAAGGGCTGACCCGACCAGATTTGGGCTCAAGAGAAACCTCTCCGACCACTGTAGGATAACGTAAAAGGAGAAATCCTGGAGGCAGTTAGAGTCCTTCAAGTGAGTGATCCTGGGGCCGGAACTATGCAAGAGATTCCGGGAGCAGAAGCGGAAGCCTTGGGAGTCAGATCAGAGGCAGGGTGGGACAGGAGGCCCAGGAAGAGGATCTCAAGCTCAAGGCCTTGCCTCCTGCAGCCAGGTTGTAGGTCCATCCTCTGGAAAAAGGGAGCTGAATACTATCTATCCTGCTAGACTCAGGGTTGGCATGAAAACCAAGTACCAGGGGACACGGGGTCTCCGTCACTCAGAGCATAGAAGCCCCAACAGGCAATACATAAATGAATGGACATGGCTGTGTTCCAATGAAACTTCATTTCTTGGCCCGCAGGTTGGGGCTGGCTGACTCCTGGTGTAAAGTGATATGCAGATACCGAGCCTTCCTTATCACCCCTGACATATCTTGTCAGAGCTCTTCCTACAGAAAGAAAGTTCTTCTCGATTTCTGTACCTCCATAGCCTGTAGGCAAAGAACATCCTGTCCCCTGCACAGCCATTTTATAGATGAGGAAACCAGCACAGAAGAAGGGGAAGACTTGCACTTAGGTGGTGTTTTGCTAACTGCTTATTGGATGAAGGAACAGGCCTTGGAGATCCAATCCGTGGATAACACCCATGCCCCCGGTTGCCAATCCCATTCCCATGGCAGACATCACTAATCGATCCCAGCATGCTTTTCTGGAGAGCAGTGAGTTAGCTTCTAAATTCTCAAGTCAGCATACCAAGCAGCCACCTCCAAGCCAGATCAACAACTAAGAAGTGGGATTTAGTTCCACCAACCTCTTTTGTGGCTGTGGAAATGGAAGCAAAGGTCTCATGAGGAGTCTATGGACCAGCTGGTACCCTCTGGCTGCCTGCTTCACCCATCCGCTCCAGAAGCTCCAGAGCAGCCCTCCTCCAGCTGGGCAGGGAGGGGGTGCCAGGGAGGGGCACAGCTGGGCAGCTGGCATGGGCTCATCATGCTTCCCCAGTCCCTCCGCGCCGTGATCACTGCTCTGGCGACGTCCCCTCTGTTCTCCGCCCGCCTGCTCCCTACAGCTGCTCTTTTGAAAGCCCCGCATGGGAAGCTGTTGATGTGTCTCTCTGTTCCCTTTTCAGACCATTGTCCTCTTGTTGGCGCCAGCCGTGTTCTTCTCTTGGCTGCTTAATTAACAGTATTATTAATGCTGAGAGGCAAGACTCGCCCAGAGCCTTTCTCATAGCAACTGACGCTTGGGAGTATGAGCCATAGGCAGACAGGAAGCAGGGGCTGGTGCCAGGAGATGCCCCCTCCCGCCTCTGGGGCCCTTCACTTGCCAATGCCCAGCTGGACCACTTGGCCCCACCTCCCCCGGGGGCAGCCATGGAAGGCCCATGAGGGAAGAGTCAGGGAGGAAATGGCTGGCATGAACCCCGCGTGCAGGTACCTAAGGCTGATTGATGATTCTGAGCTCTGGGTACAAATCTTTGGGAAGAGACATGACAGCCCAGCCCTAGGTTGGGCTCAGAAACCAACAGTTGGGTTTTGACCACCTCCATGCAGAGAAGAAGCAGAAAAAGTAGATGGAAAACATGCCCAGTAGCTGTGTAACGTTGGGCCAACCCACCACGGTCTCTCTGTGCCCAATTCCTCTTGTGTAAAAGGAGCTAACAATGCATGTGGTCCTGGGCTAAGCCACCTCTGTGCCTTATCTCACCTACTCCTTGTTCTGGCCATCTCTTACTACATAACAGATCACCCCAAAACTTAGTGTCCCAAAGCACTAACAGTCATTTAGTTTGCAGATCTGTAATTTTGGTGAGGACTCAGCAGAGATAGCTCACCTCTGCGCCCCCCACCCCCCAGCATCAGCTGATACTCCACTATGGAGTAGAGGATCAACTTCATTTAGTCACCAAGCTGGCAGATTGGTCCTGATCGGGAGCTCAGCTGGGGTCTCCATTCCTGTCCGAAGGCTGCTTGAGGTTCCTCACAACATGGCGGCCGGGTTCCGAGAATGAGCGTCCCAAGAGAACCAAGCACAAGTACATGTCATTTTTATGATCTAGCCTTGGAAGTCATGGCATCACCTCCACTGTACTCTGTTGGTCGAGGCAGTCACCAATGCCCACCCAGCTTCAAGGTGAGGGGATTTAGACTCTACTTTTTGATGAGGGAGTGCTGAGGTTCTACCAGGGTGCAAGGGATGGGAGATATTGTTGTAACCATCTTTGGACAAATATAGTCCATCGCATTCTTCAAAACAACTGCGAGGTAGATACTATCATTATTCCCATTTCACAGATTAGGAAAATGAGGTTCAGAGAGGTTAAGCAATCTGCCCAAAGTCACACAGCTAAGTGGCTGAGCAGAGATTTGGACATATGCAGTCTGACTTCAGAACTTAGGGGTTTCACACTTTTTTTTTTTAGCTGCAAAACGTTTCTTTCTAATAAAACCTTCTGGGGAAGATCTGGGAAAGACAGGGGTAGAGAGAACAAAGTGAATGAGGGCTTTGCTGTGGTCTCCATGTCCTCAGGAACTCAAGTTCCCAAGAAATCGTCCAACTGCCCCCCCCCAGGGAAGCTGCTCCCCAAGGCCCATCTAGGCACCAAGGAAACCTCACTCCATCTTCTATCTGGTCTACCTGTTCTTTGTCCCTGGTCCCATTGTCTTGTTTCACGGGCCTCCCACCTCTCTGATTCTCCTCCAAGATAATCCTAGAGACCCCGGTTGCTTTTCCTTGCCCCATCCCCCCATTCCATCTCCTGGTTCTTGTTGGAGGTGATGTTTAAAACAAATAGTAGTCAGCCAGGTAAAGGAGGTCAGAGGAAGGGCGGTGTAGGTGGAGGGATCAGCATGCACAAAAGGCCCAGAGGACATGGTCACTGGGGCACAACGCCTGAGCAGGAAGTGGCATAAGCTGAAGCTGGCAGGAAGGGCAAGGTCAGGGCATGCAGGGGAGGGGCTTTATTTTATGGACAATGGGGGACAGAGTGGATGGTCAATTCTAGCTGGGGCCACTGTTCCTGTCTCTAGGAAGCTCCCAACAAGACAGCTCCCAGGGACAGAGGAGCATAAGATAAATGTGAGGAAGAGGGGGTGACTCATTGGAGCCCCACCCCAGGCTGCCAGCCTGGCAGCTCCGACGTCAACCCGAGGCTTCTCCCTGGCCCTGTCCCCACGTGAACGTCACTTCCCAGGATGCCTGAGGTGTTCCTTACGTGGTGGCTTTGACATGAACCTGTTTTAATTTTAAGCAGAGGAGTTTAAAAATAGCCACCTCGTCAGGAGCTGTAGGGAAGAGAGACCCCTCTCCCCACCCATGGGTGAGAGGTGGAAAGTCACGGGCACTTGGCAGAGCTGCACCCGTGGGTGCTACCCCCTCCTCACCACGCTGAGCCCAATCCGGGCAACTTCACGCAGATTTGCTGGCGCCCGGTGGTCGGGAGTCTTCTGCGGCGTTAGGCAGATCATTCCCAGTGTTCGGTGACATCTCCCAGCTTCATTCTCCCCCCTCTGAGCTCTCAGCAAGAGTGAGAAAAAGATTCTTGCAGTCATCAGGGGACCAGCTGGTCCCCGATCCCGGGGGAGCCTGCCGAGGTATTGCTCAAAGCCCGGCTCTCCACATCGGTGCGCTTAGATTCAAGTCTTCTCCCTCTTGCCTCCTGGCGGAGTGACCTTGAGCAATTGATGTAACCTCTCTGGGCCTCGGTTTCCACATCTGTAAAATGGGGCCCATAACCCAGGGAGACCAGGGAGACTCCAGAGGGTAGCTTCTGGAAGACTGGAGCTGGACTCCCCCATGTCCTCATGCAAGTCCAGCAAGTGGCCACTTCCCATCTCTGCTCTCGGCAGAGAGCATGGCCCATGGGGACAGCCTGGGTGCCTTCAAGCTGCTTGATGAATGTTCCATTTAGTGCAATAAACAATACAATTACTCAACCCCTGCAAACTCCACTCTGAGTGGGGTGGGCAGGCGGGGTGAGCAGGCAGGACCGGCCTCCAGAGTCAGCCCTGCTATTAATTACAGGCACTTAAGCCCACTTCTAGAAGGGCATGTCACACCTTGGCTGCTGAGAGGGTGAGTGTTGGTGGCGGGGGGGAGACAAAGATGGTGTCTCGTGGTCCTTCATTATGGCATCCAGCAAAGCAGGGGCCGCCAGACATGGTTTAAGGAAGACACCCTCCCTTTCTCCCCCACCCCTCTGTCATTGCCTGTTTTCTGCCACAGTACATCTGCATGACAAATGATGACCTACCGTCAGTGGCATCCAGTGCCAAGCATTGGCTGCTCCCACATCTAGAGCCGTGGGGGTGGTATCTCTGCTTATCTTGCTGGGTTCACTCTCCCATCCGGGGCACAGCTGGCTGTTGGCTGATCTAGGCTGGCCTCGGCGACTCAGGTCTGTTCCACGTGCCTCACATTCTCCAGCAGGCCAGCCCAGACTTCTTCTCCTGGCAGCTAGGCAAGGGTTCAAGGCAGAGTGGAGAAAGCAAACCCTTTTGAAAGCCCAGCTGGGAACTGCCAGAGTGCAGTTTCTACCACATTTTATTGGCTAACCCCAGTCACATGGCAGAGACCAACTTCAAGGCATGGGAGAGAGACTCACCTCTCCACGGAAGGAGCTGCAAAGCCACATCACAAAGAGGCATAGATATAGGGAAGGGTTGGGGCCAGGGGAGGAACTGAGGCGTTTTCATTCAGCCTAACACCACCAGCCCCACGGTATAGAATTTATGGGCGCCAGCTTTGTCACAGCACAGACATTCTGGCTCCTGCCATTTGCCAGCTGTCGGACCTGGAGCAAGTCCCTTGACCCCTCTACAACTCCATGTCCTTATCTTTAAAATGGGTATAATAAAACACACTGCCTCCTAGGGCATTGTAAGTGCAATAAAATAATTCCTGCAAGAGCCGTAGCTTAGCGGCTGGCAAGGCATTGAGCTCTTCAGAAGTAGGGGTGATTATGATTATTAATATCTGTAAATAGGAATATTAATACCCACCTAGAGAGCAACTCTAAGAAACAATGGGGTTAATGAACCATGGAGGTGCCTTGCAAGCCGGGAAAGGTGTTTATCAAAACTGTTTCAGTCGTATGGGACAGAAACACAAGTCTAATTAGCTTCGGCAGAACAGGAAATGTGTTCTTGGCTCCCGTCACCAAAAATTCTGCAAGGAGGGTAGGTGTGAGGATGCCAACCTCAACTGGACATTTCCTTTGTCTTCATCTGCTTCTCTCGTTACTGGTCACCTTCTTTTTCTCAGACCAGTCTCTCTTCAGAGCAGGGGACACCCTCCTGGCCAGCCCAGGGCTCACCTCTGTGGAGGAAAACAAATTGTCTTCATCTGACCCAAGAGCAGAAATCCCAGGGCAGGGATCTGATTGGCCCAGAGTGGGTCCCATGCCCATCTTTAGACCAATCACTGCTGTCAGGGGGTGGGATATTAAGACTGGCAACCCCATTCAGAGACATATGTCGAGAAAAAGAAGAACAGGTATCTGGAAGGGAAGGGAGGTTTGGAGAAAACCAAAAGGCCTGCTTTGGCTCTGCTCAGACCTACTCTCCAGGTCTGCTCACCCCTTTTGACAGGTAGAGTCCCCCAGGTCTAAGCAAGGTCAAGAGACTCATTCAGGTTACACAGCAGGAAAATAAAACATCACTCCCCACACGATGTGATACCGTGTCTCCTGGAAGGAAGAGTCTCCGGCGCCCGGGCAGCCCTGCTCCGCACCTCGCCCAGCCTGGCTGAATTCCCCTGAATCTTGGTCCCTCTCCATGTGTCCCTGGCACGCTCACCGGATGAGCCATGGCATTCGGTTGCTCACTCCTGGACCAGCTGCCACAGCCCAGTGCTGCTGGTCCATTCTGCTGAGCCTGGGAGTTGTCAAACATCTCAGAAGCAATTGCCCACATATTTTAGGTCCGGCCAAGGCAGCCTGCCTTTGTCCAGCATCATTTGCTGTATATTCCAAAAGAAATTGGATCCATATGGACCAAATTCCTCCACGCTCATCTCACATGGGCCAGGGTTTGGCACAAAAGGGCCAAGCGCTGTGGAAAGGCTTCTCTACCTTCGCTGGGGGCCAGAGCAGAGCCACCAAAGCCAAAGGGATGACAAGTCCCCCAGGCAGTGCCTTCAAAGCCCACCCCCACAGGATCAGAGCAGGACAAAGCCTGGGGACAAGAGGAAGCTGCTATCTCCGTGCCCTGGGCCTGGGGGAAGGCTGGAGCACCACCTCTCCCACCAGCTGCCTGCAAGCACAGAGGCACGGAGTCCAGAACTTGGCGGTCAGAGTGGGACCAGCCCGGCACCCCATCCCCGCTCCGCCATTCTTTAGCTGCGTGGCCACAGGCAAACCTCAGTTCCCTCATCTGAAAAATGCGGATAAAAATGGGATCGATCCCATGGGAGAGTGATTCCATAACAACGAGACGAGGAGTGTGGAAGTAAATGTTAGTTGACAGTATTATTTATGCTGCATGCGCCACCACCATCACCAGCATCACCAGCATCACCACCATCACCACCATCACCAGCATCACCAGCACCATTAGGCAAAGCCTAGTTGTTAAGCCGGCACGGATGGCTCCATCCCCAAAGCCACCGTCCTCCTCTGGTCGCCGGCATTAACCCAGAGCACTGAACGGCCCCCCTGCCTCTTGTCTCACTAACTCTAAAACCCCTGCTCCTGCTCAAAGTTCTTCCGTGACTCCCGCCACCCACAGAATAAATCCCGAGCCCTTTCATCTGGCGCTGGGGTCCTTGCCACTCAAACCCCTTCCCGCTTTGTCACCCACACCCTACAGTCCCAGTCATATCAAATGGTTTTCCTCTGTCCCAGTTAGCCTTTGCTTCCGCGTGCCCCCACGCAGGACCGGGCACCAACTTCTCCCTCCACACAGAATGTTCCTCCCGGTTCCCTGTCAAACTCCCAGTGACACTCCTGAGCTCAGCTCAAATGGCTCCTTCTCAACAAAGGGGCCACTAAATTCCAGCTAGACAGCATTGCCTGCAGAAGGTTCTGGGCTTCTTTGTTGAAAAGGGAGTTAGCAAGAGCTGGAGAGGAGTGTTAAAGACACATTAGCACCAACAGGGGTCTCTCCCCGATGTCGTGCGAGAAACTGGAAAGGAGATGGCTCACTGGGGAATTTGAAATTATCTATCTCACCGCCCACGGAGGTGCGCCCATACATCAGCAGGTATGATGGGCCAGGTGGGGCACTTCACGCAGGAGTCTCCCTCCCCTACCGTCCTCCCAGCAGAGCCAGCCTCATGCTTTGGGGGGTTCACTTTTAATAGCTGAGTTTACACCATTTATCCTTCTATGAAGCAGACATTCCTAGCTCAAATCCCAACTTCACCCTTTCTTGCCTGTTGGAACTCAGTTTCCCCAGCTATAATTGGTTATATGAAAGGATCTCAGGGAACCCTTCCTGCCCGAAGCAGGGAGACCCAGGCTGTGAAGCTGGCAGACCTGTATTCCATCTGGCACACCCGTCCCCCCTTAATTCGAGAATGGGAGCTCCCCGGCAAGTTGGCTGGAAGCTTCCACTCCGACTCTGCTCGCTGTAAGCAGATTTGGAGCTCCAAGCGGATGATGCCCTGCTCCTTGCACAGGAGCCTGAACCCTGCTTTCTGAGCACGGAGGCTGGCACGGGGTGAGCCTCCGCAAACACTAGCTGGGCATGACTCGTGGCTCTTCTCCGTTCTGCTCCAAGAGTCTCCTATGCCTGGGGCCGGAGAAGGGGTTGGAGAGGGAGCCCAGGGAGGCCACAAGCCTGTGGAGGCCAAACCCAATGCCCACCCGCTCTCGTGATACTCCTTTAAGCGGCAGCCTGCGTGACAGAGCATTTGGCTGGAACCTTAAAAAAATAAGTTCGGAGAAAATGCAAATGACACATGAAAATGAGCTGCAGATGGTGCCCGACTCTCAGAAGAGTGCCACCCTGGTCCCACGTTAGCACTCCTCATGTCCCCCCACCCAACTGACCCACTGTGCCCCTTAGGAGCGTGTTCCGGAGGAGCCAGCTGAGTAGGGAGGGCCCAGAGGAAAGGAGGGAGGGGACAGAGCGGCCTGGCATTGGCCTGCTGACCCATGGCTGCCTCAAACCACCTCAGCGGCTCACTCCTAAGTGTCAGGCTCTGCTCTGGGGATGCCATGAGGATCTGATCTGATCCCTCTGCTCCAGGAAGGAGGCAGAGACTCTAAAACCTCAGTGCCTTAAAAGACAACTCAAAGTGAGGCATGTTTACCTCACTGGTTCATTCCCGCCACCCTTTCTGTTCTCCTTGCACTCTGGCCACTCTGGCCTCCTTGCTGTTCTCTGCACACATCAATTCTTCCTGCCCCAGGGCCTTTGCACTTGCCAGTTCCCTGCCTGGAGGCCATTTTAAATCTCACTTCTCCAAAAGAACTGTTCTCACTCCCCAATATATAATAATCCCAACCGATTCATCTTTATTAGAGTCCTCTGTTCATGTCCTTCATTAACTATTTTCACAACTAGTAACAAGGTATTGATTTGTGTTTGCTAGTTAACCGGTGGAGTCAGGTTCATTTGTTCATCAGGCCCCTCACAGGGCCAGCCTCCTGAGCATATGACCAGGACCTAACACCATGCCAGGAACACAGAGCTACTAAATATTTGTTAGGTAGAGAAATGGGATGTTCCTTGTCTGGGGACTTGAAGAAACAAAGAATAGGGTTTTGAAGGATGAGTAAGAGTTCACCAAGTGCAGGGGGTGGGGCGTAGGGGTAATGGAGGCAGAAAGAGCAGAGAGATGTGAGCATGCAGGCCTGTGGCAGTGTGGCCTGACGGTCCAGGGCTCACCCGTGAGCTTCAAATGGCCTGGCTTAAAGCCAGTTCCCCCTTTCACTGTGCCTTTGGGGGAGTCACTTCAACTCTCTGAGCTGTTTTCTCATCTTCAAGTCCATAGGGTTGGGTGAGGCTTCGGTGAGAAGATTCACAAGCTTGGCACGGGTGCTGGACTCACCAGTCAGCTGGATAAACAAAGCAGCTGAGATTTTCAGGCCGAGACTCAGCTGAGGAAGGGAGGGCGGGAGACGGAGAGTGAGGGTGGGAGGGAGGGGGGAAGGGAGGGGTTGGGAAGGAGGGAGAAAGAAAGAGAGAGAGAAAACCTGACACATCTAGGCCATGAGGCGGTGCTATCAGAGACTCTTCCAGCTCTGTGGGAGAGCCGGGTTCCAAGGAGAAATCTTGGCTAGGGTCGTAGCCCAGGGATTGACCAGGTTGGGGATGGGGTTTGGAGTCACATGACACCTGAGTATCTCCTTTGGGGGCCTCTGGCTCAAACCTCCATCCTTGCCTTTACCTCTCCTCCTCAAGGTCCTAGGCTTGCTCTGGAACCCTCGCTAACTGCTGCACCTCCCCCTAGCCTGTGCCCTCCTCCTGAAATGCCCTTTTTCTAGCTATTAGAACTCTCAGCAATGGCCCCTCGGTCAGATGTTGTCACTCGTGTCCCAACCTCTGGCCACTTATCAAGGGGTGGTCAGAGTCGTGGCCTCTGGTCTCAGGTTCTGGAAGTTTCTAGAGAGTGTATCTAGGCTTGGAAGTGAGGGCGTTGTCCACCAGATGGGGAGTTCCTCCAGGACTGGGAGCAGGTCAGTCTTGCCAGGCACATAGTAGACAGTCAACTAACATTTGTTGAATGAGGAAATCAGCAAATGTTTGAACTACAGGAGGCAGGGAAATGATTGGCTTCTGTAGACTCATTTTCACTTCTGTTGCTTACCAGCACCCCAACCCCATCCCCGTGAGGCAAACCTGATCTTCAATCCAAACATGAGAAACTGAGGTCCGCGGGGGGGGGGGGGGGGGGGGGGGGGGGGGGGGGTCGTGGTTTGGCTGTCTCCAACCTATTCTGGGTCCCTGAGCCTCTTTGGGCCTCGGTTTCCCCATCTGTAAGGGAAGCAGTGCCCCCGAACAGGGCCCCCGAACAGGGCCAGCCTCCTGAGCATAGGACTTACACAGTCCACAGGACCCCCACACTCACAGGGGCCCATGCTTGGTTTCAGGTTTTGCTGTCCCTGTCTGAAAATCCATGATAGTTTTATCTTTGAACTCGTGTTTTTAAGCGAAGCCCCGCAGAGACAAGATGAGCAGACGAGACACGTGTAATGCGCATGCCCGCTGCTTTGTCTCGCGGCCCGGCTCCCTTGTAGCGGACTCGCTGTCCGCTGCGCATGCGTGTTTGGTGAAAGGCGCCAGAAGAAGGTAAGCAGTCTGCATCTAGGATGGAGTCGGGGTGCTGCCAGTCCCAAGCGGCCCCACTTTCCACCCGAACTTCCTTCGAAGGCAGAAGGAAGGCACTGGAAGAAACACGGACGGCCAGCCAGAGAACGTTATGGTATTCTTTCTGATTGGTGTTTATGGATGCTGAAAATGACACAGAAGAAAAGGAAGCTAGCGCCTAGAATGACCCATCGTACCTCCCTCCTTCCAGACTTCCCTCACTCATCGGTAAGCCGAAGGCAGAGTGGTGGCCGAACGCGCGGGTCTCCAGGAGTGACATAAAAACAGCCGAGCTCGTTTTGAATAACATCTCCACTGTTCGGGTAAAACAGTACATATGCGTGCACGCACTGCAAATACGAATCGTGTAATTTTGGTGATTCGGCGCATGAACTAAACGCTTATATTTTTTTTTCTTATATTCGTGCTTAAAAGTGACATTGCACCGTAGAAAGTGGTAAAATTCGTGCTAATAATTTAAAAGCGTGATTTTTCTTTGCTTAGAACCACATTAAATAGCCAGCAAAAACCATCATGGCAAGTCGAGGGAGAGGCTACAGAAGAAACGGAAAACTTTATATTTTAGTACCTTTTTTCTGCCTTTATTTTTTTTACAGATTTATTTATTTGACAGAGAGAATGTGTGAGCGGGGGGGGGGGGGGGGGGGGGGGGGGGGGGACAGAGGGAGAGAGAGAGAATCCCAAGCAGGCTCCACACTAAGTGGGGAGTCAGACCCAGGGCTCAATCTCACGACCCCAAGATCATGACCTGAGCCAAAATCAAGAGTCCCACGCTCAACCAACTGAGCCACCCAGGTGCCCCTTTTTTTTCTGCTTTTTGAACCAAGGGCCCACGTTTTCATCTTGCACCGGGCCCTATAAATTATTAGCCCCCCTGCCCTGAACTGGCAAGAAGACCAGCCCAGCCAAGTCTGAGCACATGGCCCACAGCCCTTAGTCCCTCATCCCCAGACCGAGCTGTCCTGGCCTCCCCACTATAAGGGGTCAGCAGTCACCAGGACGGGGCAGCTGGGGCTGTTGGAGCTCAACCTGACCTTCGCCACCTGGCCCAGAAGTCAGAATTCTAGAACCCCACATCCGGAGGATCAGCTCAGAGAGTCTGGATGGGGACCTGCACTCTGTGGCCTTTTAACCATCCCCCTGGGCCCCTGCCCCTAGTGGTGCAGCCGCTCACCAAGAGAGGGAAAGCTGCTGCAAACCCCAGAAAGACAAGCTGCTTTGTCTTGACAAGAGCTAGCTACTCTTGACAAGAGACAAGAGCTACTCTAAGTGCCTTCACATCCAGTAGCTCAGTCATTCAGTCCTCGCAGAAGCCCTCCAGAGGACTCCTTGAGCCCATTTGGCAGGTGAGGAAACTGAGGGCCAGGGCAACCTGGCTGGCCTCAGGTCACAGGGACAGCAGGCGGGCCAACGGGATTTGAACTCAGGCCTACCCGACGACCTTCAGCATCCCACACTGCCTGCCTCCAGTCCCGGTGCAGCCGGGCTCTGGGGACCACTGACGACTCAGGCATTGCCCTGCCCACTGTGGGCACCAGTTGCGAGTCACTTATGGCCCAGGCTTGTTGTCTTATCTTCAAGCCGGCCATGACCATGACGTCCATTTCAGAAGCCCATCACTGCCTCTTCCCCACACCCGCCTTTAACACAACACAGGGGAGAGGTTCTCAGAAAACCTGAGTGTTCGGGGTAGAAGACACGCTTCCTTATCCTTCCATGAGGTCTGATGACTCCACAAACCTGGATACCTGGAGACACAGGTGTAGACATTAGGCCGCCCAGCCCAGTGTGCACTCCATAAGATGGGGGCTTTGCTCTGTTCCCCACGGGGTCCCCCGAGCCTGAAGCATTGTCTGGCACATAGCGGGGACTCAACAAATATTTGGTGAGTGAACGAATGAATGACTTCATGAACTCTAGCAGTAAAGGATCACACTCTGTCATGTGCAATCCCGACATCCAAAAAGGTTCAAAAAGCATCAAGTTCTTAGATTCACATGCCTGGAGGTCTTTATTTATCGCGTATCCTAATGAGAGTATTCCTGTGCTTTCTTATATTTGATTGCAGCCCCCCCGGAGGTGTCACTGAGCGCATAGGAGAAATCCTACCTTGCTCACCTTTTTAAGTTCTCCCAAAGTCTGGATTTTGTGAAGACAGCTGGCCTCAGGGGTTCCAGGCAAGGTGGTGGGCTCGGTATCCAAGTTAACAACATTCAACTCTGTACATTATACACATGGCAGTTACAGACAATCTCCAGCCACTGCGAACCCTCACGTCCCCCCCCCGTCACCCCATCTCACAGATGGGTAAATGGAGGACCTCAGAGGCAAGTCCTCAGGGTCATATGGGGTGTGTGGGGCAGAAGCAGCCTTGCCTACTCTTGTCAGTTGCTCCTCCCTATACCCTTCCCCTCCCCCTCTGCTTGGCCTTGGCGCCTCAATGAGCCCTTTGTCCTCCTAGGGGCTCAGGACCCCTGAGGGTTCCTCCTTGGGACAAAGGCTAGAGGAGTAGAGGCTGCTTGGGCTGGTGGGGGGGGGCCTCCGGAGGCAGGGCCAGGAAGAATGTGCTCCTGCAGTGAGATTCCCATGGGGTCAGGCTCCTCCCACCCTTGAGGAAGGGCTAGAATGGTGGGGACAAAGGTTCCAGCCACAGCGCACACTGTCCGGGAGGTCCCCACAGCCCCCCCCCAACCCCCACTCCAGGCCTCATGCAAATGGCCAGACCTGCAGGGCCCTAGTTCCAAGCAAGAGGAGAGGCCAGAGAAGCAGGAGTTCCTACCTCCCACTGGGGGTAGCCTGGAGCCCATACCCTGCCCTGCCAGAAGGAGGGGGCGCCAAAGTCGGGGGGCCTCTTCCTCCCAGTTGCTCCTCCCCACCTCCTTAGTGAACGACAGCCAAAAGGAAGAGAGATTTGGCCAGGTCCCACCCTGGGCAGGCCACAGAGCATTTATCCAGTGATTACTGTATGCAGGACACAGAGTGGGGCAGGAAAAACAAAATGAACCTGCCCCCTTGAACCTGGCAGGCTGTGTGGCCTCAGCCAAGTGGCTTAACCTCTCTGTGCCTCTGTTCTGTTCCCTCCTGGGGCCCCACCTTCCCTAGAAAAACAAGGTGGCCACAGGAGGGGTGAGCTTCCCCCTGTTGGCTCAAATCCATATAGAAAGTACAAGTTGAAGAAGGTGACTCCTAGCTAGCCCACAAGCCGGGAGCTCAGATCCTCCCAAATGGGCATCCAGCCCGCCACCCACCTCCTGGGTGACCTTGGCCCACAGGTGACACATCCCTGAGCCTCACTTTCCTCATCTTTAAAGGAGGAAGGATCCTGAGGCCCTCGCCTCCTGTGGCTGTCTGAGGACTGAGTGTGCGGGGTGAGCTCCTGGCCAGCATTTGGGGTACAGAGGCGATCAGTAACCTTTGGCTGGACGGGTTCTGATAACAGGCAAGGGTGTCCCCTCAGAGCCCACAGGAGTTCACCATTTTCAACTTCCCCCTTCTGTCTTTCAGAGAAATCTTGCCTTGGGAGGTGTCCGAGACTGATACTGGTTTAAGCCCATTTTTCCAATGGGGAAACTAAAGCCCGGAGCAGGGACCCTTGGCTGGTTAGTGGGGAACTCGGCACTGGCCTCCTCACACCACGTGTTCAAACCCCACCCTGTGCCCAACCCTGGGGCTTCCTGGTGGCCGCAGAGCACAGGCAGACTTTTGGTTGGGGACTCAGGCGGGCTGGGGTTTGAATCCCAGAAACTGGGGACAAGAAGCCTGAGCTTAGGGTTGGTGCATGGGAAGTCCCTGGGCACATGCGCAGTGAGAGGGAGGCGGTACCAGCAGCAACAGCTCTATTCCCAATCTCCTTCCTGCCCCCAGAAACCCAGAAATGGAGCTGGGAACCCCAAACCACTAAGAGACAAAAGTAGAGCTTCTCGCTCCAGTAGGGGAGCATCACGGCTATTCCCTGGTGCCTCCAGGTCTCCCTGCACCCTCAGAGCCTGACACTGTCACCTCCAGCCTGGCAGCCCCTGCACACACAGAGATCCTTGTGTCACCTCCCTGGGCAAAATAAAGTGAGATGAATAACTGACACCCAATGAGCTTTGGTGGGAGCCAGAGAGGCAGAAACCTGGGAAGACAGGCCAGGCCCAGGGAGCAAGGTAGCAGGTGGATTGGAATCAAAACAGGGAAACTCAAGAAACACTGTGGGATCCCAGGAGAGAGTCGTGAGACAGAGAAGATGCTGGGAGCTTACTTTGGTTTTTGTCTTTAAATGTGCCAGAGTAAGAGGTTCAGAGGATGGGGACTGGATTCTTGAAGCCCCTTGCTGTTGTGCCTCTCTACAAACCCTGGGCCCAGTGCAGGGTTATCACAGTCAACTCACTATTCCTCCAACATGCCAAAGATGCTCCTACCACGGGGCCTTTGCACATGCTGTTTCTGCTCTCCATATATCTGCTTGGCTCACTCCCCTACTTTCTCAGTCTCTACTCCAGGCCCTCTTTGATGAAGCATCCCTGGGCAGTCTCTTGTCTCCCTCTGTTGCTATTAGTCTTCATACCAAGGTTCACTCGTGACTTGTCTGTTTTGGGAGCACAGCCATCGGCAGCCCCAGGAGTGTACATCAGCTAGAGTCAAAGTCTGAGCAATCAGCTCTCACCCCCAGATACAAGCTTCATCCTCCACCCATTAACCTCAGCAGCAGCCAAAGGTGAAGAGTCCATCAAGCAGGAGAGGAACAGCAACAGCCCCTTTTATTCAAGCCCTATCTTATGATGTCCTACTGTGTGCCAGGCCCTGAGTCCACTGCTGTGGATACAGAACACACCTCCCCCTGATAGGAGCTGCCCTCTCTCCCAGTTACCCTGGAGCCAGATCTCAGGACAAGGGACAACGGGAGAAGGCAGGGAGACGGCATTTGGTTCTGGCTCTGTTGCTGACTGCTGCATGACCTTGAGCCAGACACTGGACGTTCTGAGCGTCTGTTTCTTCACATGTAAAATGGAGAGATTGAGTAACATTTCTGGGAAGTCAGACATGGTGACATATGAGGTGTGCAGAGGCAGCCTTGAGTAATTCCCAATCTCCCCAGCAATGAAGGCACTCGTTTTCCAACCCCACAAAGCTCTCTACTGCTACAAGGAGAAAGCGTCTGCTCAGTGCTACTAGGTCTTTAACACTTCTCTCAAGCGTGTCAGCCTCGTTTTTCAACAGACGGAAGGTCTTGGGCTGGGAGCTTTCATCAGGCAATGGCGACATTGCCATGTTTTCAAGGGGTTTATTTTAGGATCAGGGTAGGACATATCGGTACCTTTTCACTAGACTCCCTCTGTTTTCTTCCATTCTTCGGAGGGAACACACCAAAATTTCCATGTGTCCCCAGCTTAAAATGCATCCAAGTGGCAAAAGAGAGTGCAAAACTAGACCCCCACATGCACAGGCAAATGATTTCCACCAAGGATGGCTAAGCCATCTCCCATCTAACAAAGGAATGGAAAATGTCTTGAACCGATGGTAAGGGACACCTGGACATTCTGGAAACAAGGAACTCTTACCTTTGCCTCAAACCTAAACCAAAATGTACCATCAGAAGCTAAACATAAAACCATCAAGCTACGAGGAGCAAGCATGACCCTAGGGAGGACACAGCTCTTGCCATCAAAGAAACTTGATAAAATGGACCATAGAAGTTTGTGAAATTTTAGAACCTTTGCATTTCAAAAGACCGTGACAAAAAGCCACAGTCTGGGAGAAAATATTTGCAACACACAGAGAAGGGGCTTGTATTAGCCCCTTGATAAAAAGACACACAACCAAATTAAAAAAAAAAAATTGGGCAAAAGATTTTAACAGACACTTCCCAAGAGAAGACATACAGAGAGCAAATACGTGAAGATACATGCATCATCATTAGGTAAATAAACGTGACAACCACAGTGAGATGTCACTATACCCACTCTAGAACTGCGAGTTAAGAAGACAGATAATATCGAGTGTTGGCAAGGATATTAGGAGGAACTAGAACTCTCATACATAGCCACTGGGAATGCAAAGTAGTATAATTTTAAACAAATGGTTTGGCAGTTTCTTTTTTTTTTTTCCTATTTTTTTAGAGAGGGAGGGAGAAGGAGAGAGAATCTCAAGCAGGCTCCGCACCCATCGAGGAGCCCAATGCAGGGCTCCATCTCACAGCCCTGAGATCGTGACCTGAGCCAACATCAAGAGTCAGTCGCTTAACTTGACTGAGCCACCCAGGTGCCCTGGTTTGGCAGTTTCTTAAGAAGGGAAACGTGCACCTGCTATACAACCCAGCCATTCCAAAAAATGAAAGCCTACGTCCACACAAAAGTTTGTATACAGATGTTCATGGTACTTCTATTCCTAGTAACCAAAACTGGAAATTAATGCATATCAACAGGTAAATGATTAAACAGACTGTGGTATGTCCACAGGAGGAAATGCTATTCAGCAATACAGAGGGAGGGACCCCTGACTCAGGCTTCATTTTCAGGACATCAAGATACAAGAATGGGCAAAGCTAATCAATGGTAAGAGAAGTTCGATGGATTGTTGCTTGAGGAATGGGCTATTGACTGGAAAGGGCAGGAGGGAACCTTCTGGGAAGTTTGTCCTGTTGTGTAATCTTGCTTTGGGTTACACAGGTGCAGACGTATGTGAAAATGCACCACACTGAACACTTAAGATCCATGGTTTCATTGTGTCTAGATCATGCCTCAGTTTTTTTAATGTGATAAAGGGGAGTGGGGAACAATGGGTTAAATAAACAAACAAAAATCCCTTTCCAAGATGTAAAATGGTACAGCTGCTCAGGAAACAGTCTCGTCGTCCCTCAAAAAGTTAAACATTGTGTTACCATAGGACAGGGTGATTCTGCTCCCAGGTATACACCCAAGAGATTTGAAAACATGTTCACAGAGAAACGTGCCCCTGAATGTTCATAGCAATATTATGTATAATAGCCCAAAAATGTGAACAGCCCTAATGTCCATCAACTGGCGATTAGGTAAAAATGTGGTATATTCATAGAGCAGAATAGTATTTAGTCATTAAAAAGGAGCAAACCCGAAAACTTCAGGCTAAGTGGAAGAAGCCAGCCACAAAAGACCACATATTGTACGATTCCATTTATGCGAAATGTCCAGAATAGGCGGAGCCAAAGAGACAGCAAGTAAATTAGTGGTTGTCAGGGGCTGGAAGGAGGGGGTAATTGGAATTTAATGATCGTGAGTACAGGGTTTCTTTTTTGGGTGATAAGAATGTTCTAGAAATGGATAGCAATGATGGTCGCACAACACTGTAAATACACCAAAAGCCACTGGATCCTACACTTTAAAATCATTTAAATGGTGAGTTTTATGTGAGGTAAATTGTATCTCAATAAAAAACTTTTTTCCAAGGTTCCTGGGGCACCTCGTTAGAACATGTGATACTTGCAGAATTTGGTACTTGTCCACAGTCACGTCACCCTCAGGCCAGCCCAGTCTGGGGGCCAAAGCTTGGCACCTCCCACACCCTCCATGTCTGCTGCAACTCAGTTGCAGTGCTCTGGGTGGGGTGCTTCCTGCCCATCCCCTTGTCAGTGAGGGAAATCCATGGTTCTCTCTGCTCTTGGAATCTTTTTCTAATTTTTTTTTAAAGGGAAAGGGGGATGGGACGTCCTTCTTTGCACTTCCGCCTAGCTCTGGAAGAGCAGAGGGTCCACCCGACTCCTCTACCATCCCCTCGTCAGAGCAAGGTGAAGGAGGTATGTGCTGGAACATTTGGGTAAGACGACACTTCTCTGTCAGTTCGGAAAGGTCAACCTGCAACCTGTACCCTACCCTAGAGCCCTAACCGGGGTCCTCCCTGGGGCCAACAAGCACCCCCATGTTGCAGCCCCCAAGTCACAAGTCCCCACCTACCCCCAACGACGTGCCAGTCCCTGGCTCTCTGGTTCTTGGGCCCTCCCTGACACCCCCTCATTCATTTCACACCGACCTGAAGTCTCCCAAATGCCCACACCCAGTGCTCATCTTTCTGTCATTTCTCTTCCCTTCCCTGGGTACTGAACGGGATCATATACCACTGTCACTTTGAGCAGGAGACCTTTAAAGGTTAGAGAGATTTTTAAGTTTCTCCAAATTAAAGTGGATATACAGGCCTTGTCCTTAAAAGTTTATATTCTGACAAATATGCCTTTGCATATATAAAGAAACCTTTAAATGCTGAAGGAAAGAAATACAACAAAATTTCTGTCAAATCAGGGTAACTCACATGCTGGGACAAATAAGATGAACTTCTACTCATCCTTCAAAACCCCAAATGGACATAACTTGCTGAAGGAAACCTGCCCTAAGCCTCCTACATGGGATTCATGAATCTCACAGAGTGACATTCATCCTCTGTACTGGCCATGGATTATGGGGCATAGTCCCCCTCACTTTTAACTGTCAATTTACTTGTCTATCTCTTCACCCCCAAACCCCCTTTTGTAAACTAACGTCTTGCATGACCTTGAGTCTGAGGCTGCAGGTACCAGAACGAAGTTGATGCCAAAGGGTGGCAGAGTCTTATAGGGCCTGGAACAGGGTTGGTGCTCAGAGTAACCTAAAAGCTAGATAATATTTGCTCCATTTAAAAAAAAAAAGATTTATTTATTGGGCAGGGGGAAGGGCAGAGAAAGAATCACAAGCAGACTCCCCGCTGAGCGGGGAGCTCCATGCAGAGCTAGATCCCACGACCCTGAGATCCTGGCCTGAGCCGAAATCAAGAGTCCGACACTTAACCAACTGAGCCACCCAGGTGCCCCTATTTGCTCCATTTTTGAGACAAGAAAATGGAGACCAGGTTTAAACCACTTGCCCGGAGCCCATGGTTGTAAGCGGAGAAAGCAGCATCCAACCCAGGACAGCCTGACCCCAAAACACTGTCAGCTGTGCCATGCTCAGAGAATGACGCCCTGCTAGCAATTTATGCACGTGGAGTCCTCCTACCTGCTGGGTCCACCTGCGTTGCCTCCTGTGACTTCACAAGTTCAACCCATTTCACAGATGAGGTAAAGGTGGAAGTGAGAGGCTACACACATAACTTGCTGGAGGTTACAAAACTTACTGGGATCTGAACTCAGCGCTGGGACCCAAAAGCAGCACCACAGTATGGCCACCTGGGTGGTCTCTCCTTGCCCCGTCCCTCCCACACCAATCAGATACCAGTGGTTCTCAGTCCCAGGAGGGTCATGCCTCCCAGGGGACAGGGGGAAAGGAGAGGTGCCCCTGGCATCTAGTGGGTAGAGGCCAGGGATGCTGCTCAACATCCTACAGGACAGGGAACAGACCCCTCCACAACGAATTATCCAGCCCAAATGTCAATAGTGCCCAGGTTGAGAAACTGAGATGACCCAACTTAGAACAGCATGGCAGCAGGCAGGCACACGCGCACACATGCGCACTGCAGCGTCCAGGCCTGCACTCCCATCCCCCATGGGATTCCGAACAGATCCACGGGAAAAGAGGGGGTGGGGAAAAAAAAAGGCAAGCCCCACCCACAAATGTACCACAGTCACCATTAACGTCATATTTATTGTTATTTAGCTGCTCAGGAAAACATATACAGGTATATACAATATGCATGAATACAGAAGACTGCACTTTACATATTTTTTTAAAAAAGAAAGAAAAAATAACACTCAATTTCATGAGCTATTGTCACAGTCTTCCAACCAAGCATTTCAGAAATGAATTTCTTTTAAGAGTCAAAAAAGATTACAGGATTGCCTAACACACAGCAGAGTTAAGATTTTATATTTTACATGTGCAATAACGTTTTCGTTTTCTTTCCCAAAAAAAGTTTGCTATGCAGTACCGATTACCAGTGTTTGGAGTCTCGTGGGTTGGGTGTGTTTTTAATTTGCTTTTATTCTTTCCATTAAACCAAATTTAATGAAATAACATCCTTTTGCTTAAGGCTATTTTTAAAGCTGTTCCATTCTGGGGTCATGGGGAGCGAGAAAGTTTAAAACTTCAGGGGTTTCCGACGTTGCTAGGGCCACGAGCTGATGGCCAGGTGCTAATGAACTCAACGCAGGGAAAGTCAAAGACGGAAGTCAAGACGCTTGGCTCCCCGGCCTTAAGCAATGAAGGAGAAATCATTCCTGTTTAAAAAATAAAGTGATAAAGCTCTCAAACAGCTGTACATTGCAGAATCGGAGGGGGCATGGAGTTTTGCTCAGACTATGGCTGATTTCTCCTGCAGCCCCTGGCAGGAGGGACATTCTCTTTCTCTTTCCTCTGGTGGCAGAACTCGGGGACTGAGTCAGTTCACACCTTCCCACTGCTGATCAGTTCACACCACCTGCTCTTCTGCCTGCCTTCTGCGGGCCCCTGGGGGCCAGGCCCCCGGTCCGATGTCCCCAGCAAGGACCATCCAGACGCGGACCTGAGCCAAAAGGGCCCCTGCAGGAATGAAGAGGGAGGGGAAAGAGCGAGATTTTTCTGGACTCTTCCCCTTTTGCTGAAAAGTTCTTTGAAATAAACAATGTGGGTGTTGGGTGTTGTATGGTGAACCCAAAGTCACTTGCTAAAAAAAAAAACAAAAAAAAACAAAAGCCAGGTCTAGAAACTCTGGGTACCTGGGGACAGAGGGGAGGGGGCACCAAGCTCAAAACAGCATTTAGTAAGACTTGCTCTATCAAAAAAATAGAAGGAAAATGGGGGAGTTACTGATTTGGGTGAAGGGCTATCAGTCACTTCTTGTCTGACCCATCCTGGAATCTGTGTGCCCCTCACGACCCCCCTCCAAGTCATATGAGCCTTTTGTAGGCATGCACAGCACCCAAAGGTGCCCGCCCCAACACTGGGCCTCTGACACCTGCCACTCTGGGTCCTCGACGGGGCTCCAGGTGCCCTGCTCGCTGCTGTCTGTTCACCTGGCTGCCCCCCATCTCTGCTCAAGGAGATTATTCCTTGGTAAGGCGCATGAGACATGGCTCTAGTTTTGCAAGAGGGTGAGATTAAATCAAAAGGTGTGTGGGGGGGTATTCTGGGGTTAAAGAAAAAGGCCCAAGCATCAAAGTCATTGATTATGTTCCTTGTTTCCTTCCCATAGCCCCCAAGAGCCTGCCAACCCCTGCAAAGAAATACACCCAGGTGCAGAGAAGGGGAGCTTGGCAGGCTGAGCCTGGGGGCTCCTTCCCTGAGCCCCTGGGAAAGTGCTTGGCAAAAGCCTCGTCCCTCCCAGGGATGGGGGATTGCCCAGGTTGGAGGGGGAGAAATAGATGTGCAGCGGGGACAGAATGGGAGTGGTCGGGAAGATACCCGCAGTCCCACCTCCTTCCTCCCGCAAGGCCTGGCTGGGACCGGCTGTGGGCAAAGGTCAAGGGCTGAGAACAGGATCCTCCCCCAACTTGGGCACCCAAGACCCAGCCAGCCTGGCTGCAGCAGGGTGGGAGCCAGGAGCCCCCAGAGACTCTGCAAGCTGGAAGGGCACCATCCCCCATGCACACCAGGGCTGTTTAGCATAGCGTGAAAATTCAGAGCCTGGGCATTTGCACAGAGGCCCAGAAAAGGAGAGAAAACACCACTGTCGAACATTCCGACTCCTTCCCACTGAGCAGGCTGGACACGTCATCGCCTCCATTGCAGAGAGAACAGCTTCCAGCAGAAGACAGAATGGAGCTGAAGGCTGAGCGTGTGTTTGTAGGAACGAAAATATATATCTATTTTCTTAGGAAACAGACAAAACAAAATCCCAGGCGGAATACCTAAGGGGGGTATTAATTGTTTGGCTCCTGCCTGACTGATGACAGTTGGGTGTCAATATATAATATCGTGATGACAATTTGACTTTTGCCCGGCAATATTCCAGAACTACTATTCTCCAGGATTTCCATTTTAATAAGCAGTGAACAAAGCAAAAAGGAAAAAAAAAAAAAAAAGGCTGGGGGTGGGAGGGGGAAGAGGAACGAGAATAAAAGAGAATAAAAAAGAAAGTAACTCTTGTCTTATTACAAAATAACAATGCTCGGACATACAGCAGCATGAAAACAAAACAAGGAAAGAGGTCATCTAAAAAAACGTATGCCAAGATTACAGAAAAACGGGAATTCTCTAGCAGGAAAAAGGCTGAAGCAAAAGTTTGCTAACTGCAGAAGGGTTAACACTGGTAACATACTGTGGCAGACGAGTTTTCTTTTTTAAAAAAATTTTTTGAGGTTTTTTTTTCTTCCCCTTTAAATTAACCCTTTCCGGTCCATATGCCACTAAGCAGGTACCAACCTAGAAAAAAAATCATCCACTCAGCAATAGTGGCCCTTTCAAATTAATGGGGGGGGGGGGATTGGGGAGCACGGGGCAGGGGTGGGGGGAAGAGAAGGGCCTGGTGTGGGAGGGGCATTTCTTGTCAATTCAAGTTAGGGCAGCCACGAATGTCCCGAATCTGTTGGAAATGTCGGAGTGCAGGGACCGCCAGGTGGGCACGGAGGCTCGGGCCTTGGCATCGCCCACGTCATCTGTGCAGTGGACGGACAGGCACTGCAAGTGGCTCCCCGGCTGGGTTGCTGAGGCCTTATTTGCAGGGAGGTCGTGGGCTGTGGAGAAAAAAAGGAAGAAATGTTAGTGGCAGGCTCAGCTCTTTGGGAGGCCCTAAGGGGGCGGAGTGAGAGAGGTAAGGGAAGAGAGGCACCGTCCACTCCCTGTTTTCATGGCTGAAGACGGTGTGAGGAGATCTAGAGATGTTTGGTTCAAATGCCCCTGCTGTTACTCTGATGTGGCTGTGAGACCTCAGCCAAGGGTAGGACTCGATGTCAGGTTCTCCCCACTCAGGAAATGAGAGAATTGGGCAGGGTTGGCCCATCTCTGATGGACTAGAGTTCCCAAAAGATTGACTGGACATGAAATAAGTTGGGAAGGCTTCCTGGAGGAGGGGCATCTAAATTGGGCTTTGAGGCATATGTAGGAGTTCGCCAGAAGCAGTTAAAGGTAGAGGGGAGGATTGTCTGGGTCTAGAACACAGCCCTTTCTCTTGTCATCCTCTGGACATTTGCTAGAGGCCTACTGTGTGCTGGGGACTTCCTGAAACAGTACCACACTGCTCAGACCAGTAATGATGAAGAGTCCAGACCCTCCAACAGACCAGTGCCCTTTGCCCATCCCCAGCTGCTTTATGAAGGGCCTTACAGTGATGGGGGTGAGGGAGTCTATTCCTCCCCTACACCCTCAATGAAAATTACTTCCATTTCCTTCTCACACAGTCACACAGGCCCAGAAACACCACAGATCATAGTGATGCCTGAGTTAGACAGACTTGCGGGGAAAGAAAGTCTGACAACCACTCACACCTTAGTATGAATTACACTCAAAGAGAGGAAGAGCTGGGAGTTCTGAGGCAGAGAAGAAATGGAATAGTCATTTCGGGGGGCTGCTAGTTCACTGCTGCCAAGCGACCAATGGTTCTGTTCTCAGACCTACTATATGTCCATGAGTATTCTCATCATTCAGTGAGATGAGACTGAAGCCTGACTCAGAGAGGAGAGGCAACCTGCCCAAGGTCACACAGCCAGGAAGGGGCAGAATTGGGCTTGAACATGGGTAAATTTCTGACTCCAAAGAAGTGAGAAAAGCTGGAATTGGGGGTGGAGGACCAGCTCCGGCTGACGGAGCACACCCAGATACTGAACTCCATGACTGGCCCGCCCTCCTCAGCGGGGCCCTGTGCCAGGCAGGAGCCACCCCACCCATCCCGCCCTCTGGGATTAGGGGGGAGGCCTCCCCTGGGAGCTGAGCCACAGCCTGCAGAGAAAATCCTCCCAGAGGATGGGCCAGGCCATGACTAACTGGGCTCCCACCCTGGAGCGCCAGAGACCCCCAGCTTAGGACCTGCATGCCGGGAGCAGCTGGGGCCGGGGCGGGGTAAGGGGGTGGAGATTGTCTCCCTTGCTCCTTCCCTCATTCATCCAATTAATAAGCCCTTACTGAGTCCCTACTATGTGCCAGGCGTGGCTTTAGCCTTCAGATCCAGCCAGAAATAAGGCAGACGCCATCGTCATCCTCCTCCGGGAGCTGACGGTGAAGCCAGGAGAGAGCATCATGGTAGTCATTTGGAGTCACAGATGCCATGGGGCTTGAATCCCAATCCCAGCCCCACCACTGTGTGGCAAGGGGTCTGCCACCCTCCCTCTCTCCGAGCCTTAGTTCCTCATTGCTGAAGTGGGGGGAACGTCCTCTCCCTCAGGGCTTGTAATGGCCTGACAGACAGAGAAATCCCCCGACAGGGCTGCTAGCATAGTCTCTGGGGAAGTCAGGAGGTGAGGGGTCCTTGCAGCCATCTAGAGGTCCCCAAGCCTCATCCCCTCCTTGGGACTGGCCAGGTGGGCACATTCCTGCCCATGAGACTGGAGTCTATGCTCCCATTTCACAGAAGGGAAGGCTAAGGTCCTGAGCTCCAGGTTTCAAAGCTGGTTAGCAGCGGTGGCGCTACTCAGGGCCTCAGAATTCAGCCCAGGGGTACCTGCGAAGGTACCCCAGGAAGCTAGGGGCCTCAGATTAGCCCCCACACCTCTGCTCTTGAGCCCAGTCTCGCCTTGCTCCCAGGGATGCCCTACTCCCTAATCCCCCCAGAAGGAATCCTGTCCCAAGCATTGTGAGATCTGGATCGGGGGAGGGGAGCATCTGCCACAGAGAGAGAGAGAGAGAGAGAGAGAGAGAGAGAATTCTGAAAAGGGTTCCTTACTTCACTTTACACCCATTATCTCAAGGAGCTGACTCAGCAAATGCTTGTGCCCATTTTACAGATAGGAAACCGAGGTCCCTTGCCAAAGTCTACACAGCTAAAGACAGACAAGACCCAGGCCCAAGCTCCTGACAGCTGGCTCCCTTGCTCTATGACCTCAGCACCAGGAAGGCGAAGGAAAGTCGGCATTCCCCGAGTTCTGTGCGCAGACGGAGGAGGCCTGTGGTCCCTTCTGGGAGCTGCGTTGGCTAAGGGATGTTTCCACGCTGACCCAAATGGCCACATGTCCTCAAGATGCTGTATTCCCAAGTTATAGACGGCTCCGAAGCATGCCGTGTGCCAACCCTACACACAGCTGCTTTTCTTACTTGGGGAGGATTTAATGAGGGTGTGCCAGGTACGCAGCTGAACATGTCCATGTGTTACCTCATTCCGTCCCCCCGTAAGCCCAGCAGCTGGGTGCCCCTTCTCCCTACCTTAGAAGGGGCACCTGGGGCTCAGAGAGGGTGAGGGGCTTGCCCAACATCACAGAGCATGGGCGCAGGATTCCCCAGCCTCTGCCTGGGACGAACAAGAGAGTCTGGTATCCACGGGGAGTATTTTTAAGAGAGAATATTATTCTTCAGTTCTTGACAACCCAAGCATGACCAAACTCATCCTCCCGCCAGATTCATTCCAGCCGGGGGTGGGGGGACCCAACATGCCCTAGGACCGCAGCTTCCACATACACATACACACACACACACACACACACACACACACACACACCGCCACTGCTGACTGCCTACGAGTAAATCAGTCCCACAGAAGCCCGCCTCAAGTCAGGGCCTGCCCCTGCTCGAGAGAAGCCCTCAGTCCATGCTCCTCGGCAGTGGCAGGCATGCCAGCCCCCCCACTCCAGGACCCAGAGATAAAACCACCCCTGGCCGAGCTCCCAGGACTGGGGGGAGACCCTGGAGTTATTCAGTGCCCCACGGACACCGATGCAGACTGCCACATTTTCCACTTGTTAGCAACCAGCCTCCCCCATCAGACTGTGGTGCCACAGCACCCCCCACACAGGAGGCGCTCAGCTGGGGCCTGTGGGCTGTGGAGTGACCCTCATCCCTATTTGACAGATGGGAAGACTGAGGCCCTGGGGGGGGGCAGGGAACTGTCCAAGGGTCACCCAGGGCCAGGCCAGCAGTTTGGACCGGCCGTCTCCTTTGAGTCCGGGATTCCCCGTGCACTGGGCTGAGGTCGGATCTCGAACCCCCCATACCATACCATCTGCAACTTGGGGATGTGAGCAGCTTGGGGGGGGCCACACAAGAGAAAGAAGAGATGACACAGTGCATGTGGGGGGATCAGTCCTCGAGGCAGGGGTGTCATCAACTCAAAACTTATCACCCCAAATGGGCCTCACCCTGTGCAGATAGCACAGCAGATGAGGGAGGGCCTTCCGGTTCCCGGGACCCGATGTCACGCCCGCCCAGCAAGGAAGGGCTGTGGGGACAGTTTTTAAAGGACAGTCCCCTCCAGGCCAGAACAGACCGCCTCAGTCCCCATGTGCAAGGGCAGAACCTGGAGTGGAGAAGCCCGGCTCTTCCTCCCCATCCTTCACGTGCACAGACAAGTCCTGGCTGATCTATCCGGCCCTTCCCCAGCACCCCCTGCCTTCATAGCACAGAACGCGAGCCACGCGGTCATTTCTGCCACCAACTTGGTACCACGGCATGGAGGTGCCCGCTGCCTCCTGCTTTCCCCGCGGTGACCCTGAGACCCTCATCGGATCGATCCCCAGCAGGGACGGTGGGTGCCATGAAGGGAAGGAGAGGACCTCGAGCCGGTGCCAAGCACGACTAACAAGTGGGATGCCATTTCTCCTCCTGGGCTCAACCATGACAGCGCCTACCCTTTGCAGAGCACGGGGCTTTGGCGAACATCACTTCGGCTCCCAGAACCTCGGCCCTAGAAAATGGGGAAAATAATAGGACTGGCCGTCATGGAGGCAGCGATGAGGATTAAATGAAATGATCCATGTAAAAGGCTTAGCATGCTGCCCAGCCCAGAGCAGACTCCCGCCCAACGGCGCCGGGTGCGGCCCCGCGTGCTCGCTGACCCGCCTGCCGGGTGCGAGCGGGGACCCGCGGGGCCGGCCGGGAGGGCCCAGCCACCCTTTTGCCAACCACGACCGAGCGGGGTGAAGGGAGAAGGGGACAGACATGCGTCTGTTGACCTGGGGACACCTTGTGGTTCGTTTCAATTCTGGAGATGCCGCCCACGGAGGGGGCCGAGTGTTCTTTCTTTCTTGAAGTCAGCAAAACAGACCTTGTCACCACCTTGCTCTGTACTCAGTGTCCCCAGGGTTGCATTCCAATTTGGGTGAGTCAGGAGTCATGAGCTTGATGGGGGCAGTCGCCACCCCCTCCCCCCAAGGCAGGGCTTGGTGGGACCGGCAAGACCACATGGCTCTGTCCTTAAACCTTCAGAAAGAGGACTTCTCTGTCCACACCTCCCACCCCACCCCCGCCACCGCCCACCATAGGGAAGGCCGGAGAGACTGGGCTGTGGGGGTCAGGGTGGCCTCCAACTAGGGCCCAGATCAAAGGCTCCTTGGCTGCTCATGCAGGGTGGGACCTGGGCAAGGTGTTAATCTGGACTGCAAAATGGGAACCAAGTTCACAGGCTTCTGGGAGGATTAATCAAGGTAACACATGGGTAAAGACTTTAGCACATGATGCGCCCCCCAAAAAGGTTAGCTGCTCTTAGGGTTATTACACTCACTGGGCTTCCACAGCCCGGGGCCTTGGAGGCAGTCAGAGCTAATACTGCCACATGCCAGTAGAGGACACTGGCCACAGGATAGTCTCTTCCTCTCCATGGGGGCCTGCCCCACCCCCTGCCCCCCAAGGTGGGGTGGAGGGGGACCAGGGTGCGATCCCAGGCAAAGCAGGCAAATTAGAATTCCGGGCGTATTTTTAACTCCAAGCTTATGTAAGGAGCAGTGTGGGCCCCAGAACACAATAGCGAATGACTCTCGCCCGACTCACCCTCTCTGGATTCTGACAAAGGGAAATGTATTTTGGTTTTTCCTTTATTTGGACCTGGCAGGGGGAGACGCTGGTGTCTGACAGCTGCCATTGAGCCTGGAAGCAGAAGCAGGCCTGGGAGCCTCGGAGTTGGGCCAGGTCCTATCAGCGCCCGGGAGGCCTGGAGGCCCGCAGACACATCCATGACTCTCCTAGCTCCTGGTCCCCATCTCCAAGAAAGGCTGGGCTGTTGCACCCAGGCTAGCTCTGGGCATTGAACGTCGCTCTTCTCTCCTGCCCCACTGTCTCCACCCTGGGGCAGGCTCCACTGTCTCCTTTCTGATTCCACGCTGGCCCCCAAGGCCATTTCCCCCTGTGAGTCAGGTGACTTTCCTAAAGCATGAGCAGCCCCCTCTGCTGCTTCAACCTTCCATGGCTCCCCAGTGCTCCCAAGGTCAAGTTCCCAGCTTCGCATAATCCAGACCCTGCTCTTCTCGTGGGCCCCAGCCTCACCTCTCCGTGAGCCAACTATACAGTCTCTCCATAAAGCCTTGATCCTTCCCGCCTCCACACCCCTGCTCCTGCCTCGTCTTCTGCCTAGAACACCCTCCCCTCCTCACCCCTGCTGACTCCCACCATCTACCTGGCTGTCAGCCTTATGGCAAAGTTTCCCCGACACCCCTACTCTGAGGTGGGTAACCCCTCTCCCTGCTCACAGATGACATCCCTGCCCCCAGCCAGCATAAGGGCAATGAAGCACCAGTTACCTCCGAGCCGCTGCGGGGGGTTGGGGGGGGGGCCCTGATTTCGGGCCCCCCCCAAAAAAATGCCAAAAAAGAAAAAAACCTTGGGGGGGGGGGGGGCTTTGGAGTCAGACGACCAGTCTGCATCTCAGTCCCTGGCGCTCCCCCAGTGGGTTGACCTTGGGCAAATCACTGTCCCTCTCTGATCCTCAACTTCCTTCCCCGTGAAATGGGACAAGGATAGCACCCAGGACCTTGCCAAGTTACACCAGGTTGTACGGTGCCTGGCGCACGGCAGGTGCTCACGCAATGGCCACCAGCTGTCACAGCAGACAAAAGTCACAGGAGAAGAGAGCCTTGCCCAGCGGTAAGCAAAGTCACAAGGATTTTTAAGGCAGCACGAAGGCCCATCTCCAAGAACCCACCACTGGGGATGTGGGGGACCCAACCCCAGTGGAACTGATGCCTACCACCCAACTGGAACCCTTCTGCAGGACCCCACATCCTCAAAGCAGAACCCCTCCTCGGCTGCCTGTCCATATTGGGTCCCTGGCCATGTCCCCTCCTCCAGGGAGGTACACAGGGTCCAGGGGACTCGCCTACCTTGGGCTCAGGGTGCGAACGGCAAACCTAAGCCAGGTGGTGGGCTGCACACAGGGGGTCTGCAGAGCCACCAACGAAGCAGGAAAACAGCACACTCAAACCCCCACTCCACTCCTCCCCCATGCTCGGCAGCTTTGGGGGAGCCCCAGCTCTGTGTGCTCAGAAGCCTGTATGCAAATCCCACCGCGGCCGGTATAAATCTCACCAGCTCCATGACCTTGGGCAAGCTCAACTTGCCTGTTCCCCCATCTGTAGAGGGGCTAACCATCCCTCCTGTGACCAACCCCCCTCAGAGGAGCCTGGCCTGGGGACCCTGAGGGTAGATACACCCATGAGGATCCCAGCTGTCTCTCTGGTCCCTGGCACACAGTAGGCAGCTAAAAAGGATTTGTTAAATATTTTACTTATTTTGTTTAAAGATTGTATTTTTAAGTCATCTCTAAACCCAACGTGGAGCTCAAACTTACAACCCTGAGATCAAGAGTCACATGGTCCACCGACTGAGCCAGCCAGGCGCCCCAGGATTTGTTAAATATTTGAAAGAATGATTCATATTCTCATCCCAGCTCTTCACCTGCTTGCTGTGTGACCTTGGGCAAGTCCCTCCCCCTCTCTGGGCCTCTTTGGTCCTCTCTGAAATGAATGGTGGTGGGTAGACAGACAACCTCCCTGACTCTCTTCATTCCTTTGGGGAAATCAGATTTTACATTCGATGTAGGCAGGAAGCTGGGGCAGAAGCCTATGGCAAGCAAGGAGCATTAAGCCTAAGTAAGCCCCAGGAGCACAACCCCAGGGATCAGGGACAGAGGGCTGGTGGCTGGCAGCCTGAGTGATACTCCATCCAGGCATTTCACTGAGGTCAAGGGACCAGCCCCTCCTCAGCCCAGCCCTCCTCCCGCATCCCCACCCTTTCTCTGCCCTCCCTGGGGGACAACTTCTAGCAGGGGTATCACATGGTGACAAATGAGGAAAGGAAAAAGGAAAGGTGACCCCATTCCTACTCCTGTCAGCTCCAGGGGTGGTAAGAGTGAGCCCTGATCTCGGGCTCCCTACGGGCCGGGCCTCGGCCTGTCTCACCAGATGACCCCAACACCTGGGGAGAGAGGGTCCGACACTCCAGCCCATTTCACGGCGGGGGGGGGGGGGGGGGGGGGGGGGGGGGGGCGGGGGAGGGACTGGGAACTCCTCAGAGAGGAGATGTCACTGACCCATATCCATGTGGCTAACCAGTGGAGGAGCTGGGTTCACTCCCAGGTCTGCCTGACGCCAAGGTGTGTGGGTTCATCAAAGTCACATGAAAAAGTAAAATGTCCCAGCCAAAGTGGTGGTGGCTCCCTCTCCCCCAGCCCCGTTTTCGCTCTCTCGCAACGCTCCCCGCCCCCCAGTTCTTTCTCAATCTCTCTGTTCTCTCTCCCCGCCCCCACACTTTCCTGTCTTCCCCTGAAATCAACACTCACTTTTTGGGGAAGGGCCCTGATAGCCCTGCTGCTCACAGATGGGATGAGAATGACCCTGGGGTGACAGAGAAGCCAAGGACAAAATCTGAGGCACCCCCATTCAGCGCTCTCTCTCCATGGACGCTGCCTGTCTCCCCATCAGCCCCACCTGATGGGGGCAATCCAAAGCTCCTGGGAGGCAGAAAGGGCCCCCACCAATGATCAGGAGGGACCTCCTGCGGCCCCGCCCTCCCCGGCCCCACGAGGGTGAAGGAAGGGGCCTCGAGCGCAGCCGAGTCTGGTGCGAGCCTCAGCCAGGGCCCTGGAAGCCTTCGGAAATTAATTGGAGTCGACTCGGCTGAAGGCAGCTGTCATTTAGATTGAGAACTGGCTCAGGGCTCCACTGAGGCGAAGCAGCGAGGGCATCGTGGGGACCGGGCGGCCAGAGCGCTGGGGATGGGGGCGGGGCTGGATGCCGGGGACCTTCCCGGGGCCCTGAAGGAGGAGCCGGGGTGGCAGAGGAGGGCCCGAGCCCACAGGACGTACATCGCCGGCCCCTCACCAGGCCCTGAGCCTCTGATTGGGCTCCTTACCCTGGCGCCTCAGGCCACACGGCCAGTGACCTGTGACAGATGCAGCCCCGTGCACCCCCCGGGCCACTCCTGGCTTGTGGGCTGCCGAGATGTGACAGGTCGGGGGTGGGGGTGGGGGCCCACAGTGGTGCAGCAAGGCACCTGCCCTGGGAGTCCAAATGGGGATGAGGGCGGCATCGTTGTTCCGGAACCCCGGGAAGGACCCAGCGGTACTGAGAGCAGAGCACTCAGCCCCCTGCCAGGCACCAAAGATGGGCCAACAAACAGTAGCTACTATTCAGCATTGTTAGCAGGATTATTACACCTGAGATCCTCTCCACCCCTGTCTCCATTCTAGCCCATGCCCCCATCCCTGTTTTCTCGCCTATTCGCTCACAATTCGTGCCCCCATGGCATTGGACCTGGTGCTGGGTGGCCCTGGACAGCACACTGCCCCTCTCTGAGCCCCAGCATCCTCACCTCTATCCTGGGGGCAACCTAGCACCAAGGCAGACACCTCACTGAGCTCCCGGCATGCTGCCTGGGGGCGGTCAGCCGTTCAACAATTATTTTATAAAATAAGACAGACGGACAGACAGACACATGTTTCTGTTGAAGTAGAACCTCGTTGCTTTCAGCCCACTGAAGGAAAAGACCCGATTTGGCAACAACCCAGAATTTTACAAAGTAAGTTTTCAAAGTGCTGATGCTTTGGGTGTGGGTTCTTGGGGACATGTGTCCTGCTCCCCTCCCCCCCCCCCGGAGGGTCTGCGGGGGCTTTGTGACCTTCCTACACGGGCTCAGTGGGACTGCAGGTAGCCTGTTCACCCAGACAAGTTCCCATAGCGTTTCTGCGTCCCCAAGGAAGGGCTCTGCATGGGGGCCCATCGTGGGATAGTCGTGTGCTTTGCAGCTAGACTCTTGGGGTCAAATCCCAACCCTGTCACCACCAGGCTGCGGGACCCTGCTTCAGCTACTCTGAAGCCCCCCTGAGCCTCCATTTCCTCACCTGAAAAATGTCTTCGGTCATTCCTGCCTGGCAGAGAGGGGCAATGGGCTAGTACCCAGGGACCTGGTACCCAGGTGCCCCTCCATATCCTGTTCCCACAATCACTTCTCCAAACCTGAGCCTTCCTGGGGCCAGGCTGTAAGAAGGGGTCCTCGAGGGGCACCTGGGTGGCTCAGTAGGTTAAGCAGCCGACTCGACTTCAGCGCAGGCCATGATCTCAGGGTGGTGAGATCGAGCCCCACATCCAGCTCTGCAATGGGCCTGAAGCCTGCTTAAGATTCTTTCTCCTTCTCCCACCCCTACTCTCTCTTTCCCTTTCTTTCCCTCTCTTAAAAAAAAAAAAAAAAAAAAAAAGAAGGGGCCCTTAAGACAGCAATAACAGCAGGGCGATGAGCCAAAGCATCCCAACCGAACAGGTGCTCCCAGCTGTATGCTGGGCGCGGGACTCAGAGAGGGGATCGCAACACAGAGCTCCGAGCCTGCCTGCAGCCCCCCGCCCCCGCCCCCGAGTTCTCAGCCTGGCAGAGAGATATTCAGTAAACACTTAAGTGTAAAACAGAGTGCAGTCACTGCCACAGCACAAGGTTGCCCTGTGTCGCAGACCCAGGGGACAGGTGGGGATCCGGGGAAGAATCTACAGAGGAGAGGACCTACGGGGGCGGGGGGGGCAGGGTGCTCAAGGATGAATATAAAGCTTTGCAGCAAAAGAAGCAAGAGGTGAGCTCCAAGCCTCTACTGTGACTGGGAAGAACTAGGGGCCGGCCCAGGGGCCCTGATTTGGGGCCTGGGGGAGAGGGAGGTAAAGGAGGCTGCAAAGTTGAAATGAAGTCAGTCACGGAGGCCCCTGGAGGCCCCGGGAAGTGTTTGGCTTTGTTCCTGAGAGCAGAAGGGAGCCAAGGAAGACTGCTGAGCAAGGGAGGGGCATCGGGAATCTGTCAACATGAATAAGAAGCTTGCACCTCATCCATTCCAGCCTTGGCATGGTACACCTGACTCAGAAACACATTCCACTGGGGACAAGGTCCTTTGTGTTCCACAACTCTAAACAAGTGGGGGGATATGACCCCACCCCCAAGAGAATGGTACTCTGAGAGAGCTCTGATCTCACTGGGCGGGCCATTCCTCCCCAGCAGCTTCTGAGTCAGACGCCTATAACCCGGGTCCCCAAGAAACCCAGCTCAGGCTTGCCATGTGTCAGCCGATGGCCCTTGCAAGGGACCCCGCCTCTCTATGCCTCCACCTCCCCTCCACACAACAGATGTGAACACCGGGCCCTGTGCATTTCCATCAACAGATCCTCGCTGAGGATATAGGCGGGGAAACCAAGGCACAAAAAGACGCGTCCCGGGTTATCCAACAGTGAGCAGAAGGGTTGAGAGAAACTTCCTTATCTCTCTGCATCTGAGGTTCCCCATGTGCGAAATGAGACCATACACCTACTGGGCAGAGCTGCCAGGAGAATCAATATGATAATATTAACAATAACAGACAATAATTATAGAGTTAATACCTGTCACGCATTCATTCTTTTAAGCCAATTTCTTACCGTAATCCCGGAGGGCAGCTTCTATTCACTCAGCCCCCTTTCACTGGTGAAGGACCTGCCAGGGTCAGCAACCTATAGCCCATAGGTCAAATCCGACCCAGCATCTGTTTTTGTCAATAAAGTTTTATTGGTACATAGTCACACCTGTATATTTACATTTAGTCGATGGCTGTTTTATACTACAATGGCAGAGTTGAGTAGTTGTGACAGAGACTGTATAAGCCACAAACCTAAAATATTTACTATCAGGCCCTTTACAGTGACAGTTTGCTGACCCTTGAACCGAGGGCTCAGAGAGGTGATGTCACTTGTCTGAGTTCACACAAAGCAGGAAGGAGCCACCAGGCACCCAGTAGGTGCTCAATACGTGCTCCCTAGGAACATGTTTATGTGTAAACAACACTGTTGATCTGTGAAGACTTGCACAGTGACCCTCAGGGAGTCAGAAATGTCCCTCCCATTCACGTGTCCCTGGTCTTCCTTCTAAGGCTACACTGGAACCCCCCCTGCCTTCCTACTGAAAAATCAATAAAACGGGGCGCCTGGGGGGCGGGGGCCTCAGTCGTTGGGCGTCTGCCTCCGGCTCACGTCACGGTCCCAGGGTCCTGGGATCGAGCCCCGCTTCAGGCTCCCTGCTCAGCGGGAGGCCTGCTGCTCCCTCTGCCACTGCTCCTCCCCCCAGCTCATGCTCTCTCTCTCTGTCTCTCTCTTTCAAATAAATTAATAAAATCTCTTTAAAAAACCAATAAAACATTAAAATGTTGATTGAGGGGATGGGAGGATGGGGTAGTTATTTAAAAAAAAACAAAAAAATGCCGTTCCCCAAAATGTGTCCACGCTGCCAACAGAAAGAGAAAGGTGGGCTCTCCGAGGCAGAACAAGGCAGCCCCATCAGGCCAGGGGAGATGGGTACCCCCTCCAGAGCTCGCTCCTGCACGGCCTCGGAGCGCCCTGTCACAGTTCAGTCTCCACTTGCAGAAGGACGGAGCAATGGGCAAAGGGGCTAGTGACAGGCAGGACAAGCAGGCCTGGGGAGACCCTGGGGGGGGGGGGGGAGCGGGGGCAGAGCATCAGCCCGGGGGGCAGGCCCCGGGGCCTCCTCAATGGCTGATCTCATTTATGCCCTCAGCTGTCCTAGCAGGGCCAAGGTCACACAGCAAGAAAAGCGGAGAGTTAGAACTCGAACACAGCTCTGCAGGAGTCCAGAGCCTGCATGGTCTGAACCACCCAAGGCATCTGCCCCACCCTGGGGGAGAGACAGGTGGAGCAGTGGAAGCTGGGCTGGGCCTAGAAGGAGCCTGTTGGTCACTCCCACCCAAGCAACAGGGAACAGAGCCCCTGGATTGCCTGGTGGCTGGCCCACCCAACCTCAGCTCCCATCTTCCACGGGTTCTGGAAGGTCCAGCCTAGGCTTCTGAGGGGAGGTGTCTCTGCCACAAACAACCCCCAACTTGCTTTCCCTCCAGGTGGTGCTCTCCCTCCCCCCACTGCAGGAAACCAGGACCCAGTTGTGCCAGAATCTAGCTGTGCATCCAGGGGTATCACTCACCCTCTCTGGGCTGCCGTCCCCTCTGTAACTGGCAGGAGTCCCTACTGCCAGGCCTGTGACACGGTGACCTAAAGAGGCCTAAAGAGGCCATCCAGGTAGGTATTGCCCACCCTGTTGGCTAAGCTGTACCTCGAGGATCTGAATGGGGATTCGGCTCTGCTGTCTGTGTCCCCACTGGGGTCCACGATGCCCAGAGTGAGTCTCTGGGGTTGACTTGGGAAGGCAGGGGCCACTGCACTCCTTCCAATGCAGGGGTCACACCCTCTTGTCCCTGTGGTTTTTTGAGGAAGGCAGAACTGGACCCTAGGAAGACTGGGCTGGCCGGTACTGTAAATTGGGGAAACTGAGGCCAGAGAGGAGTAAGTCAGGGGCAGAACTGTGAATAAATCAGAGAATTCTTGCCTGCTTGCCTAAGCCAGCACTCAGTCCTCTCCTCATTCAGAAGGTTTGACAATGGAGTTTGCAGTATGCCGTCACCAAGTGGTGGCAACACTACTCCTTCTCGCGCTCCCCTCTTTCTGGACCACTACTGTCACTTCGCCCTTCACCTAAGTAACTTGTCTGTCTCCTCCTTCCTCAAGTAGTTCTTTCCAAACCCCTCCGTGGACTCCCATGTGCACTGTATTATTACACCTGGTGCTAACCCCAACCTCTCCTAATTGTCCTACTGTCTACCACATCCCCTAGGATATGAGTTCCATGAAATCGGAGCCTCAATTCTCCTATTCACTACTGTGGCCCTGGCACGTGGCACACGGTAGGCCCTCAACCAGTTTATGCTGACTCTATCAATTCCTACAAGCAGGAACAGACCCTAAAGAATCACTAAAATAAGGAAGATCAAACCACATCACCTGGACCTCCAGACAGACCTGAATAGGGACTCTTCAAGGCTTCCTGGTACCAGTGAAACAAGACTTCATTCGGAGGCTTGCCCACTGACCCCTACCCAAAATTTACTGAAAGGGACCACACCCCCTCACAAACTATTATCCAGCAATGAAGGAATGATATCCACTTACTTCCACAACCCCAATCCAGCCAACACCCTTCCTTCCAAGTTTGGGCGCTAGAATTCTCCCAATTTATTTTAGACCCTGCTGGTGTGTAAGGAAGCCACAAAATGCAGGTGCCGTTTTCATGGAAAGAAAAACTTGGGGGAGGCGGGGACCAGCTGACAAATGCCAGAAATTTCCTCCCACCTGAGAATGACTATGCAGGAAGGCCCCTTTCCCAACCACCACCCCCATCCAGCCCACCCCTCCTGCCTACTGGCCCTGAGCCCCCGAACCCACTCAGACAACCCCGGAGGTGAGTTTTAAGTTGACACCAAGCATGGGAGTCAGTTAAATAACCCTCCAACACTCTCACACCATCTCTGTTTTTCCTTCTTCAGGGAAGGGGACCACATCCCAGACACTGTTCTAAAAGGTCCACGTATATCATTGCATCAGGACCTCCCAGCAACCTACACAGGGAGGAGCTGTTACTCCTTTTTAAAGGAGGCGGAAACAGGCTCAGAGCAGTGGGGTGACTCATGCAACACCACACAGCTGGGGAGCAATGGAGGCAGGATTAGGTCAAGTCTGTGTCCAAAGGCTCTTCTACTTTTGCTGTACACCAGGAAGAGAGAGAAGAGGGAGAGAGAAGGAAAGAAAGAAAAAAAAAAAAAGATTCCCCTCTCTCCTAAAGGGCTGGCACCCTGCCTTCCCTCCCGGTGCACTCACTCTGCATCTGGAAGCACCTGCCAGTTTCTCGGGGTGCCAGGGGGTGAGGAGAAGCCAGCATTCGTGCCATCTGATGGGGGCAGCTGATCCAGGCCAGGCCTCACCCCCTTGCAGGGTCTGAGCCCTGGGGAATTAGGCCCCCCAGGAGGGGAGCAGGACGAGTAAAGGGAAAAGCCTTTACTCTCAGGTATGCGCAGCTTGCCCACCTGAGCAAAACTCTGGGGGGGGGGGGGGGGGGGGGGTGGTTTCCGGCTGCCTGGGGGCAGGGCTCTACTGAGTGTCTGTTGCTAAGCAACAGGCCTGCACCTGATGACCTACCCAGAGTTCACCACCTGCTTGGGGTATAACAAGTCCGTGATCTTGGAGGTCCTGAAAGCGTAGCTCGGGAGCTCTGTGAGGCTAGAACTGGGCTGTCCAGCAGGGCAGCCCCCAGTCACACGTGGCTTTTTAAATTTAAAAATCAATTCCTCATTCACAACTAACCGCATTACAAGGGTTCAACAACCATCCGTGGCCGGTAGTCATTATATACTGGACAGTGCAAACCTAGGACATCTCCATCACCGTAGAAAGTTCTATCGGACAGCACCGGTCTAGAATTATAATCCAGGAAGTACCCATCTGTGTCAGCGGCTGCCATGTCAACAGCTTTGCTTACAAAAGGCAAACACCATCATTTTTCAAATGGAAGGTTCCAAAAGAGGAGCCACAGGGGTCATCTTTTCCAGGATTATCAACCACTAGGAACTCCCACCAAAACGCATTCCCTCGTGAGCCCACAGCAGAGCACTGCTCAATGACTGCCCACAGCACTGGCTCCCACGAAGCCCAGAGTCGGCCTCAGAGTCTTTCTCAACACAATGTTCAAGGCCGCCAGAACGAAATCAATCCGGACTCGCAGCTGACACTGAAGCTCTGCAATCACAGAGATGAAGAAACTGAGGCCCAGGGCGATAAAGCAGCTTGCCCAAGGTCAGGAGGCAGATCCAGGCCAGGCCAGGAGGAAAGCTCCCAAGTTCTTCCTCCTACCCTCCCCAGCGCGTCTTCCCCATTAAAGCTCTGGAGAGCAGAAGTTCGCCATCCTCAAAAAGTGCCTGGAAATGTAGTGCCCGCAGACAGCGAATGGCCTTGCTCTATCCCAATAGCAACACGACTAACAGGGAGGCCTCTGTCTTGATCCCCTGCTACGTGGCCGGCCCCATGGGTCCCTTTACCCCAGCCCCTCCTTTATTGTCATGACAACCTGCGATGTAGGATTATCTCCATTTTCCAGATGATGGGTATGGAGAGACGGAGAGACCCAAGGGGACCCGCCCAAGGTCACCCATTCACTAGGGGATGAGCACAATCTGATACTGACAACTGGCATCTGGAGCCCTCCCAGGCGGGCCCTGAGCCAGGCGGAGAACCAGGTGTGTGCTCAGGTCCCGCCTCTGCCTTCTCCCTGCTCTGTGACCTTGGACAAGGCACTTGCCCTCTCTGGACCTAGTCTTCCTGCAACAGGGGTAAGAGGTCCTCCTTCGGTCAAAGAACTCAAAAAAATGCACAGATGCTGTGTGAACAGTAAAAAGGGAGACTCTTAAATCTACCATAAAAGGTATTTCAAGCCCAGGAAATAGTAGGAGTAACTGGTTCCATGTACTGGGCAATTCCTCTGTGCTACACACCATAGCTGCTTCTGCACGACAAGAGCAAGGTTAGGTAGAAATGACGCAGACCGAATGGCCAGCACAGCCCAAAATATTTAGCATCTGATCCTTTACAGAAAAGGTCTGCTGACCCCTCCACACTCAATCACTTGCAAAAATGCCCCCATTTTACAAATGAGAAAAACCGAGGCTCGGGGAAGGGAGGTGATTTGTCCCAAGTGCCACCGCCGGGCAGAAGCTACAAACATCTGGATTCCATTTCCGGAGGTCGACTGCAGGGATCTTCCGGAAAGGCTGAGGGACAAGACGCGCGTCAGGCCAACCTGCCTACTCGCTGAGGCTCCTCCTGGCCATGGGGCATCTGCGGCATCCACGGGCAGCTCCCACCTAGCCGCCAACAGGCCCAGCACCTGGCCCAGTGGGCACCAACTCAGCCTGCTTTTATCCCACTGCTTCGGTGGCAAAATTGCCCAAGACTAATTGCAAGTAATACTTAATTTTATCAAGGACAATTACATGAAATTAATTCAGCTTCTACCTGGAAGCACTTTGTTACCATTTGCTTTCCCAGGTTGCTGGGGTGAAAAAGGAGGCAGGCAAGCAGGCAGGCAGGCAGGAGAAGGGAGAGGGCCCTGAGATATGCCCCGAACAGGAAACGGGCAAAGTAATAATCAGGTGATGATGACGTAAGTGAGCACCAACTGTATGCGCGTGGGAAATGCTCCATGGGCGTGATGGTCCTATAACCTCAGGACAGCCCAGCCGGTGGGGCATGTCAGACCACGCCCCCCACCACCGCCACTTTACAGAAGAGGCCACTGGGTCCCAAAGGATCATGGGCAGGCATCTGTGCGCCACCCAGGAGAAACCCAGGCCCGGGATGGATTCCTGCTTGGCCACTTCCTAGAGGCATGATCTTGGACAAGCCAGCTCACCTCTCGGGCCTCAGTGTCCTCATCTGTCAAACGGGAATAAGGAGACTAAACTGGCACAGTGGTTTTGGGGAGTCCATAAGATAACACGGACATCGTGCTGAGCACTGTGTTTGGCATTTAGCAAGTGCTCAATGGGTACAACCGTGATGATCGATCGTCAGCACCAAGTGGTGCAGCTTCGCAGGCTGGGGCCTCCTGCCTCCACTGGACCCAGTTTGAGCCGGGGTGGGGGAGGATCAGAAAAGAATTTGGGGAAAGCCTGGCTTTCTCAGCCTCCCCAAGGAGGCCCCACACACAGAACCTCCGAGCCAAGAAGTACAAACGAGGCCCCAAACAGGTCGAGAAACCCAGGCTGCCCCTCCCCATGCTCCAGCTCCCCACCCGGCCCTCCAGGAGCCCCATTTGGGGGCACAGTCTCCCCCGGGGCACCAAGAAGAAAAGGGGGCCCCTCTCCCACAGCTGCTGTGGTTGCCAGCCTCCCAGAGGTCTGGGGGGGGGGGTCTGGAGCCGCTCTGAAAGGCCGCGGGCGCCGGGGGTTCATTCAGCTGTTTTCGGGTGGCTCCAATGAGTTCATTTTACCCCAGCAGAATATTAAACAGCTCCTGGGGAAGCAGATGCTGGGCTTCGGTTTCAGAGGGAGGGAGGAAGGGAGGCCACAGGCCGGCAAGGGGAGAATTCAAGTTCCGCTTCAGGCAGCTCCGAAGACCTTCCTAGGCTCAGCTCAGCCTGAGCTGTTGTCACGGTGACCGGTGACCAGTGACCAAATGCATGGCATCTGTGGGAGCCCAGGCTGGCACCCTGAATACTTCTACCTCGCTTCACTTAGTCCTCACGTCCACCCTATGAGGCGGGAACTCTGCCGTGCCCATTTTATAGATGAGAAAGCTGAGGCACACAGTAGCAACAGGACTCACTCAAGGCCACACAGCAAAAGGACTCCTTTTCTCTCTCCCTCCCCGCAAGGCACCCTCTGGGAGGCAGATGCTGAGCAAAGGTCCTGGGGCAGACCTGGAGCTTCCAAGTGCTGTGCTTGATCTCCCTCTGTGCTCAGATTTCTCTCCACTCGGCAGAGAAACGATCCCACTTTCTATCATTCTAATAATAATCTCTGAGGTCTGAACAGCTTCCTTGGAGGCTACAGAACGCATCTGGGCATATCGCTTCCTCTAAGCTTCACCACAACTGACACATTCCAGACAGGGAAACTGAGGCCTGGCCAGCAGAGTGGATCCCAGAGCCACCGACCAGTTAAGGGCAAAGCCGTGAAGCAAATCCTCCTCTACTCCCACTGCAGATTCAAGGTCTAGATTCATGCCACTGCTGACGGGGGACGCTGGCATTCCCTCCCAGCTCCAGAGCACACAGAGGTGAGGTGACTTGCCCAGGACCACGCAGCCCAGGTTCTGAGGTCAGCCCCGGGCACAGTCCCCCGGCTCCCAGCTCTCACTGGCTCCCACTGGGAGCCCTCACACTCCTGGCTGTCCACACAGGTGCCATCACAACATGGGGTGCTCTTCTTTGGGACCCTGTGGCCACCTACATTCCCCCCACCAGGATTAGGAATAAATAACAACATGGTAATTATACTGAAGCTTGCCCGGTGTGAGCCACTGATCACAAGGCTTTACCTGCTCGAACAAAGGCAGTTCCCACAGAACTCCCTGACGTGGACACTGCTGTCATCCCCTCTTCACAAATGAGGAAACTGAGGCATAAAATTTGTGACCATTACCATATGGGCCCCACGTGCTGGGGGCAGCTCTGCCAGGTGCTGACCTAAGCCACTGACAAACTAGACCCCGTATCACCTTGACAACACCCCAGCCACCCACGCATTGAGCCCCAGTTTGTAGACCATGCATCTCCCCCCACACCGCCCCTGGAAAACCCCACAGGTGATGGAGACCTTTGGTCACAAGGCATGAGCTCTGTACTGTCTCTCCCGTTTCCATGGACTGGTGGCGTCCCCATGCCGAGAGGCAGCTTGGCCCAGTGGGCAGAAGGATGGGGGTGCGGATTGGGCTTCAGCTCCTGCTAGCCACACCCACCTCTGCACCTCACTCACGTCATCTGTAAAATGGGTCCACAGAAGTAGCTGCTTCACAGGGCTGTGAGGATGCCAAGGATGGCTCAGGGAAGGTGCTGACTCGTGCTTGGCTCTCAAGGAGTCCAAACGCCATCCTTGAGACAGGCCTGTCCTCCCCCACTGGACCCCGGGGAGCTCTGGAATCAAGGGTTCACGACACAGACCCCAGCCCCATCCCTGCCTGTTACCAACTGGGAGACTCAGCACATCACCACGCCCCACACCCCGGGCCTCGGTTTCCCCATCTGTAAACAGGCGTGTCTCCTGGGATGCTGATAGGGTTAAAGCAGTGAATGTGGCCAAGCCTGCCCACCAGTCCCATCCAAATGGATGGCAAATGAAGCCCGGTCCCCAGCACACAGCACAGGTGCTCAGTACCATAAATCCAACCTGACATTCTTCTAAGGGCTGCTGCTGGGATGGTCCCTGGCCCACTCCTCGCCCCCCCCCCACCAACCCCGCCCCCACGCCTAAAACCCTAAAACACGAAGTCCCAGTGACACAGTCCCCTGATGCTAGTGAAGAAAGTCTGGAAGCACCCAAGCCCCCCAGGCCAGGGCTGGGCTCCAAAGGGTTAAGCTCAGCTCTGATTTCTCCCAAATGGCAAAGACAGAAGCTGAGACTGCCCGGCCCTGCTCCCTGCTGCCTGAAGCCTGACCCCTGACATTTCCACTCCCAGCCGCACTTGCATTTAAAAAAGGGAAGGAAGAAAATTTAACCATCCACACAGACAAACAGGTTGGGGAGAAGTGGGGGGGAGGGGAGTGGCAAGGAAAGGTGAGGGCTGCAGATTTCCTTTTGTAGAGTCCACTTCACCCCCTCGCAAAAAAAAATTTTTTTTTGAAGAAAGACCTAGAAGAGAGGCAGAAAGAGGGGAACAGGAAAATAAAAAGGTGGCAGACAAATTCTCCGGAATCACCGGGCACCACTAAATTTTCTGATTAATTAACCCTGAAAGGGGCCTCTCTCCCAGCCCTTCCTGGGGGAGGTTCTGGCTGGCGGAGCCCCGGATCGAGCAGGCAAGCCTCTTTGGGGGGGGATTCACTCAGAGGTCCCGGGCGGGGGGGGGGGGGGTTGTGCAATCCCCTCTCGAGGCCTCGCTGTAGTTAAAGCCAAAGATGATAAGGAATTTATCAAACGAGATTTACACAGGGAAACCCTAATTAAGAGGTTAGTCTCCAGTTTAATTGCCTTCAAACCTAGGCAGGCAGGCCCAGACAGATGGATTTTCAGTCTGACCTCATTAAAAAATAATCATAACCAAATAGAATACAGAGCAGAATCCGAGGTCCACAACGTGGCTAACAAGTGGGGGGAGCGGTGCGGTGGGGGGGAGCGGTGTGAAGGCCCAGGGCCTGGCCTGACCCACAATCCCTTCACCCGCGTCCCCACCCCACCCCCACTCCCGCCCCGGGGGCTGGCCTCAGACCCCCTGAGCCGGCCGGCCCTTCCCTCACCCTCTCTCTCCTCTCTCGAAATCTGGGTGATTCTGGACTCCTTGCTCCTTGAGGCCTTTTCTCTCCTCTGGCTTCTGCTCCCCTTGAAGCTGGCATTCTGGAATATAAATTGGAAGCATGCGTGCCCCCCCCCCACCCCAGGCGGACGCCACATACCAGACAAAACGACTGCAGGCCTGGTCATCTGGGGTTAAGAATGGTTTTTGTTTTTGGCAGGGAATGTGGAGGAGCCCAAAGGAACTGGCCAGAACATTGTTCCAGGAATGAAAGGGGGAAGGGGGGCAGAGGGGGGGCGGGGGAGACACAGCGAACACCTGGGGAACCACAGCTGGGGTTATTTTTCTGTCCCCCCAGGGACTGGCATGCAAAGAGTCTTTGTACCAGTCTTTAAAACGCAAGGGGGACATGAACGGACCCCACTCTGGGCACAGAGGATTGACCTTCCTGCCTACCCTCTTCTCTGCCCCACTTCTGTTGGCTGAAACCATAAATGAATGTTCGAGGCAGACATCTCCAGCAAACGCGTTTGCTCACCGCCCCACGGATTCGGGGAGAAACACGAGCAAGAAGAAAAGTCCCACGGGGTACGCATCTGTGCTGTCCCCAGTCGGTGGCCCCAGGCCGATGACAAAGGAACAGGTAATAGAAACTGGGGCCTCCTGCCAGCCAGGCCCTGTGTTTAACTGCCCACGGAGAGCCCATCACTGTTCTAAATACTCTCTATGTTCTTTCTTACCACCCTTGCCATGATTTTTAGAGAAGTTTCCTAACATTAGCAAGGGACTGATTTTCTAAACCCTCCGCTGATAGGGAGTCTGAGAAATGGGTATGCGGGACCAGGGTATTGAAAGCTCTTAAGGGGGTCCCGAAAAATGCCCGATTTTTACCTCAGATCCATGTTCTCACGGATTTATGTCCTAAAACACTGTCTGGGCAGTTTCTGCCAACCGCTGTGGGCATCGTCTCTACCCTCCACGCACTTAAGACCACCCTCCCAAACTCTGCAGGCAAATTTCTCACTGCGAGCTGGGGACTGAGCGACCCCGTAAGGTGGCTCCCACTGCCCCCTCCTTCCTGCAGGACGCGGGGGGAGAAGTCACCTGTATTTATGTCAGGGTTTAGTGACCTCTGTGATGAGCCAGACGCTGGGTAAGTTCATTATTTCCTGTAATCCTCACTAAGACCCTGTTTAACCCAAAAAACAGATGAGGAAACGGAGGCACAGGGCGGCAAAGGGCTCAGCCCACGAGGAGGCGGCGCTGTTAAGAGTACAGGCCGAGACTTCCCGTGCCATCCCCCTCCCCGAGGTCTGGGGCGTAAACACCGGCTCCAATGGCCCCTCCGGGCACGCTCTGACGACCGGGGCTCTGGCATCTGGAACAAGCCTCGGCTGGGACAGAGGCTATGTCCTGGGCCACTAGGGCTCAGGCAAGCAGGACCCATGGGAAGGAGGGGCTGCTGAGGACCGGTGTTGGGGATGGAGACAGGAGGTGGGCCAGTGGGCTGGGGATGAGGAGTTCTAATGCTAATGTCCGGGGGCCCTCTCCCTTCCCACCTCACCCCAGCCCCTCTGGAGGAAAAGTCCCATCAGCCCTCCTAGGTCTCAGGACTGTTGGGGTGGCGCTCAGCCCCCAGCCCTGGGACCAGGCAGGGATGGACCCTTGCCTCTGGCAAAGCCCCTTCCTGCAGTCATTCAATCCCGGGGCACCTTCTGGCTGCCATGCCCGTGCCAGGTGCTGCGAATGGCTGCCACTTTGTCTTCACTGTGGTCTCGACTCCTATGGCAGAGCCGCCCAGCCCTCCTGGCCAGCAGGCCCACCCCAAACCCTCTCTCCTTCCACTAGCCAATTTCCTGTGGAACATTCATGCAATTGTCCATTATACCTAGGCCCCCTGCATAATTCCCGCCCCCCAACAGGCATTGCGTCTGTTTGGTTCACAGCTACGGTTCCAGCCTGGTGCAGGGCACAGAAAAAGTAGGCGACAGTTACACGGGGAGATGCTCCCTCCCTATCGGGGTCTTAGAAGAGACCAGAATGGACCCATTTGATGGACAGGCAGACTGAGGCTCAGCAAGGTGGCATGGCCTAATCACACCAGGTCTCCCTCCCTGCCCCAGGCCCGGGGCCCTGACCACCGCGCCTTCACCAGTGGGGAACACGGATGGTGAAGATCTCAATAGCCAATGGTGTGGCTGACATTTCTAGAAGGGGGTGAGACCAGGAATTGGTTTTTATTTCGAGCATCTGTTGGTGAGAAATCCGCTTCCAGTCTCGTCCTTAGCTCCTTAGCAGTCCTGAGCAGGGGCTCCCAAGTCAGACAGGCCGAGGCATGAATGTGTGCTCTGCCCCCACTCCCAGCCAGCTGACCTTGGGCAGGTCGATTTGCCTCTCGGAGCCTCAGCTTTCTCTCTTTTTTTTTTTAATATTCTTTTTTAAAGATTTTACTTATTTATTTGAGAGAGAGAGAATGAGAGCCAGAGAGCACGAGAGGGAAGAGGGTCAGAGGGAGAAGCCGACTCCCCGCTGAGCAGGGAGCCCGACGAGGGACTCGATCCCGGGACTCCAGGATCATGACCTGAGCCGAAGGCAGTCGCCCAACCGACTGAGCCACCCAGGCGCCCCGAGCCTCAGCTTTCTCATCTGTAACATGGGGCTTGGTATGACTGGTACTCGATGCCTGTGGCCTGTTACAATTGCTCTGCAGCTCAGGCAGTCAGGGAGGAAAGCAAAAGAAAAGCTCCCAGAAGGTGGACGCCAGGCCCGGGTCACCCAGAGGCTCAGCCCTCTGCACCTCCTCAGGCTGGCCCTGGCAGGGCTCGTTGCCTTCCTGTCCCGGTGACCTCTGTCAGGCGTGGAGAACAATGCCTGGGAAAAGAAGGAAACAGGGTCTCCCTGGGCCGGGACATAAATCGTGGCCTGCCCAGAGCAGGGAGCGGACGGACATCCCCCACGCCCCCCACCTGCGGCAGGCTGATCCCCTTGGGCTCTGAGTGCCTTGTTCCTGGGAAGGGGGGTACACCCCCTGCCTTCACTTGTGGCCCCGATGCTGCCAAACTAAGGGAAGAGAGTTTCTGTCTCCTCAGAAGGGGCCTGGCATGAAGAAAGAAAAGGGAAAACCAATATCTTCTCAGAGACTCTGGGCTCAGATGCAACCGCTGTTAACTGCACATCTACTATGGGCCCTCAGATGCCATCCCTCCTGTGCTCAACACCCTCCCTGGTCCCCGTCACACTTGAAATAAAATCCCCGCTCCTGACTTGACCATGATGACAAGCCCTCAGTGGTCCAGCCCCTGCCCGCCTGGACCATCTCTCCCTCCTCACCAGCCCCTCCCTGCTCCTGGCAGATGCCAGCTCAATCCCGCCTCGGGGACCCTGCACTTGCTGTGCCCCCACCTGAAAGCCCATTCCTGCAGACCTTGACTCGGCTGGCTCCAGGCGGGGGTGTACACTGTTCACCGTTCAGGAAAACCGGGCTAGGGTGGGGAGACTTTACGCCAGGGGACCCGGCGGATGCTACAAAACAGAAAGCGTCTTCCCTCCTCCCCCAGAGAGCCGGCTGCCGGGGCTAGCAGCACACCACGGGCTGGTCCCTTCTCATCACTCAAGTCTCTTGCTCACCTGTCACCACCCCGCAGAGGCATCCCCGGTGGCCCAGTCGAGAAACTCCCGTGCAGGTCCCCTCCTCCTAAGGCTCTGTTGCCCGCCCTGCCTGCTCTGTGTCATTCTTCTTGTTTTGCTGCTTGTCTGTGGGTCTGTCCACCCTCCTAGAATATAAGCTCTGGGCGGGCAGGGGTTTCTGTCCCTCTGGTTCCTCACCACTGGCGTGTCTGACCTTCTAGGCTTGGGAATTCCTTGTTGGGGAGGACTGTGGCAGGGGTGGGCCTGGGTATTCCCAGCAGCCTTGGCCTCTGCCCTCTCAACACCAAGAGAGACTTCCCTCTCTGCAGCTGTGACAACCCGAAACATCTCCAGACATCACCAAGCGCCCAGCCGGTGAGGGCGGGCGGAGGGGGGGGTTCACATCATCCCCAGGTGAGGACTGTTGCCAGGCTTCTGAGGGAGGTGTGTTATCTCCCCCAGGGTGTAGCAGAGGACACTGAGGCTGGGGAAGGCGCTGTGATTTGGCCAATGTGGGAAGAGAGAAAGACTCCCTTCCAGTTGATTCCAAAGCCCTACCCTGCTGCTCACTGCCCCCAGGGCACAGGGCTCATCGACCCCCACGGCAACCATCCTAGAGGGGACCAAGGGATCTCCCCCGTGTTACAGGTGAGGAAACGGAGGCTCAGAGAGGTGAACCACCTGCCCAAGGTCACACAGCACACCAGTATCAGAGCTGGGATTCGAACTCAGGCCCCGGGCAGCTAGCCCCTCCCACTCTCACTGTGGCAGGGATGTTTCCTCCCTCTCAAACGTGCTCACTCGCACTCTCGCTGTTCAGCCTCAGCCTGCCAGGTTCCTGAGTCCCCACCTGAGGTGCCAGACACAGGGGTTTAATATTTTATTGCCAGCTCTCAAATTGTTTATAGCTGGCGCAGGCTCCTGGCAAAGTGCTCAGAGGCCAGGGACCGGCTCATCTCATGAATTCCTTCAATGAGAAGGCTGACCATTACTCACGCATATCAGGGAACTGTGCCTTCAGTGCACAGGGAGAGTTGTCAGGAGGAAGAAAAATATCACAGCGCTGCCACCCAGCCACCAGCAAGCCGTGGCTGGCCGTGGCTGACCGTGGCTGACCGTGCCGGGCTGGGGCCGGCCCACCACGGTCCACTGGCGGGGGGGTCTGGGCACCCCACACAAGGAGAGGGTCCAACAGTGAGGCCGGAGGTGGCTGCAGCAGGAGCCCTGCCCTAGGATACTGTAACATCTACTGAGCAAGAGCCTGGCGCCCAGCCCCGGGCTAAGTGCCTGATGCACAGCCTCCCCTCCAGCCTGCACCACTGGATGGCAGAGGACAAGTCACACGGCCTCCTTTGCTGGGACAAACAACAGCAGCAACACCATCCTGCACATCCAAGGGTCATGCATGTGAAACACCTGGCATACCGCAGGTGGTCAATAAAAGCAGGGCTGGCACAGTGCTTCCTTGGTGAGAGGCAGTCTTCTGAGTACTTGCCCCTGGATGTACTCCCTGAATCCTCCCAGCCCCATGAGGTAGGAACAATGATCGTCCCCTTTCACTGATGAGGAAAAGGAGGCACAGAGCGGTTAAGCAGCCTACCCAAGGTCACACAGCCAGGAAATGGGAGCTGCTGGAGTTTGAACCCAGCGTGTTTGGCTCCAGAGCCTGTTCTCTTAACCACGTCGTTACAATCACAGGCTCTTAACCACATCGTTATAATCACCCCGTTTAGTCCTGTTCAGCTACAATCGTCCCATTCAGTCCTCACAATACTTCTGGGAGGGGAAGCACTTTTTTTTTCAATGTTATGAGGAAACCAAACTAAGAGCACTGAAGTGGCTATAAGGTCACAGAGCTCAGAAGAGTCAGAGGGCCAGGCCTGAACCTGAGACCACCTGTCGGGCAGGATCCGGTGCCACTGCGGCTTCCCCAAGGTAGGTCAGGAACAGTCTCCTAAACATCAGGAATGGGTATCAGGGTGCTTTCTACAGGAGGCCTGGAGACTTCCGGTTTAAGAAGTCCCCGGCCCTGGTCCACACAAGGCTTAGCCAGGCAAAATCAGATCCTGGCTCGCAGGTGAGGAGGTCAAGAGGTAGTAAGGGAAGGTCGAGACCAAGGGTCCGCTACCGTCCAATCCTTGCTCTGCAGCCATGCTGTGTGACCGTGGCCTGGTTGCTTGCCCTCTCTGGGCCTTGGATATCTCAGCAGGGCACGGCTGTGGCAAAGGGGCACAAAACCGGGAGTTCTTTCCCAGGCTAGAACGTTACCTAAACTATCACCTCAGCACTAGTTCAAGAGCGAAGGCTACAAGCACATACTTCAGGACACAGACCTAGAGCAACACAGCAGCTCTGACTTCTGTCCCGTCTGCACATTGAAGTTGCCAACACAAGTCTACACAGTATCTCCACAGATGCACACCCGGGCAGGGCCGGAAAAACTGGGTCAGCAGACACCAGCCCATGGCAGCCAGAGCAATAAACTCTCAAAGACTTTCCACAGCGATGCTGCCGCGAGCTTCTGCTGGAAGGCACGAAGCAGGCCTTCCAAGAAGTTCCGAATTTCCACTCCTCCCAAAATGGCCACAGAGGCCCCGGCAGAGAGCTGGCCCATAGAACCACTCCTCGGTGGGTGCACAGGGGCTAAAAGCATCCTCCTTCATGGCTGCCCCATAAGGGGGAGCAGGGAGTGGGCACCTGGGTATCAGGGAGCGGGCACCTGGATATCAGAGAGAGAGGATGGTGGGAAACTGCCTGGGGAGGGGAGGGCAGATGAAGGGGCGAGGGGTGCCGAGCACAAACAGCTCTAATTTCAAGACCAGTTTCTGCACTTGTGGAAACCACCAAACAACCCCCAAGCCCACCCCAGGAAGAAGAAAGAAAAAAAAAAAAATGTGAGCAAACCCAGCCCCTCTCCCTAGGACAGACTCACCATTTCCATCCAACCTCTGCACGATCTAACTTCAAAAAATCCTGGGCGCAGGGTGGGGAGGAAAGGGGCCTGCTGAAAACCGGGACACCCGTTTTTTTTTGCAGGCTTAAAAACAGATCAATTTTACTCTAAAGTTTAAAATGAAACATACCCCTGTTTGGGAAAAGAATTTCATTAGGAGGAAAATATAATATAAAAATACCCATTTAGAAAGAATGTGCTATTAATTCTTAGCACTCTATGCAGAAGGGAAAATTGCATTTTTATCTAAATGGTTTTTCTGCATAAGCCATTTACAATATTCTTTGCCTCTCTATAATAGGCCCTGCTACCGTTAGTACCGGGACGACCAGGCTGAGGGCTGAAATCACCCTCAAACACATTTAATATATAACCCCTGAAAATCTATTCCAACAGGGACCTCAGCAAACAGGCCCGGCTTTCCTTTTTTAAGGAAGAAATAAATATTGCTGAGGGAGATGGGGGGGGGAGGTTGGGAGTGGGGTACTGGTGGGGGAGAATGCGGACAAGATGGTTTAAGTTAAAAGCAAATGCTTTGGGTCTCTTTAGCCAGCTGTGAAATTGCAACTGATTTTTGGTTGCACGACTGCAACCATTTGCCTGCCTGCATGTGTACAGATAGATGTGTGTGCTGGTATCACACACACACGCACACTCACACACTCTCACGGGTTTCCATCAGACAAGCAAACAAGGAAAGGATGAAATTCAGGATATGAAAACAAACTATTTTTAAACCCTAAAGCAAACACACCAAGATAGCAATACTGCTATTTTCCCATTAAACTAAGTTTCTCTCAATTTGAAAAGCGAGAGTAATCTAAACAATACTTCCAAACAAACTGCATGGAGTCTGGGGGTTGTGGCCCCCTCCTTTCTTAACAACGGGGGCGGGGGGGGAACCTTCCGTAGAGAAGCAAAAACACAGCGGGGACGGAGCCAGCCTGCTTCGCCACATTCTGCCACGTCCCACCAAACGTGTCCTCCTGCACAACGCCATGCCTGGATGCTCAGGCGTCTCCAACTTCAAAATGCAATACTTTTTCTTTTTTCCAAACAGTTAAAAAAAAAAAAAAGTCTTCTAGTTCTTTCTCTCTTGGATTCCCAAAATAGCTACTTACTTAATACCAAATGTCGGGGAGCTAAATTAATTCATTAAAGAGATCCAGGGACTATGATGGGCACAGAGCTGTGGGGGGGAAGGGGGGCGCAGGCAGGGAGGTGGCTGGGATTTTGCTGCCAGGAGCCAGAACGCCTCAGGCCGCTCTCTTCCGGCATTGCTGGGTCCATGAATTCTTCCTTTCAAACCAGGAGTCCAGAAATGTCATAATTATAGCTGATAGAGGTAACAGGTGTGCACCCCCTCTGTCCTCCCACCTCCCCCGCCACCACCTTCCAGATGAGCTTCTGGAAGATTTAGTGGTCTAGCCTGGGGTGTCGTAATTACAGGAAACAACTCTAGTTTTAAGGGTTAGATAAAGACCCTCTCCAAATTTAAGGCCAGACACCAATGTCCATTAGACTTTAACGGATCCACATAAAAAAAGAAATTGTATCCTCATCTCTCCAAATGCCCCTTTTCTCAGTGACTCAGGTTCATTTCAGGCTGGCTCGGCGCCGAAAATACTCTGTCCTGCCCTCGCTCCGCAAAGGCAAGGCCTCCATGGAAACTAATGTGCGTGGAATTAAGCAAATGGGGGGCTGGGGGTGTTAGGGAAATCATTCGCTCGAAAACCGTGATGGCCAAGACCTGTCTTTAAAAAAAAAAAAAAAAAAAAAGGCCGATCATAATGGAAGTGGAATTTTAACCCATCATCTGGAAGCAGAGAGACAGGAAGGCTGTAGGGAGCCTGGGGAGGAAGCGGGGGTACCCGGAGATGCCGGGGCCGAAGAGCCCGCACCATCGAAATGACACAAGCTCCCCTTTTGAGACTCAGTTTTTGGAGAGGCCATAGCTGCGGGCTGTTTGGCTCTGTTTTCCCTTGTCCCAGCTTTCAAGACATACGCATACTTTTTCTTCCTTCTTTGGAAGTCAAGCCATGCGTTTCTCTAAAAGTTCCGCGCGCGCACATCCCAGCACTACCATTTGTCGGGCAGTGGCATGGAGGGTGCTCCAAAAAGGTTTACAGTTCTTAAGTTTTCTCCATGTCAGTGCTCAGCTCCCAGTCAATTAAGAAGTATGCTCGAAAACTTTCCAGGGACCAAGGTACCAGGAGGAAACCCACGTTCTTTGGCTGTCTCCAAGGCTCTGGGAGGCTGGGTTTGCTGGACAATTGGGCTTTTTCTCCCTCCTTCCCGACAAGTGATGGCTGAAGGGGCCACTCGCCTCTCTCTTCCTGTCCTGGGGAGGTGGTGGGAACTGCAAGTGGGGGTCTTTATTCCGCCTCGGGGGAGCTGGGCCCCTTAGTATACACATTCAGCCTCACGGGCCCGCACGCAAGCGCCCATGCACACGCACACACCCCCAACAATTGTAATCCCAGTAAAATGCTTCTCACACTGAGCACAAAATAAATGCTTATTAACTAAACTGACCCCAAATAGTGAAATGTACAAGTAAATTAATCATGCCTCTCCCGGAGGCCTAACAGGATTACAAATTCGGCAAAAATTGACCACACTGAGATCAATAAGCTTCTACTTAAAACTGAAAGAGCCAAAACTTTGTATGAGCTTCTTTTGGCGGGGGGGGGGAGAAACCCATTTATTTTTTCATTTCTTATGAAGACATCTCAGGCCTGTGTGTGTGTGTGTGTTTGTGTGTGCGCGCGCACGCGCGCACACACGCGCGCATGCATGCACGAGCAGAAACCGGCAAAAGGCATCCAAAGCTTTATGCCCAGACAATTTAGAAATAGTCACGGCATAAGGATCGTGAAATTGCTCTTGTTTAAAAAAGCCAAATTTTGAGCCACAGCCTCCCTTCCCTCAAATACTAAACAACCACCAAAAGTTACATTGCAGGGGATGAAAATGGTCAATTTGTTTTGAGCCCATTAGGCCTCCCTACAAAAGCACTCCAGGCTGCTCATGGCTAGAGCGGGGGTCTCCCGAAGAGGAAGAGAAAGGAGACCTGAATGTCTGCAGCTCCTTTCCACACTTGGCTTATCTCGAGTCAGGGAAATCTTCCTATTGCTGAATTCATCACTTACTTTCGTTCCGTTTTTGCCTACCATTCAGAAAAAGGAAAAAAATATACATTGTGTAGGAGGGCACTGCTTGCGTTTCAAAGCAGTGGGACCTGCCTGCACGGTCTGTGAAAGGCAAGATTATCCCCAAAGTGGCGGGGTGTTGGGAGGGAAGCCTCAGTGGTCACCTTATGGGGTCACCAGGGGAAAGGTCACTCTTTTCTCCCACCCCCATCACCCATCTTTAATGGAAAGGTCTGGGCTCATCTGCAAAACTTGATACATCTGCAACAGGCCACATGGGGCCAACTCCTCGTCAGGAGAAGGTGACCACAGGCACATTACAAGGCCTTGACCCATCTGGGTCTTCATCCTCTATGGGCCCCACCCCCACCCCCTAGCCCCGTGCGTCTGCCTCGGCCACTATCTAAACAAAATTGGGCTCTGATTGCTAACAGACCCACCATTCGGTCATCAGTCCCATGCTGGGTCTTCCATGTCTACATTCTCCCCCAAAAATCTGCGGTCGTGGGGAAGCTCAAACCGTAACTTTGCGTGCTTTTGCAATGGCCGATGACAGCCCCCAAGCAATTCCCTCACCCCCAGCCTCGCCCAGGAAGTGTGATATAAATGACTTCCACATTTAGAAATTCTCTGCCACTCCTGAAACCCCAAGTATCGGTAAATAACAATTTGAAAACACTGCTTCACGGTAACTGAAAAAGGGTCATAACCTTTTGACATCCCACCCTGCCCTGGATGACTGGATGAGCAGGGAGCAGGGTATTTGTGTGTGTGTGTGTGTGTGTGTGTGCGCGCGCACGCATGCACACACGTCCATGTGTGTATGTGCGTGCAAGTGTGTATGGAGGGGTTCACGCATTAACTGTCACCTCCCGTTCCAGGAGCTCCCAAATACAACCAAGAACGCCGCACTGGGGCCCTCAGCTCTGGGGCAGACAGGTTCCCCCAGGCACGCCACGCAAAGCTGGTTGATCAGAAGGGCCCGAGACCGGGGTTTGCTCCAGTGACATCGGACCTGAGCTTTCAGATCAAATTAAATCTTGGTGCCCAAACACTTTTTAAATCATTATCAGCAACGAGAAGGAAAGCCTAATTTGATATCCTCAGAATCGAACACATCTACGAGCCACTTTGTTCTCCCAAGACAGGCTGCTGGAAGGGGGAAATGGGGAACGTGGGGGCGGCCAAGTGCCTCAGCACCAAAGTTAGTCCGCGCTTCTTCCAAAGGCATGACAATCACTGTCTACTGCTGAGTAACCGTGGAGATTAGTTTTTGAGACATGCCGAATAAAAGCAAGACCTGGTTCCCTCTGGGAGGGGGCTTGGGGGGGTTCTTCAAAGCCCTCGACTTTCCAAAGACGTCCACAGCCATGGGCCCCAAATACGGCTTTGCCCAAGGGTCTCCCCATTTACCTAAACCACTGTCCAGCACATTTCCTTTGCCAAAACCAAACACTGGCACAGGTAAGTCAGGCTGCAGTCCAGAAAACCAGGGGCCACCGGAGGGACCGGAATCCCAGGGACAAAGAGTTCGCGAGAAGCCCAAGATCTTGTACAGAGAGGTGGAAGGTGGGAAGCAAGACAGAGCCTTTCGGTCATACGGTGGGTCCTAGCAGCAATTAGGGAGGTGGGACATGCTGAGTTTGCTGGACCCCTGAGCTTTAAAGATCGGAACACTCAGGGCACCTGGGTGGCTCAGTCATTAAGTGTCTGCCTTCGGCTCAGGTCATGGTCCCAGGGTCCTGGGCTCGAGGCCCGCGTCGGGCTCCCTGCTCCGCGGAGAGCCTGCTTCTCCCTCTCCCACTCCCCCTGCTTGTGTTCCCTCTCTCGCTGTCTCTCTCTGTCAAATAAATAAAATCTTTAAAAAAAAATAATAATAAAGATGGGAACACTAAAAACCTGCTTTCCTACAAGGTGAGTTTGTGTTAGGATGTTTGCTGAGGGTTTTCCCCTTTCTTGGACAAATCTATTCCGTGTCAGATGTTCCTTCTGGGACATGCAGAGAGAGCCAACTGGTTATTGCGAATGCACTCAGACCTCCAAACTGTTCAATTCAATTGCCTTTATGTTTAAAAGGGCATTTGGGTCCATACGATGATGTGCAAATCGGGGAAGGATACGCACATGATCACTATAAAGTTCTCTCTCTGATCCAGCTTTACAAGGAAAGAGTTTTTTCAGCCAGGAGGGAGAACGAGAATTTGGGATGATGCCGTAGCTATGACGGACCCCCCACACACACACGCAGTAGGTACCGGGGGGCGGGAGGGGCAGTCCAACGTGGTCTCATCAGGCCAGAGCTCAAAGCTATCAAGAACCCCGAAACAGCCCCATGGATTTCAAGGCGCAAGGAAACCTGTGGCAAGTTTCTCCCCTGCCTCATCTCCGGGGTCCTTCCTGGGCAAACATCATGTTGGAGCAGACCCTTCCTTTGCATCCCAAACCTTGGAGGCCGCCGATTAAAATGCAGGCCAGCAAACAAAGCGGGCCTCGGCGTCCTATCAGAATTACACCCCGTGAGAATGCTGTCCCTCAAACAGCCCTCCCCACTCAAGTCAATGTCACTGCCCTCTGCCTTTCCAACCTGGTCACAGAGTAAGTTTGGAATTGCTGTCCCCTGATACATATGCTGTGACACCTCCTTCCTCATACTCGTGTCTCTTGTCAAGTCATTGCAAGGCATCAGAAAATGCTCAGGGCCCCCTCCTCGCTGGGCTACCCATAGGGCAAAAGGTGCCAGGGTCCCAGAACCATCATCTCTTCCTTCGGGTCCCCGTCACAGTTTCTCAGGACCCCGCGTGGCGCTGAGTTGGGGATGGTCAGCTGAGCTGTTGTGCATCAGGACACAGAGGGTCCCCGAAGGCAAGGCTGTGACTAATTTGAAAGCCCGGCGTCGGCTCCTCCATGTTGGTACCAAAAGATTACAATGAAGGAGAGGAATTTCCATAAATGAGAAGCAGCGTCCGCTTCCCACAACTGGGAGGGGGAGGGGAGGCAGGGGAGGAGGGGGAGGGGGACGGTGGGCACTGATTCAAAGATTCTTCTCCTGGCTGGAGAGTGGTGTCAGCTGAACTCAGCCAGCGAGACACCTCCACGCACGCTCACGCACAAAACCCAGCAAGGGGCGATGTGCGTCTGCTACCAAAATACTCCAGATCAAAGTCACCCACAGCCCAGGAGGCCTGGGAGGCCGAGATTTCGTAATTAGGATCTTCAAAATCCTCTGTCTATTTTTAGGACTTGCGCTCATTCAGTCCTTTACAGAATCAGAACCTGTCAGCTAACACCATTAAGACTGAAGGTTTAGCTCCTTTCCCCACTTGCCTTGGGAAAGCAGATTAAGGGTAAAGTGGAGGAGTGGCTGGATGCTTTGATGGAAATACACTTGGCCATGCATATGTATATGTGCTTGTGCTGGGGCGGGGCATGGGGAAGGTGGGGGGGGGCTCCTTCACACACACTACATTGCAAGGGGCCCTGCTTTCCTCTGGTGGGCTACAGGCAGACCCAGAGCTGACACCCACCTCGGCCACTCTTTCAAGCCGGGCCCCCAGACCACTTCCTTTGGCTTCCGTGGGTTCGAGAAGGTGAGGAAGCTTGAAAAATTTCCACCAAATGTCTCTCTTCTCAATCACGCACTCGTGTATATACCAACATCTCCGCCACCAGCAATCAAAACCCACACTCAAATCTGTCCACCCAAGTTGGGCCTAAAAATAGACATGGTCCTAAAACAAACACATCGCTCAGCAAGTCAAAATCCCGACTTGAGTCAAAATGATGAAGCTGGTTATTCCAGACCCTCCAGGCTGAATATTTGGGTGGAATAAAAAGGGGGGACAGAGAGGGAAGGACATAAGGTACACCCACTGGGTTATGGGGAGGGGGGCGGACAGACCCAGGTCCCCTCTGACATCAGAAGGTTTGGGGTTTTATACTGCAATTTGCTGAGAGGCCTGATTGCCCCTGCACACCTCCTGGACATTCAATCCCATGACATAAAAGCTATAGCTTTTTATTCTCTAAAATTAACCAGAGGTAAATAACAGTATTCCTTACCAGAAGTATTTATCTCCCAAGTGCCTTTGGCAAAGCAGATTGCTCCCTGTGCAAAGAACGTGACCCTACGTGATTGTCCCTCAAGTGGAGAGAAAGGTGATTTTGCTCTATCCTCCAGCGCGGAGTGAGTTCAAGAGATCCTGTGAAATCCCAAGGATCCACTCAAGTTTGTCCCGCCAGAGTGGGAAGAATTTCCCTCCTCCAATTTCACCTGGTCCTCCCGGACTGTTTGTTAAAGATGTATATTTTATATCAGTAGAGAGTATCAGGTAACTTCTTGGCAAGGGCAGGATCTATTTTTCAGGACCTATTAAGATTCTTTGTGGAAATTTAAATACCTCTGTCAGGCAAACAAAATCATATCAGGAACCATAGAATTTCATTGCTAGAAAGAGATATTAGATTAACCAGCCCTCACTCCCTTCCTAGAAACCTCAATAAAACAGAAGTACATTTCAACAGCCCCTGACTTCCGGTCTGAAGGGCCTCACAAGAAATGTAAATGAATTTATATTAAAGAAAGCCATCCTTGAGGAAAGCCCTTCAATCTACGAAAATTGTATATATTTATATATTTACATATATACATACACATATGAAAGAATATAAGTCTACATGATATATCAGAAGGCAGTGGCTTATTTAAAATCAAAACAGCCAGAAAAATCCAGCGGTGGAAGCCATTAACAAGTTCAACACCGATAAGCTTCAAACCCTTAAAAATCCATGTCCTTTATTAATATTTAGCAGAAATGTATAATTGCAGATGTGCGCTAGGTTGGGCTTTTATGCCAGGAGGTGGGCAAAGGAGACAGGTTTATTACAGCCCTGAAATATCAAACAAGCACCAAAGAACAGTAGTAGTATGTCCCGGACTAGTCAGGGAGCAAGCAGGCTGGGACGTCAGCTGCACAAAGGGGGCTCCTATCTGTTTACATTACCCCTGATTAACACCTGCGAAGTTTTGGGTTACAATCTTCCGGAGGCGCAAAAGTCACACGAAGGCATGCAACTCTTGCTGGGTGATTCTGCAGGGAAATGGAAAGGCAAGACTCCTTGCCCTCCCAAAACAAGTCTGAGTGAGCCGAAAAAAGCCGTGGGGAGTGAGGGAAACTACTCAGGAAAGCAGCCCTGGGGCCTCCCTCCTGCCCCAAGCCTGCCCCCACGTCAAAGGAAACTCAGTGTCCAAATCCTGCCTGCCCACTATTTCTCAGCACTGCTTACTGAGTTCTGACCAGCACACTCGGAGAGGCATGAAATTCCAAAAATTTCTCCCGCATCACTGTAAAAATATCATACTTCCAAAAAGGGCAGGATTGCATGCACGCCGTACACAGAGCCCTCTCCTATTTCAATGTGTGTGAAGGAACGTTTCTAGACCGCTCCAGATTTCAGGACAGGGAGCAAGCCACGGAATGGAAGTTTGGCAAGGGTCAACTTATTACAGAACACAGTTAATTCAAGTTTTGAAAATCGTCAGGGGCAGGAGGTGGATGAACGTACTTTTTCAGACTTAATACCCTCTTATCTACAATTCCCCGTTTTTTCTCCTTCTCTATCAGTTTTGGAATTTCTCCACCGCCACACACCTATTACCAGGAGAGGTGGACGGTTTTGCCAACTCCTCTCAAATTCATGTCATCCACTGATCTAATAGATGTCTGAATAGGGCCAAACTCAAGCTGGTTTTTCTCCCCCCACCCCCGACAACCTCACCCTTCCCCACCCCCGCCCTCAACTTTGTGCAAACAGAACCTCAAGATGAGATGAGGAGTTTCATTATATAAAAGTTGTTGGGTGGGTTAAGAAGTCAGGAGAAGCCTAATTTGGAGAAGACCCAGTTACCTGGTTTAAAAAAAAAACAAAAAAAAAAACATCATCACACGTGATTCTGGCCTGGCCTTTGCCAGAACTACAACTTGCCATTTGAGTTCCCTCCCCTCGAAAGGACATCTAAACCCCATAAGACAATCTGGGCACGTCCCACTGACTACATGGCTTGTGCGGGTCTGAAGACTGATCCGTTCTCACCAATCCGAGCACAGATCATTTTGTTAAATACCGACTCGTACTTTGTCATCGGAGCGAAGAATTTCAGAAACGGTGTTAATATTTAATCACATTAGTACTGGCATGTTTTACGGTGTGACAAAATAAAATATCATTACAAAAATGGGCTTTGCCTGAAAGGGGGTGGGAGAGAAGGTGCTGGCTAGGGGCTGGGACCTCCAGAAGGAATGTTCGAAGCTGCTGGACACCCCAATTCGTGGCCAATGGGCCCATGGGCATGTGTTTAAGGACAAGCAGACCGTTGTACTTTAAAATTTTTTTTGCCTCTATTTTGAAGTGGCACACTTCACTGATTTTCAGCCAGGGGACCGGGGGGCTGTTGAAGGCTCTGTGTACCTATTTATACAACATGTGCAGATGGAACTGCAGGGTGTTATCATAATGAAAAGTTTAATCATCCTTATTTACTACCAGTAAGGGAGCAGGAATCGGATGCAGATACCTTATAAAGCCTTAACTAGCAGCCCCAAGGCTGCAGAAGCTGTGAGTGACCTCAATTCGGGGCTTTATCTAGGAAACTGTCCTTCCCACATCACAGAGTGGAAAACAAAGGAGGTCAAGTGGGTGTCCCTGTGATGCTGCTAAGGAGCCCAGCCCCGCAGCCTGTCCCCGTCCCCGAAGGAAGCCCCTGTCCCCCCTCCTCCCCTCTGTGCAAGGGAGGGCTGCCTTTAGCTTACAGGAGGAATCAACCCTCAAGTGACTAGCATCTGCTTCCAAAAAAATATTTTCGCTCTTCTGACTGTGATACTGAAACAAACAAAACAAAACGTATCTTTAATGACATCTCTTCACTCATAGCCTGCATCTTTATTCTTTTTCTGGAAAGGAAGATTGGGGGACTTGTGACACCTTTAAAAAAATCTTAAAACCACTCAATTCCTCTCTACCTAATCTACGAAGGCCCTTCAGAAGACTCGCAGGCTGAGGGCTACTGGTTTTTTTTTATTAATTCTCGAAATCAGGGGTTTTTAAAAAACTTCTCTCACCCTATTTTGGCCAATATGTTCTTAATTACTGGGATGGGGGAAGTTTCCCCCATCCCAGTAATTAAGGAGGGGGAGAGGCAGCCAGGCCAAGCCAGGTAGAAGTGACAGGGGCTGGGATTTGTGCTAACCAGCTATCGATCGGGGTAGATCGAGACGCTGTGTACCAGAAAATAAAAGAGACTAGGGATGGGAGGGGGGGGCCGGGAGCCGGGCAAGCAGGATGCTGTGTCCAAGTCCATTTTAAAAAGGAAGAGGGGGGTGGTAAAAACCAGGGAGAAGAAGCGGAGGGTCCCAAACTAACCAATTTATGGCCTTGCCTGGGAGAAGCCTGGAGAATGCTGATGCTGGCCCTCAGCGTCTGCCGTGCATGCTAAACAGCAGGCTTCAAATGAGAGAGCAGCGTCCCGGGCTGGGCAGTAGGCGAACAAAGAGAAAAGCAGGGAGGCCGCATTCATGAATTAGAAAAACCTAAGCGGGAACGCTACCCAGGACAGCAGCGGTGAAAGCCCCGAGTTCTGAGCCACCCAACTCCAGGGCGTCCCTTCCCCTCCCCCCTCCTCCAGCCCATTCTCCCAAAACCTACCCGCACCTTAAAGCCAGAGGCAGGAGGCCCAGGCCCATGAAGACAGAGGAGAAGAACTCTAAGAGAGAGCAAGAATCAGGGGACGTCTATTTTTTTTAGACAGGGTTCAATCAGCAGCCGCTGGTCCCCTGGTAATAGTCAGTCCCCGTGAAACCTAGGGAAGGCATCTAGGGTTTAAAAGAAAAAGGTAGAAATGGGGGGTGGGGGGGCGGAGGGGCATGATGTTACCTAATTTTAAGAAGCAATTTTCTGTGAAAAAAAGAAAGGCCCCTGTTAAAATGAAACGGTTACCTACTGCAGTCCGGTCCTCTTTCAGTTCAAAACAAAACTGTTACTACTTTAACTGCAATGGAGGTCCCTTTGCTAACCCCCCACCCCACCCACCTTAAAGGCCTCCAGGCCTGGTGGGGAGGGAGTGCTTAGAATGCAAACAAGAGCTGGGACCAGACATCTGTCACCAAAGCCAGGCGAGATATTGACAAACGCGGGTCCTTTGTGTCTTAAGAACATATATCCCTACATCGCTATCCCCAAACACAAATGATGCCCCGGCTGAGTGGTCCGGTCTCTGCCAAGCAGACCCCACCCCAGCCCCAGCACCCCCCACCCAAATGTCAAGGAGATGCCACCGGGAAAAGCCTGCCTGCCTCCTATAACCAGACAGGTCTCCAGGTTTCCAGTGAAACCCTAATAGTTGAGAAGAGACAAAACAGCTATTCATTAGAAACAACTGTCAAATTAGGCGTTGCCTCTGAGTGATGCTGCTGACACCAGCGCCTGGTAACTTTTTTTTTTTCTCTCTAAAGATGCTGGCACATGGAAGGGAACTCAGGCTGGAAGTTGGCTGACTAGGAAAAGGTGGGAAGGTTATTAACACAACTTCCCAGGTGTCCTGCCAGGAAAGGGGGGAGGGGGTGCAGGCACACAACTCCTACAAAGTGGAACCAGCCTGAGTGTCAAGGGTGAGGAGGGATCTTGGTATGAAAGGAAAGGGGCCTGTCTTGTCCTCTGAGCACCCGGCAACCCAGCTAAAACTTGGTGAAGGACTCTGAAATAATCCCCACAGGGCTACCATCTAAGTTCCTACCTCGGTGAGGAACTAGAATCCACCTGGCAGCACCTGGGGGTGGGGGGTGGAAGTGGGAGATGGGCCCACAGAGCCCTTGCTGTAACCAAAGGGAGGGCATCCAGCTCTGAGCTGGGCATTAAGAGGGCCCGCGCCCTCCTAACCCCAAGGGATCGTCCCCTCCGAGGGAGCACTCAAGGCTAGGCTAAGGCCTGCAGTGGGGGTGGGGACGGGTCTGGGGGAGATGAGAAGGGAAAAAGCGCATATACCTTCTTTGCTGTTGGGGTTCTGGGGTTTGGCCTTCTCCCAAGGTGCCAGCGTCTTGTCGTCGTCGGCGCCGTCCACCAAGGCCTTGTCTGCGGGCATGTACCAGGTGGCGCTGTGCTCCGCCATCAGCGAGTCCAGGTCGATGGTGCTCATGGCGCTCTTGACGGCCTCGGAGCAGCAGCTGCCCAGCTCGCTGTCGCCATTCTGCGCCCCCGAGGACCCAACGGCGCACTCACCCTTCTTGCCACCCTTGAGCCCCAGGGGCTGGTCCTCAGAGATGCTGAACTGCTGCCTCTGCAGCTGGATCTGCGCCTGGAGGATCTCCAGGGGGTGGATCTCGTCGGGGGGTGGTGCCCCGCTGCTGCTCGTTGGGGTCCGGACCTGCTCCAGGCCCGGGGTGCCAGGGTGGCCCGTGCCCCCGCCGCCGTAGCTGTCAGGGGTGGAGGTAGAGGTAGACATGATGCCCAGGCCAAGCGGGGGCGGGGGAGCCTTAGGTCCGTGTTCCCCAGCACCCACCCCACGCGGAGGGAGTTTGGGCGAGCCTGTCACCAGGGGGCTCCTACTCGCTTTGGCCAGGGCTGGGGGGTTGTCGGAGCTGGATGACACCTCGTCCTCGTTGGCGTAGCTGGTGCTCACCTCGTCCGAGGCAAACTCGCCCACGTGCGGGGAACTACCGTCCGACTTGGCCCCGCCGTCCAGGGAAGCCATGAGGTCCGGCTGGTCCCCCAAGAGCAACTCGGCCCCCTTCCCCCACGACGGCGACGTGAGCGCCTTGTCGTGGGGCGTAGGAGCCCCGCGAGCCTCGCTCGTGGAGCTTCCTCCGACGGCTGCGCCCGGCGCCTGCTGCTGCCCCGGGCTCACCCCAGGCGCGCCCCCGCTGTCTGGCGCTGCAGAGTATTTGTCGAAGAAGGTCCCGGGGCTCACGTGACCACTGTCCCTTTTTCTTCGACCCCGTCCCCGACCTCCGCCCCCGGGGACCGGCTTGCCGTCGTTCCCAGACGTTGACTCCAGGGTGTAGTTTGGGGAGAGGCTGGTGCCGTCCCCCTGGGCGGGTGGGTTGGGCGGCCCTGAGGCTTTGGAGCCGCTGTTACTAGTCCCCGACGGGCCTCCAGGCCCTGGGGCCCCAGGGGCAGTCCCTCCGGGGAAGTAATCCGAGCCAGGGTTGCCGGCCACAGCCGCGCCGTCGGTCTCGTTCTGGCTCAGTTTCCTCTTGCCCTCGGGCGGGTTCTTCTTGTTGAAGGTCACGTTGAGGTTGGGGGCCCCGAGGCTGGCGATCATGTTCTGGCAGGCGGTGGAGAGTGCAGCCAGGCAGCTCTGGCCGAACAGGTTGTCCTTGGAGCTGGGCTTGTTGAAGGAGCCCAGCGACAGCGCGCCCAGCTTACTGGCCGAGGCGCGCTGGCTGGGCTGGAAATCAGGCTGCGGCGGATAGGCGCCCCCGCCGCCGCCGCCGCCACCGCCACCGCCGCCGCCGCCGCCGCCGCCCGTGCTGCCGCCGCCCCCGCCCGCGCTCGGGGGCGAGTTCACCCCTGGGCCGCTATGCGGCGTGGCCTGCCGGTTCGCCGAGCTGAACGGGAAGCCGGGCTGGCCCCCGAGCGCCGGTGCTGTGAAATCCGGGGGCGGGGGCCGGCGCTCGGAGGGAGCGCTGGGCAGCCCCACCGCAGTCCCGGGCGACTGCAGTTGGCCCAGACCCGCCAGGCTGCCCCCGAACTGCAAGCCGGGGGAGGGCAGCGCGGGCACGTGGCCCTCTCCGGGCATCCTCAGCGGCTCCTGCAGAGGGCCACGGAACAGCACGCCCGAGCCCCCGGGGGGAGGGGGCGGCGCCAGGCCCGGGTCGTGCGGGCCGCAGTCAGCCGGCAGGCCTGAGCCGCCCATCCTGCGAGGCAGCAGGTCCCCCGGCGGCGGGTGCGGACCTGGGAACCACGCGCTCTCCTGCGCCAAGTGAGGCGCCGGCTGCTCGAAGGTGCCCAGGCGCCCCGCGCCCGTGCTTTCGCGCTCAAAGTTCGGCTGGGCCAAGCCGCCCACCGGGCCGCTGTGTACCAGGCCGCCCTGGCCCACGTCCCCGGGGTGGCCTAGCTGGGCCAGGTTGGGCTGGCGCAGCCGCTGCTGCTGATTCCGCGACGCCATCTGCTTAATCATGAGGGCCGCGTTTTGGCGCTGCTGCTGCTGGGGCTGCTGGTGTTGCTGCTGCGGCTGCAGGGACTGGTGGTCCGGGGCCGGATGCTGCAGGGCTGGCCCTGAGGGGAAGCTGTCGGGCACGGGCGGGGTGAACTCGCCGGGCAGGCCCGAATAGGCGGAGGGCGAGAGGTGGTTGTCCAGCGCGCCGTTGTGCATGCTGCCGTTCCACGAAGCGCAGCGGTCCACTCCCGCGCTGCCCGGGAAGTCAAAGCGCGGCCTCTTGGCCACGTTCATGTAGGGGGGCGCGTCGAAATGCTGCAGCCGCTGGTTGGGCGCCTGCTGCGGAGGGGGGTGCTGCATGTTGAACACGGGCTCCGAATACGGGTGCATGCTCCGGTTCTCCAGCCGGTGGATGGGGTACTCGAACTGGGCGTGCTGGCTGGGCAGCAGGGGGCCCCCGTCCTGCAGGCCGCCGCTGGGCGTGCCCGCCTCGCCCTGCTGCGGCCGCGGGAGCGCAGGCGGGCACGAATTTTGTCGGACCAGAAGCCCGGGCGGCGGCGGCGGCGGCGGCGGCGGCTGCGGCTGCGGCTGCGGCTGGGGCTGCTGCGGCGGCTGCGGGGGCTGCTGCGGAGGGGGCGGCGGGGCCTGCTGGGGAGGCTGAATTAGCGGGTGCCTGGAGCCTACTGCCGGCTCCAGCCCCACGGGCATCTTGCGGGCCCCGCCGAACCTCTCGAAGAACACGCCGTGCTGCTGCGGCTGCGGCGGCGGCTGCGGTTGCTGCGGCGGCGGCGGCTGCTGGGCGTGCATTTTGGACAAGCCCACCATGCCTGCAGCTCTGGGCATGGCCGACGCACCGGGAAACGAGCTCCCGGGAACCTGGCGCCCCGCCGCATAATGAGGCAGCTGCCCCTCGGAATCGGAGGGCGAAAACATGTCGAAATGTCCCGAGGGCGCCTCGCCAGGGTAATTGTATTCCAGCGAGTCGACGGCTCCTTGGTTCGCAACCCTTCGGGGCTCCAGACTGTGGGAATCGGAGCCGCTGGAGGCGGGCAGGCCGTGAAAGGAGGCGGCTCGGTTAGGGCTCTGGTCCAGCGGCAAGCACGGGGCAGGCACCGCATGACCCGAGGCGCCCGAACTGTGGAAGTCCGAGAGGTTCCCGGGTCGCTGCGGGCCGAAGCTCTCCGGCCCCTGGCTCTCCGCCATGTGGTCATAACCCTCCGCGAAGGGCGGCTGGCTGCCCAGGCCGCCGGCGGCGCCGCCGTAGCCAAGTAGGCGACCCCCGTGCAGGCATGAGGCCCCCGGGTCCGGGCCGCCGAAGTTGCCCCCAAAGTGAGGGTGATGTTGGTGGGGGTGGTGGCCTCCCGGGTGGCCGTGGTGCGGCTGCTGGCCTCCAAAGAATCCGTGCACCGGCTGCGCCTGCAGCCCCCCCGCGTGCAACTCCGAGTGGCCACGCGCGTGGAAGCCGTAAGGCTCCATGTTCATGCTCAAGATCGGGGGCTCGCCCAGCGCGCTCATGGCAGGGTCCACCGGGCCAGGGGGTCCCCCCGCGTGGAAAGCCGGGGCCTTAAAGTGGGCATTCATGCTTAGTCCGGCCTCGTTAAAGTTCCTCTCGCCCTGGCCAGCGTTCCTGCTGTTGATCTGGGGCTCGAATTGGTCCAGCCCAAACATACTTGGCAGGGGGCGGGGGGATCAATAGGGCATGACAGCCTGCTCTCCGCGGCGCGCCTCCGGCCAGCTAAACGTTCCGGCCCCGGGTTGGGCGCTCCGGGACGCTCAGCACCGCGGGGGCGCAGTGCGCACCGCCACCTCGCCTGGTGTGTGGAGGCTGGGGGCTATCAGCTCCTCTCCCGAAGCTCTGGCTCTGCCGGACCCGGGCCTCTCACATCTTGCGGTGCCGCGGGGCCTCCGGGAGCCGTGTTGGGGGGCCCATGCTCCGGCGGTTGGCACAGCCGCGGGTGGGTTTGCGCGGAGGGGACGGAGCTGCGGGCGAGTGGAGACAAAAAGTTAAGTGGGGGTAGAGGCGGGAAGGAGGAAGGGAGAGCAGAGCGATCACCTTCTTAAGTCCGATCGGGTCGGGTGGGAAGCCCCAGGACGTCTCCCGATGCCTCCCGGAGTCCGTGGCGGAGCTGCTAAGGGGCCGAGCAAGGAGACCCTTCAAAGCCGTGGCTGGCGCCCGGGCATGGACAGAGCGGTCCCTCCCCCCTCCCCCCCGGAGTCCCCGCGCTCCGCAGCCCGAGCCTCCGCCGAGCACGATCCGCTCGCCCAGTCTCCGTCGGCCCCGAGCAAGCGGCTACTGCTTCTTCAGCGGGTCGGAAGGCTGGAGGCTCCGCTCGGCATCACGGGTGAGGGCCCTGAGTCGAGGGTGCAGCGGGGCTGGGGAGGCGGCAGGCTCCGGGGGTTGGAGCCGAGGTTTGAGGGAAGGCGCGGTTCCCCTGCTCCGGGGCGGGTGCGCTGCACCCCGCGCGCCGCTTCGCGGCCACGTCCGCCGCCTGCCGCTTCTGTCCTCTGTTCGGTCTCTGAGTTCGCCGGGGTCTCCGCGCCCGGTTCCAGGCGCGGGCGGGCAGCGAGACGAGAGGTTGGGTCGCTCCGAGGCTTGGGTTCCCTGCCTCCGCGCCGAGGTGCTTCGCGAGTCCCCCTCGGACCCGAGGAGGGGGGCGTACGCGGATTGGGGGGCCTCGCTAGACGAGCGGGCTGAGGCGTTCCGGCTACGCTCTAGGAGCCGGAATGGGAGGGGGGGCGGGGGCAGTCCTGGGGGGGGGTCCGCGCACCCCTCTGCTGGCTGGCGGGGGGGCTCTGCGTGGGGCGTTCCGAGGGTCTCGGCTCCCCTCTCGGTGTCTGCCTCTCGCCCAGCGCCGGGAGAAGCAGCAACAAGTTTTGCATTTCAGCAATCAATTTCAGCCATTACATTTGCACCAATCAGCGCAGCTCGAGCTCCGGGCCCGGGGCGGGGCTCGCTCTTAAGGTGGTCCCGGTTGCTGGCTGCTGAGGCCCCCGCCATGAACCCGCACTCCGCCAGCTCCGGGGTGCCCCGCGCAGGTTTTGCCTCGGGGTCGGCGCCAGTGCGCTGGGGGGCGCGCCCTGGCCTCCCGGCGCGTGGGGCTGAAAGGGGCGCAGACGGAGAATGGCGGGAGCTTGGCTTTGTTCACCCCCCTTCCCACTCGCACAGTTCCCAACTCCCCACCCCTAACTGAAGCGAGACCTGCGGGTTGGGCAGGGGGCGGGGAGGTGGGCGGTAAGCGGTGCGGGGCGCTTAGACAATGGGGTCGCCAAGCACAGCTCTTGGACTCGCCAAGGAAAGTCGCAAAGAGTCAGCTGCGCTTCAGCCCCGGGGCGAAACCTCGGTTCTCCACCGCTGTCTGCCTACCAGTGGCACCCAAGTTAACCGGCCCTCGGATTTTTCTGGAGGTGGAAGCAGACCGGGAACCCCGAAGTTAGGGTTCCGCTCGAAAGACCCCGGCGCTTGCTCACTCCTCACTGGGGCGCGCACAGTTGTTCCCTATCCGCACACTTTGGGGTTCCCCGTTCTCAGTCTCCGGCTTCCGCCCAGAGGAGCCATGACCATTCGGCTACTTGTGGGGGAGTAAGGGGGTGCACATCAGATGAACACAGAGCCAGAGCCGCGAGGCGGCTGGGAGCTTTGAGAAGACCCGCGCGCAGAGGGTGCACCCGCCCGCTGGAGCACCCTACTCCGGACACCGGGGCCAAGGCCCAGGCCCTCTGCGGGCGCGAGTTTGGCCTCCTTAAGAGATCAATTAAACTGAAGAGGCCAAGGAACGGAATTGGGTAGTGATACTAAAATCAATAGGAGTAATTTAATATCTGCCCTGCTCTTTATGAAATATTTATCCCAATAATCTTAGTTAAAATGTTTAGATCTTCCTGATCCCCACTGAGGCTGAAATCTATCTTACAATTAGAAGTTGGGAGTTAGAGGGGATGGAGGGTAGGGAAGGTGTTTATTCTGTGTGCCTGCGTGTGTGTATTTTCCTCCCTAAAGTGCATGCAAGGGAGGAAGGGGGAGAAGGCCTGTAATTTCCCTTGCCATAAAATAGCATGAGGCGATTTTGCTAGCAGACCAGCATTCTTCGGAGAAGGGGAGGGGGGAAAAAAAAGAACTTTCTTTGAAGTGCCCCTGATATCGCTATTAAATCTAAATAAAATTAAGCATGGTGTATAAAAATGCCTTTTCCCCCCACAAAAGAAAGTGTTTATCACCCAAGTCTGTCTAGCGTTTGCTAAATTGCGCATGAAATCTGAAATGAAATAAACGTTATAATAAAACCAACCCCTGAGCCCTTTTTATTTAAAAACCTCAGATTAAGCACTCCACCGTCGCGGGCAGGAGTTAAAAAGTTACCACGTTGTGCGCACACCAATTCATTGCTCCCCGGAGTCGCTGCTGTGAAAGCAGACTATGGGTGTTCCTGAGCCAAAATGCCAGGAAAATGGGCTCCTCTTCGGGGGAGGGGAGGCGGGAAGCAGGGTCTCTTGAGGGACTCCGGGAGAAAATAACACCCCTCCCAAAAAGAATACAAATGAAAACAAGCAATAAAAACTTGCAACTCTGAAACTCAAGAGAGCCAAGCCAGCTCAGATTCAAGGTCCTTCCCGGGACCTTCCTGTGGTGGATGTCTACAGATATTTTTTCCTTTTGAAATTAAAAATGAAAATTACCCCCACCAAAAATGGGGTCCATAAATAAGCATCGGGAAGAAGTATTTGTACAGGGCGGTGGAGTTTTAAAAGGATTTTTCTGCAGGATCAGGTTGTTGGTCTGTGATTAAATATTGATTTTGTGTAATTAGTTTTCATGTGAACTATCCTCTTGCTGATAGCTTAGAGGTTTCAGAACTAGAAAGAAATGGAATCGGACATGGAAATTATTACTTAGCAAAGTGACAGGGAACTGAGAGCCGGAAAAGACTGGGGCTTGGCTGATTTAGGCACAAAGAAATAAAGGTACTGGGTAGGACTCCAGTGACCCCCCACCCCCACCCAGGGCCCCAGGCCAGAGATGGGGAGACCCTGAGCCTCCTGGTCAGGAAGGGGACCAGTAGGGGGAATGGTCGCCAGGAGGAGGACCCCGCATGGGCAGAGGCCTATATGCAAAGCTCATGACAGCTGGTGGCACGCCTTGTCCAGAACCATCAGTGCTGGGAAAGATGGGTGTCTCCGGAGCCCTATGCGAGGACATTATGTCTCATGTGTGTCTGGAGGGAATACGGGAAGTTGGGACCTGTCTGGAGGCCTGGGTGGCCCAGCGCAGTGGGAAGAATGGCCCACAGACCTGCAGTCTGGGGAGACCCTGGTTGGGGTGTGCTCTCGGCTGAGGCATGACTTCACACGGGGGTGGGGGGTCCCCTGAACACCTGGGCAGGTTTCCTGTGGAATAATTCTGTGTGCTCTGGGGGTTGGGGGGTGCGGGGGGTGCGGGGGGGTGTGGGAGTATTTTTCTGGGGCTGTTTCCAAGAGTTCAGTCTACAAGGTGTGTGAGTGTCTGAAAGCAGGGTGTGTTTGGGTCTGGCTGGGTTTCTGTTCAGGATGTGTCTGGGTCACCTTTCCTTCGCACCACGAATGTTGTGCGGGTGTGGGGCAGGGGGCCTGCGTTTGTGTCTTCGCTCGTGTGGGGGTGCGTGTGCCTTCGCATACCTCTGGGTGTCTCGCTGAGTGTCCCTGGGGGAGGTGCTGTCGACCCCCACCCCCATGTCTCTCTGTGTGTCTGCCTGTGTCTGTCCCTAGTACGTGGGGCTGCCTTACACCTCGTGCGCCCAAGTCTCTGCTCAGGTGTGTGTGTTTTCCCTGCGAGTGGGAGAGGGGGTGACTGCCTGTGGCCATCTGTGCCCGTGGACACACCGGCGTGTGTGTGCCTCTGTGGTGTGGGCTCCCCTGCGGGTGCCGGGAGGCACACTCGGCCTACGGCCCGCGGCTTCTTTGGAACAGACACATTGCCCCCTAGCGCTCAGACGACTCAAAGTCCCCGGCCGCCGGCACTCAGCCGGGAGCCGCAGGAGCGGCAGGAGCCGCAGGGTCCACCCCCAGGCCCTTCCTTCTCTTTCCTGTTTCCCTTCCTCCGGCCGGGGCCCTCGAGGGGTGCTGGATGTGCTGGCATTCGGAGGGGGCCTCCCGGATGGAGAAAGGGTACAGCTGGACTGGGGCCCCCCAAGCTACGGAGGGATGCTCCCAGCTGGTGACAAGCAGGGGGCCGCCCGGAATGGTCCCCGGGGAGCTACCAGAACTCTACCTCCTGGGGCTGAGAGCCTGGCTTATTCAAACCAGCCGGGGAGCTCCAGTTTAAAAGGAGGCCCCCCAAACAGTGAACACCCCACTCAGCAAAAACACAGAACAATGGACACTCAACATCCTTCACCTAGTAGACACACGGCCCTCACACCTTGTCCCTCAGGTCCCCAACACCAAGACAGGCACCCTCGCCCACACACACCTCCATAATGGACATGTCTGAACACCCGCTACCGGGTATGGAAGGCTCGGTGCTAATCACTTTCTATCCGGGGCCCCATTGCCTCCTCATAGGAGCCCAACAAGGTTGGGGCTCTGAACCCATCTTACAGATGAGGACGTGGAGCCTCACACTGGCCAAGTGACTTTCCCAGAGTCCAACGGTGGCAAAGCTGGGATTCCAAACCAACCCACCTGCCCCTGAGACCTGGCTCTTCACCACTGCCTGCTCTCCCTGAATGGGATCGCTCAGATAAAGCCCTTAGCACAGTGCAGGGAACGCGGTTAAGTGCCAAGAAATGGTAGCTGCCTTTATCGCTACTGCCACTGTTATCACTATGAATATGATGGTGGCTATGATGAGTATTATTAGTCTCTGTGTGTTTCCCTCTCCTACAAGAACAAGGCGCACATGCACACATACACATACCTATATCCTGGGCCTTTTCTCCCTTAACCCCCATGCCCTTTAGTGCTTGGGAACTCACAGGAACCACAGCAGGCCTGAGTCTCTATGCAGGTGGGCTCCTAGGGGCCCCCGACAGGACCTGCTTCCCCTGATGCCAAGGGTAGAGCATCCACGCAATGACTCCCTCTCCTGAGTCAGTGGTGGGAAGGGTATGAGTTTTGGCATTACGTAGCCAGATTTAAATCTTGTCTTCACCGCTTTTGAGCTGTGCAACCTTGGACAAAATACTTCCCTCCTCCTGGCCTCAGTTTCCCCCATTGCAAAGAGGAATCACAGCCAGTGCATATGGAGCATAAGGATTGGAGACAATGCTCAAAAAGAGGCCCGGATCATGACAGATGGCCTCTCTTATGATTATTATTATCATTATTATTTCTTCTGTGTTTGGATCCAGGGAGGTGGAGAGCAAAATAATGATCCCAGAGAAACTGGAGTGATTTGGCAAATCAGAGCCTTGCCTCACCAGCCAGTCTTTGAGAGAAAGGATGATTCTGTTAGGTGGTCACCGCAACCTCCCCGACCTCACACTGTGTTGGTGTAAATGGGTGCATGCCCAGCACCTGTCCAGGGAGGACCCAGGGCTGAAGCCTCTGGGAGGGCCCAGGTATGGCTGGGGCAAAGGAGAGGGACTCTACGCATGATGCCTGATATTTGGGGAGGTCTGTCCTCCATCTGTCCATTGAGTGCCTGCTGTGTGCCACTGGGCTCAGGCTGGGAACTCGGGAAAGAGGGGAAGCTGCAGTCCCAGCTATCAAGCCAGATCAAAGAAACCGCCTCGTATTATATACTACATTGCATACTATAAGGGGTAAAAAAAATTGCGCTGGGAGAGAGGGGTTCTCAGAGGTGGGTTTTGAAGGTAGAATAAGAGTTTAACAACCAGAAGAGAGTCAAGGGACTTCCTAAGCAGAGAAATCAGGTTAGAGTGCATGGGGAAGGTTTGGGCAACATTTTGTTTAGAGGTGGATGAGGCAGAGGCAGGTCTAAAGCTCAAATGGTCAGGAAGACCTGGATTGGGAGGACCACAGGGCAGGTAGGAAAGTTTGGACATGGTTCTGAGGAACCAGGAAAGGGTTTTAGGCAAAGCCAAGTGACATTGTCAGAGGTAGGTTTTAAAAGATCCTTGGAGACCTGAGGATCTCTGCTTTCTTTACCTTTCAAGGTGGACCCAAAAGCCATTTTCACTGGTTTCCCTGGAAACAGGCCTCAGTTGGGGAAGAGCCCCGGGTTTGTCCCCAGGCGGGCAGCACAGAACAAGGCAGTACCCGCTGGCTTTCCCATCTCGGGGTTGTTTGCACAGACAAGGGTTCCCTTACCTCAGTGACTACAGGTGCCGCTCCCTGCTGAGTAGAACTTGGCCCACCTGGCCCTCAGCCAAAGGAGCCCAAGGGACATGTACAAGATGTCCCGGGTTCAAAGCCCAGTTTGCCACCCCCTGACCACATGACTGTGGTCCAGACCTGGACTGGAGCTCCAGTTTCCAGCTCTATAATGATACCAGTCTCCAAGGGTGTCAGGGGGACTGAAAGCATGGGACAGCACCCAGCCCATACACTATCATATATATCATATGTAACATATCATTATATCCTATATTATATTAAATAGCTACCCTGTGAGGTAAGTTCTATCATTTTTCCTATTTTATACAGAAGGAAACTGAGGCACAGAGCGGTGAAAAGCTTTGCCCCAGGTCACCCAGCGAGCGAGAGGCAGAGCTGGACTCACACCAGGCCTCTCTTGACCCTAGGACCGGCCCCCAACCAGTCCACAATCTATGCAGCTTGGGCCTGAGTCTGAGCCCCTCCAGGGGAGGAAGGGGGAACTGGCCTCTCCAGAAAAACTCTTCCTTCCCCTGCCCCTGAAGACTCCCAGCAGGGTCCCCCTACTTCTCTGCTCCTTTCTGCACACCCCCTGTTCCCAAAGGCCTCTGGAGCCTGACCACAGCATTTCGGTATGAAAGAGTCAGTGCATTTCCCCTTGAGCCATATAAATAGGACCTGGCCACTTCTCAGCTCACCTGGCTGGGGAGGGCTCCCTGTACAGGAAAGGCGCTCTTGCCACCATAAAGCAGTCCAGCTCCCCAGGGACCCAGACACCCAGGGGCCGAGTCTGTAACCTGCTTCCAGCATCAAGCTGTCCTTGAAACCTGGCCTTCCCTGGGGCACACTCCTCTTTCAAGAGCCTAGCTCAGACCCAGTACCCATATGCTCAGGTGTGACCCAGGGGACCAGAAGCGGGACCAATGCTTAAACGTAAGAATAGTAACGTTGATAAGAGGTGCCTCTTTTCTGAGTGCAGAAAACCCCCTAGACTTCATTCAATCTTGAAAAAGATCCTAGGAGATAGGTAGGTGCCTCTATCATCCTTGGGAACTTGCTGGAGCCCACGTGGCTGGTCCATGGCCTGGCCTGGTCTCAAACTCCGGGCTGTAGGATCCTCAAGTTGTTCGGCCAACCCCTCCATCTACGAGCTTTTCTCTTCCCCAGACAGCATCCAGCTCTGAGCTTCTATTTTCCATTCTCTAAGCGGAGTGTGCTGAACCCAGGCCCCAGTCCCAAAATAACTCAAAGCAGCTCCATGGGCTGGAACTGAAGGCCCAGCGACTCCATTGCCTGGTCCAGCCTCCCTCTGAAAAAGTTCTCATTCAGCAAAATAACAGGCACCACACATGAAGCATCACGCAGCTCACAATGAGTCAGAAAATGCGAAAGTTCGGCGGGGTTCATAATTATTCAACAAACCTATTTAGCATGATGTCCCTGCCCCCCACCTTCGTTCTCTCCCTGCAGCCATTGGCGACGTGAACTCATTACCACTGAGAATCTGGCTGGCAAACCAGCTTCATAAACGGAACCGAACACGCATATATGATGGGAAAACTTTGGACCGGCCGGTTGTTAGCCAAAGCCTTTCAAATGGCTTTGTCTGTTGTTCCGTCGTCCCCACCCTCCGCTGCTGGGAGAAGCTGCAGCATGGTGGTATCTCCAGTGGGGTTGGGAGGGGGGCCAAGGCAAGGGGAAGGTCACCCAGACTTGGGCCAGCAGCACCTGGGGCCGAGGACTTGTCTGCCAGAGAGGATTCCCGCGAGGACCTGGAGTCTGAAGCCTGGCTCTGTCAGGGTCAGCGGCAGGGACAGACCCCCCTAGCTTTCCACTGCGGAGGGAAGGTGTGGGCTGGCGGGGCTCAGAGCGCCCCCCAGATGTGAGACCTATGACCTTGGACATTCCTCTCTCTGTGCCTCAGTCTCCTCATCTGTAAAAGCAGATCCCAGCATACCTACGTCAAAGGATGTTTGTGGGGGGGGGTGCCTCCATGGTTCAGTAGGTTAACATCAGCCTTTGGCTTGGGTCATGATCTCAGGGTCCTGGGATTGAGCCCTAGAGCCCTGCATCGGGCTCCCTGCTCATCCCTGCTCCTCTGCTTCTCCCTCTGCCCCTCCCCCCTGCTCATGCTCTCTCTCTCTCTCTCTCTCTCTCTCCCTCTCTCCCAAGTAAATAAATAAATTCTTTTTTAAAAAGGGAGTGTTTGTGCAAATACCATGAAATGATGTCAGTTGAGTGTCACAGTCTCAAACCCACCCCCTGAGGTAAGTGGAAGCCAGTGTAGGAAATGGGGGGGAGGGCTGGCAACCCACAATAGGAGGAACATGTTCTCCTGTTCTGAGTGCTCACCGCGCCAGCCTCCAGGCTGAGTCGTCTCCATAGATTTTTTTCTAACTCCTAAGGCAACAGTACCTGGGGTTATGCATGTACCCATTTTAAAGAAGGAAACTTAGAGGAAGGTATGCCGCTTTGGGAAGGAGTGCGGGGAGATTTCCTTTGAAATAAGACCCTTTCCCTATGGCCCAAAAGACCCAGATGGGAAATACACGGAACTGCCTGGGGAAGGCTCAGACTGGGGCACCCCGCCCCCACCGCTCAGGCTCGTGGAGCTGACCCCGGGACTGTTGGGCTTTGAGGGCCCTTCCCACTCCAGTGAGGCAACAGAGCCCAGGCCATGTCAGTAATGTGCTGATTGGAGTCAGATCCTTGGAAAAGTTCACAAATTATCACTGTTTGGCCCGTGACAGTATGAACAGCTCTTCCTCAGCGAGTTGTTCCATGAGTAAGCAGAGGGCCAGGACAGTCCCGAGGTGAGCGGGCTCGGCCTCAAGTGCAGCCACTCACAGTCACTTTATCTCTCCGAGCCTCAGTGTCCCCATCTGTCAAATGGGGAGAATAATGGTCCCTTGGGTTGTCCGTTGGGGGGGGCGGCGGTGGGACCCAGCACGGGGTACTTAGCACATAGTTAACACCCCATAAACAGCCCTGCGGCTACTCCTGCAGGGCGGGCTGGGCTCCCACAGGGTGGCCCTGAGGAGGATTGATGAGGTGCCTGTAGCACACTTTTGCTCCCTCTCAGCCCCTGGTGGGGCCGTTCGAGGCCCCCAGCTTGTATCCGAGGCCTGGCAAGGCCAAACACATGGCCGGCTCCGAGGAGGGGCAGCAGGCCGGCGTCCCCAGCTGGGGTTCTCTGGGCCAGTCCCCAGCTGTGCAGGGGGTGGGGGGGCCCTTCCCCTGGCTCCCCCTACCCCAGCTGAGGCCCAGCCGCCTCTGACATTTGCCACCAGGCCACCTGGTGAGCTCTGGGCAGGCTCCCTGCCCCAGCTGCCCCCACCTCTGGCTCGGATGAGCTCATCTGGGTTTGGTAACTTCCAAAGCAGCCAGGAATGTTTGCTCAAATGTTCCAGGCCCAGGGAGCAGAGAGAGCAAAACGGTGCCCTGCGCCCCGCTTGTGCATGCTGAAAGCAATCTGCTATAACTCAGACAGGCTGGCTTCACCAGGCCAAGGAGATGGATGCAGCGTTTTGGAATCTATATCACCCAAAAGGAAAATGCCTCTTAAATCACAGGGAATGGGGAGGAAGGAGGAGCAGAGACCTGATGTCACTCCAAAGGCGGGGCCATTTCAGGTGGAGGAAGGGAGGTCTGGAGGGGCTCACCCAACTTGGACCCACACCAGGAGGTGCATGCATGGGCACGCACATGCGCGCGCGCACACACGCACACGCACACGCACACGCACACGCACATCCCTAGGTCCTGTCAAAATCTCTCCTGGCCCCTTCCCTTCCCTGGTTCTGGCCACTACCCTCTCCACCTGGACTGGACTCAGGATCTAAATCTGATCAAATCAGATCACACACATCCCTCCCCCTGCCCCACTCCCACACTACCCACATCCTTAAAATGCACAGTGGATTCCAGTATTTGGGAAGAAACATCAAATTCCTTGCCACAGTCTGCCGGCCCTAGAGACCCGGCTATGCCCACCCCTGTCTCTCCCCAGCCACACCTCACAGGCTCTCCCTCCATCCTTTGCAGGACTTCACAGGCCCAGTGCCCACACCTGGGGGCTCTTTCTTGCCCATGCCCCCCTCCCCCACGATGAGGCACAGTCATCCCTCAGCTCAGCTACCACATCCTTAAGGAAGTCCTCCCCAGCCAGTCCCACCTGAAAAGCTGACTTCGGGATGCTCTCCTCACCCTGGGACTGGGTAGTGTGACATTCATTACTGTGGACATCCAGCCAGCATTATTAGCTCATGAGATTCTTTAATGAATCTCTGTCCACCCCACTCAGGAGTGAGTGCCAGGCAGGCAGGGATTCTCCCTGCCTCTGGATTCTTCTGGTTTGCTGGCATCATGTAGGTACTCAATCTACATTTACCAAATGAATGAATGAATGAAGACATTGTGCCATCCAGAGAAAGGGGTAATATTGGGGGTCCAGAACATTTCTAAAACCTAGTAGATTAAGCCCAATGGTTTTGCCAACCAGCAAGGGCCCTTGTAGTTCAGTCTTCCCAGTTCAATCTTCCCTCCCGCTCCAGGGCCCTTCTCTGGGCTCATTGTTACTTGCCTCTCTGGGCCCAGTAAACTAGTCATCCTTCAAGCCTCCACTTAGTGCTTTTCAAACTGGAGGTTGTGACCAATTAGTAGATTAAAAATCCATTTAAGGAGTGTGGCGTCTCCATACAACGGAATATTAGCCAGAAAAAGGAATGAAATTCTGATACATGCTACAACATGGGGAGACCCCAAAAACATTGTGCTAAGTGAACTAAGCCAGATGGAAAAGAATAAATATTGTAGGATTCCACCTACATGAGGTGACTAGAAGACACAGTCATAGACAGAAAGTGGGATGGAGATCACCAGGGGCTAGGGTAGGGGGCAGTGGGGAGTTATCATTTAACGGGTACAGAGTTTCCATTTGGGGTGATGAAAAAGTTCTAGAAATGACCCGTGGTGATGGTTGCCCAACACGTGAATATACTTAATGTTGCTGAACCATACACTTGAAAACGGTTAACATCATAAATGTACGTTATGCGTATTCATAATAAACAATAATAAAAGCCTTCAACTATCTGGGTAAGTATCTAAGTAAGAATTATCTAGTGAAACTTTTGTTTCATGTGTGCTTTTGTTAGGGTGTTTGTGTAAAGTATATTTTTGACTTTGGGTCAAGGTCAAGTAATTTTGAAAAACACTGTCCTCTGGAGTCACGGATGCTCAGAAGCCTGCCCTGACCTCGGGGAGAGTGAGGTGCTCCCCGATCTCTGTTCTCAGGCCCCTTCGTGCAGATGCTCAGTGCTCAGCAAGGGTCCCCTGTGGTCTAACCTCACGTTTATCTGTCGGTCACCAGAATCGGACCACAAGCTCATGAGGGCCCAGGGCTGTGTCACACTTATCTCCACGCCCTAAAGATGCCAAGCTAGGTGCCGGCCCATGACCAAGATGCAGTTGAGTTCAACAGTCCCAGATCTGGATTCGCCCAGATTTCAAGTCCCAGCTCTGCCACCAGTATGCTGTGTGAGCTTGGGCAAGTCACTGCCTCTCTGGGCTTCCATTTCTCATTAATTATCATAACAAAAAAACCCACTAATTTATTGAGCACTTGCTATATGGCAGGCTAAGGGATTTATAAACATCAACTCGTTCAACAAACGTTTGAGCAACCACCATATGCAGCCCTGGAGATTAAAAGGTGAGCAGGACAAGTGGGTCCTGAATCTTTATCTTTGTGGATATTTATCTCATCAAATCTTCCCAGCACCCATTATACAGACAAGAAGACTGAGTCCAGAAAGTTCTGACTCTGAGCCTGGCCTCTTTGCTGCCTCCCATTGCCCTATGGGGGTCATGGCTGCAGAGCCCGGGACTTGAGAGGAGTCAAGTTCTTTCTCATCCCACAAAGACTTCAGGAGCCCTACTGTGCACCTGGCTCTGGTCCTGGCTGGAGAGAGAAACACAGGAACAGTCTGCTGAACGCCTGGATGAGGGAAGCTCTAGATCTGCAGGAGCAAAGAGGAGACCCTGGAGAGGGGAGGGAATCAGGCTGGGCCTCCTGGAGGAAGTGACATCTGAGCAGAGTATGGCAGGAGAAGCAGGGAAGGGGATTCCAGGCCGTGGAACAGCAAGCCAACAGGCAAGGGCCCCAGAGAGCTCCCAGTTTCCTGTTCAGAGGGCTGGCTGAGAAGGCTGGTCCTCTCTACTTGGCATAAAGGAAAGTCGCACATGCGTGCATGCGTGTGTGTCCTGGACGCACTGGCTGGTAAGGATGCAGGAAAAGGCAGAGGAGAGACAAGTGGAGGGATGGGGGCAGCAGCATGGGGTCGGGGGGACCCACTGTTGCTACAGGGGAGGCAGGAAGGCGTAAGTCCCGCCTGGCTTCAGGTAACCCAGAATCTGCATTCAAGACACCCACTGTCTGAATGAAAAAGCAGGAAAGGCCCCTTCCATGCCCATGGCTTCTTCCCCTTGAGAGCACCAGGTATAGCCCTAACTGCACATTGAGACCACTGCCCCTGAGCCAGACATGGCGTGGCTTCCCAGGCACCCTGCAAACTGGGTTGTAGTGGGCCCTGTACTTAAGGAAAACGGAGGCAATAGAGGGGAGGAGACGAGATTAGGACTCCTACAAAGACAGTACACTTCCACAGACTTTAAGTGAGCACCTACTATGTGCTGGATACCAGGATTGCGATAATGAGTTAAAACAGATGCGGTCCCAGCCTTCAAGGGCCCCACAGTCCAGAGGGAGTTGGGGTATGAATGCAACAGTGACAGGGACTGCACAGGATTCCAAAGAGATCAGGGCCCCGAAGGCTCTGAAGGGGAAGAAGACAATAAGGGTCATACAGCAATAGACTCTGAATGAACTGGGGCACAGGGAGAACAGATGGGAGCTAAGTGAGAGAGAGGGAGAGAGAGAAAAGTTGCCCCAGGCAGACAGAATGGCACAGACAAAGGCCCTGAGGCAGGAAGCACCACGGGAAGTTCAAGAAATGAGACTGACCAGAGAAACCAGAGGGGGTGACAGGGGCTAGGCCGGCAAGACTCACTGACCAAAGGAAGCCTTTGAAGAGTAAGGGGCAGTGAAATTCATTCATTCATTCATTCAATTAATCAGTACGCATTTAGCATCTACTGTGGGCCTGTCTTTGCACGGCTCTGTTCTAGGCTCTGGAGAAACAATACTGAGTAAGATTGACGAGGTCCCAACCCTCACAGAGCTGACCCTCTTGAGATCTGATTTGTCATATTTCATAAGCCATCCTCTCCCTCCTTCCCTTCCCTTCCCATTTCCTAAATTAAGCCGCTCCTCCCCAGGATTCTCAATGCTCATCCTTGTGTCATGTTCCCAGCTGGAGAAAACGCATCTTTAAGTAGCTAAAGTGAGATGGGTAGTGACCCCACGTATTAACATCCTAGGGCTCCCATAACAAAGCCCCACAAACTGGGCAGCTGCAAACAACAGGAACGTACTCTCTCACAGTCCTGGAGGGTAGAAGTCCAAAATCAAGGTCTTGGAAACCTGTACCCCCTCCAAATTCTCTGGGCGGGGGGGCGGTGGAGGGGTGGTCCTTCCTTGCCTTCTCCAGCTTCTGAGGGCTCCAGCCATGCTTGGGCTTCCCAGGCTCGTGGACACATCCCTCCAGTCTCTGCCTCCAACCCCGTGTGGTCTCCTCCTGTGTCTCTCTATATTCAAATCTCCTTTTCCTTATAAGGACCCGGGTCATACTGAATGGAGGGCCTACCCTAACCCAGTGCAGCCACATTGTAACTTGATGACATCTGCAAATAAGAAAGACCCTCTCTCCCAATCAGGTCACATCCACAAGTTCTGGGTGGACCTGAATTTTGGGGGTAGGCTATTCAACTCAGCACACTCTGGTTCTTTTAAATCAACTAGAACGTTTCCCGGGGACTTTTCCAAGATACACTGGATAAAACCCATGGATAAGAATTGTCCAGATTCAGGGGCGCCTGGGTGGCTCAGTTGGTTAAGCGTCTGCCTTCAGCTCAGGTCATGATCCCAGGGTCCTGGGATCGAGCCCCGCATCGGGCTCCCTGCTTGGTGGGAAGGTGGGAAGCCTGCTTCTCCCACTCCCCCTGCTTGTGTTCCCTCTCTTGCTGTGTCTTTCACTGTGTCAAATAAATAAAATCTTAAAAAAAAAAAAAAAAAGAATTGTCCAGATTCAGCAGGTGGGACTCAATTAGATGCTAACGTATATTTTATTGGGTAATATCACAAAGCACTCCATTCCAATGACAGTCAATCTGAAGTTCATCTCGCACAACATTTCATAGGTTCAACCAATAATTAACAACAACAACAACGAATTTTTATAAGGACCTAACTGCAGACCACTTAGGTGTGAGCAACATATACATTATCTTTCACTCAAAGCAGAGGAAAAGTTTGACTATGATTCACCTCATTATGGGACACATTCCCCTGAACAGTTAATAATAATTATGTCATAAACTAGAGTTATTTTATAATTATATTATGATGATTATAATTATATATTTACATTATTATAATAAATATTTTATAATTTTATAAAAAGGTATAATCTGAGGGCAGCTGGGTGGCTCAGTCAGTTAAGCATCTGCCTTTGGCTCAGGTCATGATCCCGGGGTCCTGGGATCGAGTCCCGCATCAGGGTCTCTGCTCAGTGGGGATTCTGCTTCTCCCTCACCCTCTGCCTGCCACTCTGCCTACTTGTGATCTCTCTCTGTGTCAAATAAATAAATAAAATCTTTTTTTTAAAAAAAGTATAATCTATTTCTGTTACTTTGATCAACTGTATGCCAATGATAACTATAACGATAAGCCAGAAAAAAAATACTATAATCCTTCGAGCTTTATAGCCACAGAAAGCAAGATAAATATTTAAAAATTAAAAAAAAATATGTGTGCCATAATTTGGCCTAAAGATGAGGACTGAGTCTGGGTGGTAAGAATAATATTTCTTTTTAAAGATTCATGTATTTATTTTAGAGAGAGAGAGCGCAAGTGGGAAGGGCAGAGGGAAAGGGAGAGAGAATCCTCAAGCTGATTCGACGCCAAGCGCAAAGCCCAACCCAGGGCTCGATCTCACGACCCTGAAATCATGACCTGAGCTGAAACCAAGAGTAGGATGATTTGACTGGGCCACCCAGGCGCCCCTGAGAATAATATTCTATAGCACAGGGCATGGGCTTAAAGAACTCACTGGGCCCCTACTCATGTTTCTGGATGCTTCTCATGCTCCTGCAAGACAAGGCACAATGAGGAAGATGCAGTCCAGGGGACCTCTGGAGACCACCCAGCAAGTCAGAAACCACTCCCCACCTGGGCTAGCACCAGCTCTCCTGACCCTCGGTGTGAAATTCCTTGGACCCAGGAAATCAAAACCCCCTTCTCTCAACCTCCCTGAAGGAAAGATGTCAGCACAACTCCTCCAACCAAAGACAACTACTTGAGAAGCCCTTAATGCTCTGCAGAGTCTAATTTTGCCCCGGAGGTGACCAGAGCACGGAGGTTCATTCTACACTCAGGTGGAGAGCCCAGCTTTGGACCGTGAGAAGGGGCTCCGCTCTCCTGCATCTCTCCCGGCCATCAGGCCTCCACCACACCTCAGGAGAAATGTCAGTCCCCCAGGCACGGACATTTGGGTGTCTCCCGGCAGTTGGAGGAGCGTGTGAAGGCGAGCTGGTGAGCGCAGCTCACCCCACTTCATGGAAATACATTTCGGTGACCACAGACCCTTCAACCTGGTTTGACAAGCTCCCCCCAGAGTTCTCTGGAGTCCTCATTGCAAAGACAAGCTCCCAATAGCACCCCACATCCACCTTGACCTTGGGCCATTTGGGAAACCACACACAGGGCTTGACTCTAGCACTCGGGGAAGACAATGCCAAACTGCTTTCCAAGGCCACTGCAGGGGTATGTGGAAGACAGACCTGTGCTGCCAGAAGGCCACAGGCCAGCCCCCGGGCACCCAGCAAGCCCAGTACCCTCCTGGAGCCTCTACTTCTTCATCTGTAAAACAGGGCCGTCAAAATCCTACCCTCACAGACTCGCTGGAAAAGCCACTTCTTTTTTTTTAAATGGAGGTGAAATTCACATCATCTAAAATTAACCATTTTTAAGTAAACGATTCAGTGGCCATTAGTACATTCACAACACCGTGCAACCACCATTTCTCTCAAGTTCCTAACCTTTTCGTCCCGTCCCCTCAGAAGGAAATCCCATTCCCGTTAAGCAGTCATTCCCCGTGCCTTCTTCCCCCAGCCTCTGGTAACCACCGATCTGGGCGTTCTGTCTGTCTGGATTTGCCTACTCTGGATATTTCATATAAATGGAACCATACGACGTACGACCTTCGTGCCGGGCTTGTTTTTACTTAGCATCATGTCTTCAAGGTTCAGCCATGTCTGAGGTTCATCCATGTATCGGTACGTCATTCCTTTTGTGGCTGAATAATATGCCATTGTATGGATATACATTTTGTGTGTTCATTCACCCATGGATGGACACTTGGGTTATTTCTGCCTTTGGGTTATTGTGGATGGTGCCATTGCAAACATGTGTGTTCACGAAGTTGCTTCTTTTTGAAGCAACCTACTGTGTACCAGGCATGGTAGCCGGCCTTGGGAAAGCAACAGGAAAAGAGCTGGGAACATGGCAACTCCCTTGAGCTCTGGGTCTACGTGACACGGCAGGAGATGAGGTGTGTGAGTTATAAAGTGGATTTCCTGCTGGACAGTTCCTCTTTTGGTTCTCTGGCTCCTGGCACATAGTAGGAGCTCAATAAATATTAGTTGCATGAATGAGTAAATGAATGAATGAATGAACGAACAAATGAACCACTATCTTTGTCTAACTCATTACTGGATCCCCAGTGCCCAGAACCGGGGCTACGGGTCGTAAGTATTCAACATACATTTGCTGAATGATTGGTCCTAAAACCCGATGCTTGGTCCCACAGAGGAGTGCAGGGCTTGTGCTCAGATCCTAGTCCACATCTCAGCTGTGCCATTCGCATGTCGGGTGACCTTGGCCAAGTCCCTCACCAACACCTCATCTGGAAAGCAGGGCTGGAGCTTGTGCCCCTCCTGGGGTGACTTCAGGTAAGGGGTTGCTAGCCCCTGAAAGGTGAAAGCCCTGCTGGGTCACATGGCTTGTGGCCCCTCCCGCCCCGACAAAAGGCCCAATTTAACCCACTGCCGCGGCTGGAGCACAATACAGCAGGCTTGTGGCCAGGGTCTGCCGATCAGATTTCGAGTAATATCCCCGCCAGCCTGCCCAGGCCAGCAGACAAAGGCCTCTTTGTTGCAAATTTGCTTTTTAAACCCCTGAAGATATTAGCAATGAAGGGGAGATCACGCTGCAAGACGGTTCAGAAATTGTGTGAGGAGCCTGTTTCAAATGTGAGGGTGATCATTCAAACAGAATCTGCCCCTTGCTTTTTTAGGAACAAGATTAGCTCTGGGCAGACTTGGGCCTTGGACCTGGGCTGGGAAGTCCCTAGGGTGAAATAATCCTAACAGCCATCATTACAACAGTGCCAGATGTGATTCACGGAGCCCCTAACAGGTGCCAGCCCACCTACGCACGTGACTGCCAATCCTCAGCACTCGGGGAGGTTTCGACTGGTAGTACCGTTCTACGGAGGGGAAACTGAGGTGTAGAGATGCGAGGGTCCACGTGACAGAGGCAGCCTTGATCTGGGTCTCTTGGATCTTCTAAACTTATTTCCTGTGTACCCTCTTCATCCCGTTGATGGTCACAGACGTGGAATACATCCCCACCTCTGAGCTCTACCCCACTGGTCACCTGAGAGGACATCTGACAGCCACTCGACCCCATGCACACCCTATTCCTTCAAGTTCACACGTGAGCACCTCCACCAGAACCTCTCCGGCCGACTGGTCTCACCTCCTCTGAAGGAACCCCATTGGCTCCAGACCACGCCTGCACTTGAGTTTCTAATAAATGACCGTGACAGTTCTTCAGGGCTGTGTAGTGCCCCAAAGCACACAGACCCTTCTCTGCCCCTCAGCATGAGGATGGCACGGGGGTGGGGGGGGCAGAACTTGGACTTGACTCAGAAACACTGGCTCTACCTGGATGTTCACAGGCTGTGTGACTGAGGGGAGTTTCAAAGCAGATTCACATTCCTCAAGAAGTAAAGCTGTAGGGTTACCAGATGACCTAGCAATTCCACTGCTAGGTATATACCCAAGAAAATTAAAAACAGATGTTTGTTCCAACAAAAACTTAGCCATGAATGTACCTAGCAATACTATTCATAACAGTCGAGAAAGGTGGAAAAAAACCAATATCCATCAACGGACGAATGCATGAGCAAAATGCGGTGAGTTTCTATGACGGAATATTATTCAGCAATGAAAAAAACAGTGAACTACTGATCTGTGCTACGACTCGGAGGATCCTTGGAAACATCATGCCAAGGGAACGAGGCAGACGCAAAAGCTCACATATTGTGACGATTCTGCTTCTGTGAAACATCCAGAATAGGCAGATCCACGGACACAGAAACCAGGTTAGTGGTTGCCTGGTGCTTGGAGGAGAGGAGGATGGGGAGTTAGAGCTCATGGGTTCAGGGTCTTCTTTTGGGGTGACGAAAACATTTTGGAACTACACAGAGGTGGTGGTTGTACAACACTGGAAATGTACTAAGTACTACAGAATGAGATCCTTTAAAATGGTTAAAATGGTGAATTTTGTTATGTGAATTTCACCACAATAAAAAAAATTCGTGTAATCGCTCGTGCCTCAGTTTCCCTGAACTTCACACAGCTGTTGTGTTTGAGAACACAACAAAATGACGTATTCAAGGAGCTTGACAGACACCCCTGTCAACAATAGCAGCCGCTCTTTTCATTTTATTTTATTTTGTTTTATTTTCTCAAAACCATTCTTCTGCCCCTCTGCCGATATTCAGAGGTGAAGTGACTCGGCCGAAGTCACACCGTTAGGCAGGGGCTGTGGCAGCCCTCTGACCGGCTGGGTCTGGGCCTCGGCTTATTGAGGTAACCATGCCCTGCTTACCTCCTCAGAGAGAAGGGCCATCTCCGGAAAAGAGGACGTTCAAATGAAAAGTTGCCACCAACTCCCCACCCTTGGCTGGGTGCGTTAGCAAGAGCCTTGAATCTGCCAGCCACCAAATGAGCCCACACGGGGCTCGATCCCACGACCCTGAGATCATGACTTGAGCCAAAACCACGAGTTGGGCGCTTAACCCACTGAGCTACCCAGGCACCCCCACCCCCCACCCAAATGATCTTTCTAGAATCAAACTGTATCTTGAGACCTTAGGCCCACTCTAAGCTTCTGACTTTTCTTATGGGACCAGGTCCTGTGCATCGTGAGCAGCTGAAAACAGTCTCGATGTTTATGTACTGAGAGCTCACTCTGTGCCCACATCTGTCGGGGGCCAGGAGGTGGTCAGAGTTAGGGGATGTGATGGGAGCTTAATAAAGGGCCCTTCACCCGAGCAAGGGCCGGGGATCAAGTCTGTGAGACAGGTGACAAATCTGCACTGAGCGTGCCACACATACGTGCACACTCCCCAAGGAGGGCTCGGGGGACAACTCCTGCTCTCTTAAAACTGGACAGCACCCTCTGTCTCAAGCTAGGACCAGGAGCTTGTGGACACGGGTCCTAATTTGGTCTTTAGCCATGATAAGCTTTGGGCCAGTCCCTCCCCTTCCTGGGGCCTCAGTCGCTCCCTCTTTATAAAATGGGAGTTTGGGTGACATCGAAACCTCCCTCCAGCGCTGTCCCCTCTGCCTGAAATTCTCTCACCATCCCTCTTCCCCAGCGGGTGGCTGCCTCACCCGGCACAGATCACCTGTACGTCACTTCCTAGAGGGAGCCCCGATGTTATCTAGCTCAGTGCTCCCTCAGGGGACACATCACATTCCCAGATAGTCTATGCGGTTGGAGGGCATGCCTGCCTTGGCCGCTGCCTGCCCCATCCTCAACAGCAAGCAGCACGTGTACCAGCCTGCAGCTAACGAGCAGGTGGAGATGTCCGCACACATCTACTGACCTTCACCACTACACCAGATTCTGTGCTGACGCAACTTAAATCTGCAGTTAAGTTAAGCAGAGTCATGCCCAGGACCCAGCAGGTCCACTCCTCGGTAAATGCCCCAAAGAACTGAAAGCTGGGGTTCCAACCAAAACGCTCCTAGCAGCCTAAAAAGTGGAAGCAGCCCAGTGTCCGGCAACAGATGGACGGATAAACAAAACGTGGAATATTAGCCTTAAACAGGCACGGAGGACAGATGCACGCTACATACGGATGCACCTGGACATTGCTCCGCTTACGTGGAAGAAGCCAGTCACAAGACCAAGTATCGTGCGATGCCATTTATGTGAAGTGGTCTAGAACAGACAAATCTGCAGGCACGGAAAGTTGATTAGGGGTGGCCAGGAGCTTGGGGAAGGGGGACATAAAAAGTGACTGTTACAATGTGTACAGGGTTTCCTTTGGATGTGAGAATAGTCTGGAACTAGTTAGAAGTGATGGTTGCACCACTTTGTAAAGGTACTCGATGCCACTGAATCACTCACTTCATTTTCTTTTAAAGGTGTATTGATTTATTTGAGAGAGAGTGGGGGGGAGGGGCAGAGGCAGAGGGAGAGAGAGTATCCTCAAGCAGACTCCCTGCTGAGCGTGGAGCCGGACTCGGGTTCCATCCCAGGACCCTGAGGTCATGACCTCAGCCGAAATCTAGAGCCAGCAGCTTAACCAACTGAGCCCCCCAGGTGCCCCTGAATCACTTTAAAATGGTCCAAATGATCCATTTGTATGTATTTTGCCACAATAAAAACATACTTGTACGTCACTCCCCTTTCGGGCAGGAGGCAGCATGCGGGACAGGAAAGAGCATCAAAGGACACAGAGACCAGCTGAGCTCTGCCCCCTATGCTGGGTGCCCTTGGGTAGTGAGGGAACCTCTCTACGCATCTCTGTCCTCTCCACATTCCGGGTCTATTGCTCTTGGCTCTGCAGGACCTCAAAGGGCCCAGAGGAAGCTTAGGTAGGAGACCCCATTGTTTCAAAAAATCGTATTATGGCCATGAAAACAAAACAGGGACAGAACTTTGGGCTCCACACAGACAGGTGACGTGCCTTAGGTTGGCCCAGACTTCGTCCTTTTTCCAAAGGGCCCTATTTCACCTTGTTCTCACAAAATCCCTGGAACAGAGGCAGGCCAGAGAGGAGGAGTATTCTGAGCGCGAGCTGCCAATGGGTCTGCCCCGGCAGGCTTTCAAGAGTGTACGTATGGGTGCACACAGGGAGCACCCAGGGGAGCCTTCAGGTGCCCACCTGTGCGGGTAAGGGCACGCCCGTGTCGCTGGCAATCTGTCTTGGTAAGTAAGGGCGAGGGAAGCGGCAGTCACACCGGCCTCAGGGCTCCTGTTGGCACAGTATGTCCATTCTCACCTCTGGCCCTTTGCACACACGCTGTTCCCCGGGCCTGCAAGGCTCGTACGCTGTCTTTGCTTCCTGACGCCGTTATCACAAACTACTCCAGACCTAATGGCTTCCAATAACACACATTTGTTATTTTACAGGTCTGGAGGTCGGGCTCTCACTAGGCTAGAATTAAGGTGTTTCTTGCTGGAGGCTGGAGGGAGATTCTGTTTTCTTGGCTCTTGCAGCTTCTCAAGGCTGCCCCCTTGCCAGGCTGGTGGGCTTTCCTCTTCCCTCTTCAAAGCCAGCAACACGGCATCTCTCCGGCCATTCTTCCACAGTCACATGTCCCTCTGAACACTCAGGAAAGATGCTCTACTTCGAAGAGCTCCTATGATGACAGCGACTCCATCCCAGATAAGCCAGGATAATCCCCCAGCTCCAGATTCTTAACCTTGATCACATCTGCAGAGTGCCTTTTGCCATGCAAGGAAACATATTCACAGGTTCTAGGGCTTAGGACTTGGACATCTTTGGGGGCCATTGTTCTTTCTGTGATGATCACTGCCTCCGACCTTGACCTCTCCCATTCATTCAGTGACCTCCTGCCCACATTTTGGGCACCTGAAATGTCCCACACACCGTACTGGGGAACAGAGTGGTGACCAGGACAAACCCACCCTCTGCCATGACGGACCTCCCAGACTGATGGGTCTCAAATATAGATGATCACTGCCTCTAGGAAGCCCTCCCTGACTGTCCAGGGGACTCCTTTGTGCTCTCCTGTCCCCAGGTGCTACCCCCATCCCAATGCTGTCATCTTGTAAGGGTCAATGACCCATCTCTTCAACTAGATTTCTTAAGGTCAGGAAGTGTGTCTCACTCACCTCCATATTGCCAGGGCCCCCATCTAGCACAGAGTGGGTGCTCAGGACACACCAGTTGAATGGGTGAATCTGGGTCTCATCCTGGTTTCTCTGCTTCCTGGCTGTGTGACCTTGGGCAATCCCTTTTCCTCTCTGAACCCCCTTTTGCCATTTCTACAGTGGGTATATGCAGCAGCACCTGGCTTCAGACGTTGTTGCAAGAATTAAACCAGACAAGGTCCATCCTGCACATTGTAGGTGTTTAACAGGCCGGCAGTTTCTTTTTCTTTTTGGCCTATTTCACGGAGGCAGATTCTGAGCCAAGTGACCCTTTGGGCTTGATCCTGGGCCTCAGCTGTCTCCATTCAAGAAGTGGGTTATAGGGGCATTCATCACAGCCTCATCTATGTGAGGCGCACAGTATGGCTCCAGGTGTCACCCTCCTGAACATAACTCCCCCCTCGGAAGCACCAAATGCCACTTTCAGAAGACAGGTTAGAAGTTTGAAAGCTACATGTTACCTGGATATTCAGCAAGAAAGCCACAGGAAAGATGAAACCATATCTATCTGCACACAGTAGGTGCTTACATCCACATCACGTGCTGGTGAAAGTCTGGACTTTGGAGTCAGGGAGAACTGGATTCAAATCACCACTCTCCCATAACCAATATACTGACCTGGAACAAGTCCCTTCAACATCTCTGAACTTGATTTTTCTCCTAAGCAAAATGGGATAAGAAGAGGACCTGCTTGCAAGGAAGAAATAAGATGAGAGATAAAAGCGCCTGGCGCATGGTCTGGTCTGGAAGGGACCAGATCATTGTGAAAGCGATGATGATCAAAGAAAAATCTCATCACCACCGTTGAGGCACAAGCCAGGAGAGAGGGCCCCTGGAAATTATACAAGGTCAGCCTCCGATTTCCCATAACTCAGCGACTCCTACTCGCCTCACAACTTTGGAAAATATTCTCTTAGCATTTGCAATTCTTGATCTGGGCCCAACACTGAAATTATTGCAGACATTTGTTGTTGTTGTTGTTGTTGTTTTTTCTCCTCTTCTTTTTGACAGCTTGAGCAAAAGGAGCTGTTTTTGAATTTCAGGAGGGGAAAAACACACATGCGTGCGCACACACACACACACACACACACACACCAAACAGCATCATTTTGCAGGACAGAATGTGCCCTGTGCTCAAGCGCAGGAGGCCCCAGCCCCGCTCTGGCCAGCCTCACAAACACTTAGTGTCACTGCAGGTTATGTAAGCGTGGTTTGGGCCCACAAGGTTGGACGTGGCCTTGGGTTTTAAAGGAGGCAGAGGAGTTTGGGTGAGAAGCTCTTTGGCTCAAAATAAATCCAGGAACTCAGTGCAGGGGAAGAAAAAAAATTCTCAAGACTCCAATGGAGGGAATATTTAGAGGTAGAGTTTAGAGCATCAAGAACTCAGAAAACTCAGGCCAGAGTTAGGTCAACGTGGTTTCCTGTGCCCCATCATGTATGTGAGTGAGGCTGAGAGGCCAGGGAATGTAGGGTGGGGGTCATAATGTGACCCCTTCAGTGGGATGAAGGGCAACATGCAGACCACATGACTCCTGGAAGGAAAACATCATTTCTTAATATTTTCAAAAATGGTTTTTGCTTTTGTTCACTGAGTTTACAGCCCTTCTGCTGGGGCCCCCGATTTAGTGATTCCTATTGGCCAGGGAAGCCAGTAAGCAAGATGTTTGATCCGGGGGTGGGTGGGAGCAAGGGATGTAGAGTACCCAAATCATCCTAACTTGCCTGAGACCTTCCCAGCATTAAAACTGAAAGCCTCACATTCAAGGAAACCCCTCAGTCCACGGTGAACAGGGAGAGCTGGTCACCCTACAAGACAGAGTAATAATGATGACTATCACAGCCATTATAGACCGTCTTCTAAGTGCCCCTTGTCATGCTAAGGCTTTATATAAATAAATCATCTTTTCAGGGATATTATGCCCATTTGACAGAGCAGGCAACTGAGACTCAGTGGGGGAAGTCAAACAGCAGGAGAGTGGAAGACCCTCACAGGCTTTTATTAAAATCAGAGATCCCTGGGCCCTATCCCTAGAGAATCCAACTCAGTGGATGAGGGATCTGCGTTTTATAACACACCCTCCTACCGATTCTATGAGCAAGTAATTTCAGTGTGCAAAGCTCTACCCAGCTCCACTGGGAATGGCCTTGGAGAGCTGAACACAGAATGGAAGTTCAATGGAGACAAGCACTGAAGCTGAGGGAACGGCATGAGGCAGGGCATAATGTTGTGGGGACTGATGAGTGTGTACCTGAATAAAATGCCCTTGAGGGACAGAGCAGGAAAGGAAACTGCTGTTGACAGGCCCAGTTCTGGGGGGCTTGAACACCAGGCTAAGGAATTTGGACTTTATCCTGAAGGCACTGGGGAGCCATGGGAGGATTTAAACAGCAGTTACAGGGTTAAATTTGTATTTTGGAAAGATGAGTCCAGCTCCTAGTCAGTAGTTACACTGGAAGGGGCTGTGACTGGAGTCAACAGAACAGTTAGGAAGAAAGCAAAAGAAGCCAAGCTCAAACTGGCTTGGAAATGCATTAACTTACATAATTGCGTTAGCTTCAGGCATGGCTGCATCCAGGCGCTTAATTAAGAAACCAGTCTCTCTCCATGTCTTGGCTCTGTTCTGGCATCTTTCCAGATAGATCCTCTATCTTTGATGATAAGATTGCCCCCAGAAGCTCAAGGCTTGGCTCTGTGGCTTAGCAACTGCACCAGGAAGAGAATGCATGTCACACACTATTTTCAACCTAAGTGCTAGTGCTGCCACTTGCTGGCTTGGATAGACCCATTTCTCAGCCAATCACAGTAGTATCTCATTGGCCAGGTCTACATCAAGACCCACACTTGGAGTTAGGGAGTGGAATCAGCCCCACTCCAAAGCCACGGTCTGAGATGGTAGGGGAACTGGTCCCCAAAGGAAAATCCGGATTCTATTTCTAGAAACCTTGATCATGGACCATGAAGGGGAAGGAGCAAAGTAGCCCAGCCTTGGGCTGGAACTGGATTCCACAGGATTACCATTCCCGCTTCCCTGAAGTGGAAACAGAGAGGTAAAGTGACTGGCAGGAAGTCACACAGTAACCCAAAGGGAGTCAGTTCTCCAGACTTCCTTCAGACAACTGCGATGGCCAACAGCTCACAATACCCCTGCAGGTGGGAGCTATGCACACTCCTTGGTAACAACCCAGAGAAGATACCCATGGAGTCTCAAAAATATAAGTGACTCTCTAGAAGCTGCTTTCCTGCAAGCATCATCTCAGTATCCACTAACTAAGAGAGGGGAAGCCTCAAGCAACTTCTGGTCTAGAGTCAGGACTGAACGGGGCCTGGAAGCCCCCAGAACACATTACTTCGTGTGGGAGACATGAAGAGAGGGCCACAGGTTGCTGGGTGCTGTGAAACATGTGAGGCGCCAGGGACTCAGCGCCCAGGCACAGATGCGTCCTGACTCGCAGAGCCGTGACCACTGGAATGGGGTCCTCATGGCATAAGCAGGGCAGCAAACAGCCCTGAGTGTCCCCTCACAGCACAGCATGGCACTCACTGTGGGCCATTGCCCCCTGGGCTGTGAGCTCCAGGAAGCCAAGGGCCGTGTCGCCTGTGTGCTCACTGTGAGGCCCAGTGAATTGTTGTCAGATTAACGGTTGGCTGCCCCCATGGTCCTGCACACCTCCAGGCACAGGAGGCTCACTGCCACCCAAGCCAGCCTGTCCCTTTGTTGAACAGCCCAGCAAGGAATGCCATCCTCAACCCCCTCAAGATGGCAAAATGACAGAACAAGATTCAGAGATCTCCCACTTTGGATTTTATTCTCAGGAGAGAATTCAAAAGTGGGAAAAACAAATTATCCATATGACGATGTTCGTTCTAGTGCTGTTGTCGTGGTGGGAATCTAGGAACAATGGGAACACCTCAGAGGTGGCAAAGACTGTGTGTGTGTGTATGCGAGTGTGTACATGTGTATAGGTGTGTATGTGTATGTGTGTGCGTGCAAGTGTATGTGTGTGTGTGTGAGCGTGCAAGTGTGTATATGTGTGAGCGTGTGTGCGTGCACGCTTTAGTTACTCAGGAGACACCACTGCTCGGACTATCTAGCAACCATGAAAACCGCAAACCTGGAGAAGCACATAGGCACATGGGAAGTGGAATGGGATGGAAGGTTAGGAATAGCAGAACGTGCACTGTGCCTGTGGCCCAGTAAGCTAAGTGTGCACACACAGGACAAGAGGGGGAGGGACAGGACCAGAGTGCAGGAAGGACATCTCTGTGGGGTCAGGGTGACAACACCTCAGCTCGTTTTTAAAGTTTCTTTACAGTTACATCCCCTCATCCCACCGGTACTATTATTCCCATTTTAGAGATGAGGACATTGAGGCCAGGGAGGGCAGCCATTTGCACACGGTGCTGCTCGGACAGTCTGGGCAGCTGACTCTGAGGGGGACCGTGAGCCCCTGCGGGGAGCTGGGTGCCCTCCCTGGCCTGAGCCAGCACCTTCTGCCACCCTCCTGAGAGCTGAAGACAAAACTCTTGCCTCCGGGGCCTTCTCTTCCCCTTGCCGACCATTCCTGCGTCCTCACCGTCCCTCCACCCTGTACCCCTGCCCCAAGACTTGGTCTCAAGTCTCCCGCTGCAGACCAGGAGGGACATTGGCCAGAGGAGGCTCCGCAACAGACAGGAACGGCCTGGAACATATCCGCACTGCCGCAGCCTGACTCGTGCGAGAGTCTCAAGAACAAAGGCCCCCCCGCACCCACTGGGGCCGCACTGCCAGGCGAGCCAACATGAGTTGGCTCTTTGAGGTACACAACGGCCTCATAACCACAGCGCATCCCCAGGCCGCAGGTTCAGGGGAGAGTTCTAGAGTGTCACCAGTGCAGGTAAAAAGAGACCCTTCTTCTGAGGGAAGTAGAAGAAGTAACTTCTGTCTGCAGACAGCGCTGGCTCTGCTAGGCCATGGACTTATATTCTCTTCTTTACACTTCCTGACCCATGAAGCTATACAGTCAGAAGACAAGGAGGGGTACATGATGCCAAGAGAATGTGGGGCCACAGAGGGCTTCCCTGAGGGAGTGCCATACAGGCTAAGAGCTAAAGGTCCAGGGAGGTAACAAAGCAAAGAGAGAGTATTCCAGGCAGTAGAAACAGCATGTGCAAAGGCACTGTGGTAGGACCCAAAAAGATCAGTGTGACAGGAACATAGCAAGGGTCCGGGGAATAAAATAAATTTGACTGGCTCCTAACACCAATGGTTCCAGCTAACATTTGCTGTGTGGCCACTACACACGGACCCACACAGCTTCTTGTATATGATCTCTTTTAATCGTTACAATACCTCCATGGTGAGGGTATTCCCCGCCCCCCTGTTTTTCAGATAAAAGGAAATGGAAACTCAGATGTTGTAATTCCTCAAAGCCGGTATTCGACTCCACCGGCAGACCCAGCCCCTGCAGTGGCCGTGTGAGGCACTTTAAACACATTATTTCGATGCAACCTTTCAGCAACCTGTGACAGAGAGACCTTTATTACCCCCACTGCACAGATGAGAACAGGGAGGCTCAGACAGGGCATGTGACCTATCCAAGGTCACAGAGCCTGGAAGCCACAGAACTGGGATCCGAACCCCAGTGAGCTTGGCTTCAAGCCCAGGGTGGTTTCCACAGTCTCAGAGCTGCAGCAGCTTCTAAGTGTCTGTCAGGGCCAGCATAGGCCTCACCCTGAGTCAGCCCCACCCCTGCGCACGGCAGCAAGTGAGGGATTCACGTGTCACTCCTCGTTTTTGGTGGGTTGTTTTTTTTTTGTTTTTTTGTTTTTTTTTGGTTTTGGTTTTGGTTTTACTACTGTCTGCAGCCTCAGCAGACCCTCGGGCTGAGCAGCGCCCAGCAGCCGAATTGGGTGCCCTCTGCAGCCAACGGCATCTTGCTGATGGTTATCTCAGGGCCTGGCCCCTCCTGTCCTCCTTGTGGGTCTCCTGGATTATCACTGGATTCCTTTGACAACCCTATGCTGGCTGGCCTCTAGACACACTCAGTCTGGGTTCCCCCCAGAGCAGACCCCGAGGCAAGGACTTGGAGGCAAGCACCTTGTTTGGCAGGTGATCCAGGAAGTGGAGCAGGGAGGGGAGAAGTGAGAGAAGAGGAAAGCCAATAAAGGATGCATTCAGGAGTGGGGTACCACTGTGGGCAACAGGGGTGCATTTCTGCTGGGCCCTCTGGGAGGCTGTGCAGATTACACTTGGGGGGACCCCCCCGAGAGATGGGGGAGCTGGGGTATGTATATCCCCCAACGCCCATCCTGCTTTAAGGCTGCTCCTGGGGTGGGGCTGGGGTGTTAACTTCTGGTGTTTGCAGCCAGCCTGCTCACTCACCTGGCTGGAGAGCACAGCTACTGAGCTGTGTGCCCGTGACCTCCGGGGTGGGCCGGGCCATGACATGTTGCAGGGCATCGATTACAGGAAGTTTGTTCACCCATCTGGTCTGGCAGGCAGCAAATATTTTTCGGACGTCCACGTGGCTGGCAGTGCTATGTTCCGAACAGAGGGCAGCTTGGAATGGTAGAAACAATCAAGCACCTACTATGCAATCAGGCTGAAAATTTAAATACACTATCATTCCAAATGACATGTGCACGTGGAAGCATCAGAAGGCCACTTCACAGGATTTTGCATCTGTTACTCACGGGCTTTGGAAACTAGGGCATATGAATCTCCTTGAAATCTCAGTTTTTCCATCCATAAAACGGGCATGAAATCAGTATTTGTTTCATAGGGTCGTTGAGAGGATTAAACCATAAAGTTCCCGGAAACAGTGCCTGGTACAGAGTAAGTATGCTATAAACTGTAATGATTCTCCTAGTTTTTTCTTCTTAGCACCATATTTCACCGAATCTAGGACACTATCAGTTGTAAACCACATCCCAATTTTAGAGCTATTAAAATGCAGGGTGGGGAGGGAAGGATTTCTTAGAATTGACAGAACACAGCATTATTCCTGTTTTCCTGATTGGGGCATTGAGGCTCCGGGCAGGGATATAATATGCCTGTTCCCCCCCCAACCCATGTTCTCTGCTCCTGCCCCAGGACAGGGTCCTTGCCAGGTCACCCCGGTGTCAGGTTCGGGCAGATTTTGCTGTTAATGCCACGTTGCCTGAGCAGACTCAACCCTTTTCAAGCCGTGGATTAACTTATTTTACTGCTGTGTCAAAGAGAAGCAGAAGTCTGGAGCAATTATGCTGATTGGGGACCCCACCCACCCAACACTCTCCTCCTGGCCTCTGCCAAGATGACTCAACCCAAATTATCCTCCTAATTGTCTCAACCTGTGTGGACTCCCAGCTGGGGCCCTCCTTCCCCCAAACTCACATTACTAGTCCTTGAGTGCTGCAGACAGGAGGAGATATCCGCTGTCTCTGAAATGGAATGTGGACTTCCAGGCCCTTCCAGCCTTCTTATAAACCCAGTTTCCACTTCCTTCTCCCTTCTGCCCACCCTCCTCTGCATACATGCCTGGGTGTCAGTGGCCTTTATGAGAGTTCCTGCTTGGAACAGAGGACCGCTCCCTGTGGGCATCCCTGTTCCTCCACCCCTGGCCTTGCCTTACGCTTGTTGACCTGCCTAAGAAAGGGGGAGTATCACATTTGAATCCCCCTTGAAGGGAGGAATGATCTTGTATTGATGTTTGGATCCCACCCAGTAGAGCTAATGGCACAGAGAAGCTATTCAAGACAAGTGGTTTGAATAAAGAGAAGGGGAAAAAACAAAAAACAAAAAACAAACAAGAACCGAGGGAAAACTTGAGTCATGGGAAGAGAAAAGACCTCCAAGGCATGGGGTGCTATAGCTGATCAGACTCATGCGGCAACAACAAGCAGACAGAACAGCAAAAGCAACAGACAGAACAGCAAGAATAAGCAGACACTGCAGTGTTCCATGCAAATCAAGGGATCGACAGACTGTCACGGGGAGAGGGGAGGATGCACTAGGAGGTGGATTTTTATCTGCAGGATTCAGTAAAGGATGTTTTTTTTGGCCAAGCAAGCTCGTCTAGTATATCAGTTTTATGAATGCATAAGTTGTATGAATTGAGCAGGTAGTTAATGAAAACCCACGAAAGAGGCAGACTGAGGCTCAGGGGACCCAGGCCTGGACTATACCACCATAGGCTGGGAGACACTGAAAGTCTGACTTACTTTGGGGGGGATATATTTTTTTAAGTAATCTCTATACCCAATGTAGGACTTGACTGAATTATTTTTGATTGGCAGTGCACAGGAATTAACAGATTCCCTCAAGGCCACTCATCCAGGAGAGCTCGATATTATCATCAGTCTGGCCAGACTTTCCCCACCAGTCTGTTCCCCTCCCTGCTACCATGGACATGGCCCACCATGTTTTTAATGTAGCTTCATCGTTCCAGGACACCTGCCACCCCTTTATGTACATATTTATGTATCCAAGAACAACAAATAACAATGGGTAGGTGGTTTTCAAATGAACGTAAGAGATACCATCTCCTGTGGCTTATTTGCAATTTTCTTTTCCCCATCAGTATTAATTTTCGAGATTCATCCTTCCTCCTTCCAACTACTATATAATATTCCAGGGCATGACCATCCCCTATGCTATCTGTCCACTTCCCCATGGGTGGAGATGCAAGTTATTTCTAACCCTGCCCTACATTTTCCTTCCTTAGGTATCTCTTCTATAAAAATGAGGTACCATAGATGGCTTCCAACTTTCCAGGAGCTGGGCACCTGAAGTGCAGACCTCACCCTCCGGAAGTTCGAAGTCCAGTCAGAAAGACAGGACTTGTAGACTCGTATGTACAGGAGAGGGATTTCACTGCGTGGCTGAATGGGGTGCCAACGTGTTTCCTAATTCTCATCTCTGCTGTCGGTCTCTAAACTCCTCCCATCCCGAGAATGCTTTACACAGTGCCTGGCACTCCTGGAAGAATGAGCAAGGCCGGTGAGGGGTCTGGCACTGGGGGGAGGGGGCGTGTGCATCTCCACTGATTCCGTCGGGAGGCCCTGCCTAGTCCATCAATAACAGCCCAGGCTGGGCAGCTTCCTGCCCCAGACTAGCAGGACGCATCTCACGGCACACAGCGGGAATCCTCTGGCTGTTATTTATGTTGGCTGCAAAATCCAGGAAATCGCCACTGGATATATGGCCCAATGTCTCAGGATTAAATCCTGTTAGTATGAATCTCATTCCCCAGTATTCCCCTGTGATCCAGACCACGGGGCCTGCCCGATGGTGGATCCAGGTTTGTTGTTACAGGGGAAAAAAGAAAGAAACCAGAGCCCACGTTGAGGAAGCTCAGAATCAGATGTACGGCCTGGCGGAAACACTGCCATATGCTTAATTGTGCTCCAATTACACAGAATGCTCCAGAATCACCGCTCTGGGGTAGAGAGATGCTAATGGCCATCATTACGTTTGGACAGCCCTGTTCGGTTATATTGTGATCTTTGCAGCTACCATGTGGTTCACCAAGAGTCGCCAGCCCGGTCTAACATGGGAGAAACATCAGAGTGGCTCACTTGCACATGCTTCCTGAGCACCTAGTGCAGACCACACCTGGCTCTGGGAATGGAGACAGGGAAAAATTGACTCTCATGTAACTTCCAATCCAGCTGGGAGAGACCAGCAGTACACACGTACGCACGCGTGCACTGTGCAGGTAGTGATAAGTGCTGTGAAGGATAAGGAACTATGACAGATAGGGGGAGGGCCTGGTTTTATGTGAAGTGGTCTGGGAAGGCCCCCTTGAAGAGGGAACACTGGAGCATCCAGGTGAGGCAAGGGAGGGAGCTGTGAGCAGCTCTGGAGGAAGCGTGTTCTGGACCTCAGGAACAGCCAGTGCAAAGTCCCTGAGGCGAGTTGCCTGGAGTGTTGGAGAGTGTTGGAGAAGCAGCCAGAAGGAGGCCAGTGTGGCTGGAGGGGAGTGAGGGAGAGGAGGTCTAGGAGGGGGTGGGGACAAAGAGAGGGTCCCAGTAAAGGAGACCTGTAGAATGAGTTACATGGCAGGGCTTTGAGTAGAGGAGGGATATGACCTGTCTGATACTTAAGTGAAACCCTCTGGCTCCCCTGTGGGAGGGGAAGGGGCCAGTTAGCAAGGTCTTGAGCCACCACCCGGAAAGAAAGGATGGTGGCTAGACAGGTTCAGGATCGTTGTGGTGGACACAGTCAGAAGGGTCGGATTCTGGACCTATTTTGAAGGTGGAGTCTACACGATCTCAAGTAGGGAGTGAGAGGCGCACTTGACCCAGTCAGGGAGTGGGGGCGTTGAGCCAGGTCTCCTGCTTCCTTCCACAGCCTATCACTGGGGCCTTAGATGATGCATTCGAACAAGCGTGCTGATGGCCACTAAATCCTGTGGGTTCGATCCCTTAAGGAGCACCCAGCTCTTTTTGCAGTCGCAGACTCTATTCCTTGCATCTGTTCCCTCTTGCCAACTTGATGATCGCGAGCAGGGTGTGAGACCAGGACCCTGAGCCAAGGGCAGTGTTTTCACAGACATGCAATGCAAACCCATGCAAATAATCCTTTACGTTTGCACCACAATCCAGAGGAGAGTCTTTCCATCTTTATCATACAGATGAGGTGGAGAGATCTGATCACTTAGAATAAAGCTGGGGGTTGCACTCAGGTGACAGGGGTATCACCTGGCTGAGCTCTGCCCATTGAGAAGAGAAGGATCCTGGTGCTGAGATCCTGTCGGGGCCAGACACTGGCTACCACTCCTTTACCCTTGGCCCAGCTTGTTTTCTGAGCTCCCTGGTCCTCCCCTACCCAGCCTGGACACCTCACACTTGAGTCCGTCTTCATGCACAGCTATGATTATTTGGGGAGCTGCAGACTTTCAACATTTGAAGGCATTAAGGGATGTTGAGCTGTGATAATCAGGTACAAGGCATCCAGCCTCTTGTACTTTCTGCCTGCAGAAGCTCCCGGGACAATCAAGGAAGAAAGAATGATTCCATCGTAGAACGTTTGCAGTTCCTGTCCATTCCATTTTAGAATTTCTTAGATCTAATTTCTCATTTGTTTCATCTTGGGACTTCCAAGGTTTTCGTTCCTTTAAAAAATATCCTAGATCTAATTCCTGCCCTAACTAGAATTTCCTTGATCTAATTTCTAATAGAGTCCATCCCAGAACATTGGAAAAGTATGTGGGAAACAGGTCTGGGTCACTTTCCCTACCATGAATATTTGCTTGTATCTAATTATTCCTCCAGTCTGTTTGGAGTGTTGACTGCGGGCCAGGCACAGAGCTGGGAGCTAAGAATTCAAAAGTGAATGGGGCAGAGCCTCTTTCTTCTCTGGAGGGTCTCACTGTCAGCGGGGAAGCAAACACTCTACAGAAGTAAACGATGATGGCGTTTGGTGCTAAATTCATGCAAAATGTCCTATACATCCAATCTCTGCCGGGCACACGAGTGAGAGAGCATGGGCTCTGCGGGCACTCATGGCTTCCAGTTTCAGTTCCCAAGTTCAATTGTGCACCAGCGTCTCTGTTGGAAACTGACCAAAATGCAGAACCCTAGGCCTGAGCCCTCAGGGGTCCTCCTTCTGCAGATCGGGAGTAGAGCCCAAGTAGGGTGACCAACTGTCCCCTTTTGCCCAGACCTTAGGGGTTCTCTGGGACTCAGGACTCCAGTTCTAAAACCAGGACAGTTTTGAGCAAATTGCGACAGTTGGTCTCCCATGACCCAGGAGTATGCATTTTTAAAACACTCCCCAAGTGATTCAAACGTGGGTGTTCCACGTGGTCTCGTGGGGGCCAACAGGAAGCCCCAGTCCTCCCTGGGGTAGGCGGGGTAACGTGGTCCACCTCTGAAGTCCAGAGGTGGAGTAGGTTGGGAGTTTACAAGGGCAAGGGTGGCTGGTGGGGGGGGGGGGGTAATCCAGGCAGAGGGGGCAGTCCAGACCCCTGGGAGTAAAAGTGCCAGTGGGGTCAAAGGCCCCCGAATCCGCTGACCTAGATCTCCTTCAGAGCATTCCCAGCGTGGCAGGATAGACCGGGGAGAGGCAAAAATGAAAATGGATTGATTAGCCCAACTGGGCGGAGATGACTGAGCTTGTCGATACCGCTGAGCCAAATTTCCCGGCGGCCCCTAGCTGGGCACAGCTGAGCTACGAGAACTGCAGGATATTTGAAGTAAAGGCTCAACCTTGAAGAAGTATTAATGAAAATGTCACAGGCACTAAAGTCAAAGCAGATGCGAAGCCGGCTACATGGGCAGACGTAGCTGATAAGAAACAGCCCAGGAGAGAACAAAACCTCTTGAGATTAGGTCAAGGGCAGACCAAAAAAAAAAAAAAAAAAAAAAGACATCCGGGGGTCCCCCATGGCAACGCGGAGGAAGGCTGCCGCTCCCATGAAACAGGCTGACATTTCTGTGCTGCTGTGTTATAGATTGACATCCCGACAGGGCAGCATTCAGAGGCCTCCACATCAGCAAATAAATATTACGTCTCCATCTTCAGCTAAGCAGAGCTGTGGTGCATTCCTATTACTTCATGTGGATTAACCATCTGGAAGTTGAATCAAGCCACAGAGTAAAGAATGGGATCCAATTTTGCATTCACCAAAATAAGCCGTACTAGTCTCAATTTATGGCAGATGGTTATGCAGTCTCAGCGGGCCAAAAAATCTCTCTGCAAAAGAATAAAGTTTATGCCAATTACTGTAATAGGAACCAGCACAACAACTGCGTGGGGTTGACTAAGATCGTAGATATCGCCGTACAGCCTGTAAACTGCGGGGGGCCAGGGGAACGATGGGGACCCAGTTAATTCATTAAGATAACGCGAGAGAAATGAGGAGCAGAGTTAGTCATAAAACAGAAATATTTCCTCGCCAAGGATGGGAGGGGATCGAGGTGGAAGGGGTCTTACCGGGATGTGGCCTCAGCCGTGCTGCCGGTGGGGGTCAGGGGGATGGTTGGCGGTTAATGGTTAAGAGAGACGGCCTGGCTGCTCCGTGGGAAAAGGCATGGGAGGAGAGGGGTTAAATGCGGGGCTTCTCTGCTCCATTCATTCAGAACGGATCTGCTCAGTGGGCAGACCCCAAGCCTGCAACAGTGGTGGCCAGTGATTCTGGCACCTACCCTTAGAGCACCCGGGAGGGATGCTGGCCTCGTCAGAAGGTCAAGGGAGGGGTCTTCGAGGACCTGGACCTTGGGCTGAGGCTGAAGGATGAACGGGGGAGGGAAAGGGACTCTGGACCTAGGGGACACCATGGCCTTTAGTCACGGGATCCTGGATCATGGAGGCGAGGGGCCACGGTGGAGAGGGTGGCCAGGCCCAACAGGCAGGGCCTGTCAGGCACAGTGAGGAGGTTTGCCCCTGTCCTCGAAGCAAAGATGGAATGAGGCCATCCACCTCCCTTTTGGAGAGCCCCTTGGCTGCAGGAAGCTCTGCCTCTTTTCAGCGGAGGGCAGCTTCTTGACCTGTGTGCGCCCTAGTTTCCCCAAGGATATGGAAATGTGAGAACTCCCGCTCCCCGGGCCCATGTCAGGGTGGAAGTGTGAGCCATAGCAGGGGATGCTCAGGTGGAGGAGGGATTCACGCTCTCCCCATGGAATGGCCCGGCCTGAGCCAAGTGCTGCCGGGCCCCCCAGGTCAGCAGCTCCTCCGAGAGCGACTTCCACCCAGTCTGCACACCCTACCCCGAAATCTTCTGTGCCCTATGAAGGCTGGAGAAAGGATTAGGCAGCTGGTTCGGGGGCACATGAGGCTACAAAACAAGGTTGCTTGTCCCCCACACTATGTTCGTTCGGCTTTTGTATTTGTTTTTAAATGAATGCTGCTGGCTTAAAGAACGTGGACATTTGGGGCTGAAAATAAGGTGACCCGCTGTCCCCCATTTGCCCAGGACTGTCCCGGTCCAGTCTCCCAGGAAACTCCCCTATCCCAGGTGAACTGGGATGGCTGGTCGCCCTCACTGATTAGGAGACCGACTAAGCAGCAAATCCAATGCTGGAGAGATTTTTCACCCATTACTTACACATTTCTTGTCCCAGGGCCATATTCTGTGTCGGTGTTAGTACCCCAACCTTCATGGGCAGGACACAGGGGCTCAGAGGGGCTGAGACGTACTCACTGGCCTGCTGCTCAGTAAGTGGACGTGGCAGACTCGGAATGTAGGCATCGGATGCCAAAACCCCCATGTCCATCGTGGCCTCTCGGGGGGTGGGGGGGAGACAGCAGCAGCGATGTAAAACTCAGTAGCAGCAGTCATGGCTGCCAAGCTCCACATTCTCTGGGTAGGCTGACAAGGAAGGGAACAAAGTTCTTCACAAGCAACAGTCATCCCACTGTCCCTCGCCTGGCCAGACAACTCCTCCCGACTCACACAAAGGCCTGAGTGAACACAGGGGCCAACATTGCATCCTGGTGGCCTGGAGCCAGGGCTGGGTCAGGCTGTCCTCAGCCACGGGTAGAGCGCCCCCCAGATCCTGGGGTCCAGGCAGCGCACAAACAGCCCCAGGATGGAGAGGACCGATGATGGGGGGTGAAGTCCAGGGCAAGCGGGAGAAGCCCCTGCTTGAGGCCTGGCGCTCCCATATGTGGGGAGCCCGCCAGCCGGAAGGCAGGCGCTGACCTCAATCGCACAAGTGGAAAATCTGAGCCTGTTGGGTTTGGAAGGGGCTGGGAGGAATCCTGAAATCCCTCCCACGACGGCTTTCTGGCACGCGCCTCAGAAGAGGAGTGAGCTCATGGGCCACCAGCTGCAGAAGCAAAAGATCTTAGCCCCAGTGATAAAAGGCACGCTGGGCACTCGCGTATGGGGAAGGGTTCTCAAGGCCTGGTGCGGTACAAATCAAGTTTTCGGTAAGATTCTCTTGTAATGTGAAACACCGAAGACAATTCGGGGGGTCAGGGGGCGGTGGGGGAGAACTACCCACAATCGCGCCATGTTAACAAAACCACCCCGGCGGCTCCCTTCCAGATGTTCACAGGCCTCGAGATTTCCCGCAGGTGAGGAGTGACTGCAACTCTGATTTCTCACCTCGACATTGCAGACAATGTTTGTGTTTGCACATGCATTTCAGAGTTCTCGCTAAACCTTTTCCCCCTAATACTCTGAGGTGACGTACAAAGGAGGCACGGAGACAGGAGAGCAAAAACCCTCCATTTGCACAGCGCCATCGCACAAATCAAGTGTGGGGGCTGAGAAGGGGGGGCTGGGTTTGGTGGGGGGTGCGGTGAAGGAGTTATGCCAGGAAGACTGCCTGGAGAGGTTGCCTCAGCTGGACACAAACTGCAACATGGGAGCTGCCTGACACCAAAGACTGAGGGGGAAATTCGACACTGTCTAGGAAGAAATGTTTTCTTGGCTCTGGGCTCTGGGAAGAATCAGTCATGGAAGGTTGCTCCTAAGGGGTGTTTAAGAACAAAGGGTCCTCGATAGAATTTTTATCATTAGGGCTGCTCCTTCCTTCGACCCTTATTAAATGCCACAGGCATGGACCTCAGTGTTCCTGAAAGACAGGGAGGTGGGATGAGCAGCGGCTAGGAGTGACTCCAGTGTGACTCCCTGGGTTATAACCCTGGCTCCACCACTTCCAGTAATGGGATGTGGCAATATTAGTCTGGGCCTCAGTTTCCTCATCTGTAGAAAGGGGGGTGATAGCAGTGCCTAGCTCACAAGGCAGTTGTAAAGATTCAGTGAGGTCGTTTATGTGTTGTGCTCAGAACAAGACCTGACACGCACTCTTAAGTGCTGGCTGTTTTTTGGGGCAAGAGTCTAGAGTAGGGATTGGCAAACTATGGCCCTTGGGCCAAATCCGGCCCACCACCTGTTTGTGTAAATAAAGTTTTATTGGAACACCACCACACTCGTTCGTTTACATTACGTCTAAGGTTACTTTCATGCTACAGAGGCAGAGTTGAGTAGTTGCAACAGTCTGCATGGCCCACAAAGCCCAAAATATTTGCTTATTTGGCCCTTTATAGAGAAAGTTTGCTGACCACTCACCTAAAGAAAGGAATGGAAGGGCTTGAGGATGTCTGCGCATGGCTGTTCTGGGGCCTGATTCTAAGCCTCCCTCCAGCCTTACTTGGGAGAAGTCTCTCATCCTACACAGTGCCTCTCTGGGAATGACATTTTGGAGTGATGGCTACAAAACACTCACAGAACCTCTTGGTAGGCTGAGTTGTTTCAGGGCTTCCCAGGCCATGGGAAAATGGAGTCAGCTCTGAGAGAACAGGCCATCAGTATTCCAGGCTGCGGGGAGCCAGCGTGCAATGGGATGCCCAGAGGCGAAGCTTTTGTTTAGCACATACATTAATAAACACTGTAAGCCACTCCTCCGTTCCACTTCATGAAACTCCCTCGGTCTGGAGTGCAAGGCAGTTCTGCTATTGACTGATTAGCAGGTGGTGTCAGGATATATAAGGGATCAACGAGGCAGAGGCATGTCATGGTGCTTTACCGCTTCTCAGAAATTCAAGGAGTAAACAGAGTCAACCCAGGGTTGAGTGTCACGGACTCTGGGAAAACCGGGCTGATTTTCTAGGCAAAGGCCTGGTTTTAGCGTGCCCCATTAGGAGTCACGAAGCCAAGCTCGGGTTAACCTGTTAGCAGTGGTATCTAGAGAGCCAAATTCTAATCACGGAAAACATATAGGGCATCTATGAGCTTTTCCGTGAGCACAGCATTCAGTTTAACAGCCACAGATGGTATTTTCTGGACAACAGACGACAGACAGTGAAGTTAACACATGCCAGTTGAGAAGTTTAGCTAACCAGCATTATCTTCATTGTATTTCAGACACCAACAGCTTTTGTTAGCCCATCACGGCTCTTACCCTTCAACTTTCAGTTGGTATGGGTTGGCAATCTGATGGCAAACAACAGCAACTGTCTTCCTATGCTGAGCGCTTTCCATGGACAACATCCATGCTATGCACAGTCCCTTCCACCCAGGCATGACCATCTAATGACCAGGAGGCAGATGAGCAGTGCTGGTTCCACTTCACAGATGGCAGGAGGCGGCTCTCACTGGTCGCTGGTCACTGGTCACTGGCCTTAGCTGCACTGGTCTGGGCCTCAGAGAGCCATGCAGGTGTTCAAGCATGGGTGCGGCACAATCAGGGGCATCCTAGAAAGTCACCTGTAGGTGGCACAGCCTGATTAAGTGTATCTGGGCTCTAGACCAGAGCTTGGCAAACTTTGGCCCCAACAGCCAAATCCAGCCCACCAACTATTTGTGTAAATAAAGTTTTATCAGAACAGACACACTTACTTGTTTACATACTGTCCATGGCTGTTTTTGCATTACAAGGGCAGAGTTGAAGAAGGGTGATACACCCTATGGCCCAAAAAGCCTAAAATATTCGCAGTCTAGCCTTCGACAGAAAGTTGGCAGGCCCCTGCCCTAGATGAGAGGGTGGTTTGGGCCAGGCCACAGAGAGGAGTGCAATGTGATTATCACAGGCATTGGCGGGCACTTTGGAAGACTCAGGGACCACAGGCTTCCTGGCTTGGGCCGTGCAGCCAGAGATTCAGGTACCTGATGGAAGACAGTACGCCTGGGGGAAGGAGGAAAGACGTGAATCTGGTTTAAGACTTCTTGAGTTGGAGGAGCCTACCAAAGCTCAGGTTTAGATGTCTGAAGAGAGAGGGGTAAATGCGGACCTGGAGCTCCCTCCTCTGTCCTCTCACCATCAGCTTCCAGAGTTACTACATCCTGTTGCTGCTTATTGTCATGCTTTAATTCTCCTACAGCAGACATTAGACCTTACTGACTTGGAGGCTATACTCCCCTCCCCTCTGACCCCAAGACTCAAAAGGGGCCTTGTACAGGGCGGGGCAGGGACATGCTGTGGGCGAACAGAGCGGTTTCAGAGTCCAAGTGCCCATCGGGGGAGGCAACCGGGGTTGTGTGGGGGTGGGGTGGACAATGGTGGCTCCTGCCCACAGGAGGTCCCAAGCTAACTTGGGATGCAAAACACACAGACTCAGAAGATGGACAGCATCGATTAATCTACTGAGGCAGCACGGAGTCCACAGGTGCCACATGAGGGATGCGGGCTGCTGCAGAGACCACGCCAGGTTAAGGCCAGCTGCATGGAGCAAGTAGTACTTGGGCTTTGTCAACTGGGTAGGAGTCTGACTGCTTGGAGACAAAGCGGTCTTCTCAGTGATCTCCTAGGAAGAGGGTGGGAATTCTCTGGGCCCTCTTTCCCTGTCCTTTGAAAACAGAGCACACAAGCCATAGAAAAGGCAACTGGTGGGCAGCCTATACTTTTAAAGGCTCCCCCACGTGACTCTAGGGTGCTGCCAGGGCTGAGAACCTCTGGTTTACGTGCACTGAATTTTTTCGAACCAGTAGCCCTAGCAGGACAGAACAAATACTCAAGAGCTGGGAACCCCTCAGATGCCTGGGGAAAGAGTCATCCAGGGACAGACTGTAATTTGTGATTTAACTCGATGGAGGAGAAACCATGAGGAGGTCAGAAGCAGGGGTCCTCCACTCCCCAACCCCCACCACCCTAGGGGAGTGCAAGCGATCTTGGGGAGTTGGGGAAGCAAACTGAGTTAGTTCTGAATCCCTTTTAAACAACAAGCCGGCAACATGGCACTTTCAGAAGGAAAAAAGGGATGGGCATCAAAGTATGAGGTGCCTCCAACTGCTGAGCACTGCTTCCAATGCCTAGCATGGCGTCGGATGACACGGCCTTGGAATAGCCGCAATTTCTACTTTTCCCAATCCAATCTAGTTGAAGAACTGGTTTTGAAGAGACCTGCTGTTGCTTAGTATTTCCAAGTCAGAAGACATAACCTCAAGTGACCCTGGCAGGATTCCTAGGAAGCACTCCCTGCGGGCAGTGGATGCTCCAAGCTCAGCGGGATAATCTTCCACCTGTCTCCTAGCACTTTCCCTCCCTCCCAACCATTCCAAGTCCCAAACTCTACAACTGCCAGTGAGGGCAACTTGAAAAAAAATCCTAAGTCATAAAACATCGTAACATTCGGTGGCTCTCCGGATGTCGCACTGGAGGGTCTAAGAACAGGCAGAACAACATTCTCCTTCCAAATGGTCAAGAACAGGGTATTACACACTGACCCCTTGTCAATGCAGCTAGCTGAGAGGAGATGAACAGTTAGTGTCTATTCCTCAGAGACAAGATGTGAGGAGGAGGTGGGGCTGTGGAACTATACAGTTTAGCAAGTTGGAAACGGGGAGAGAGGTGAGCTTTATAAAAGCCAGGTGTTGGGTCCACTGTGATTTCAGACCAACCAAGAGGCAGTCTGGTAAAGCAACAGAACAGGAAGGGAAAGATCACAGTGATTGAGGGCGCCCCATATGCTCAGGGACACTGACCCTGAACACTCTGCAGCTGGGTACTCCAGGACTCAGCAAGAGGCCAGAAGGGGTGATCCTGACCCCAGGCCCCCTGCTGGCAGTGCCCGCCCAAGAGCAACACCCTGGGCTCCTTGGGTCCCTGCCGCCCTGCCCAGCCGCCTTCGGCCTGAACGTTTGCTTTCGCAACTGCACGATGTGGATGACGTCTAAGCTCTCTTTCAATTATCCTACTGAACTGTAATTATCTGTGCGTGTGTCTCTCTCCCACACTGGACTGTGTGCTGCTTTTATTCATCTTGCTGCCTTTGGCGAGACCAAAGCGCTGAGCTTTAGCACTCAGCATCCCGAATGACAGACTGGCCCTGCAAACGCAAACGCTAACTCTGAGATAAAACACTAAGAAAATCACCTCAGGAAACAAACAAAGATCACCTGGAAATATAACATTCTGTATGAACCCATCCATGTAGCTGGCCACCTCTCCTAATGCTGAGCAGCTCTAGAATGTAAGATGGGACCACGAGAAAATAGCTGTGAGGTGTCCCAAAACAAGAAGAGTGGAAATGACAAGATCGCAGGAGAGGTGAAACACCGCACCAAACCAAAAAGCCACCATTTTGAAACAATCAGAGGCTGATGATAAAATCCTCACTGAGTGCTTCTAGAAATACTATGGGTTTTCCCTATTTTTCCCCTTGAAACATAATTAAAAAAAAAAAAAACCTCTGAGACTGCTAAGAAATAACCCTTCTTTAGCTTTCTGCTTACTTTAAAAGCAGAAAATTATCTAAGAAAACAAATGTAACAGGTTAATATGGTATAGACACATTTCATGAATAGGAGTCTGCAGTGAAAAATTTTTAAAAACCATGTTTTTCCTTTATTTTTCCCAGAGTGGCAGGGCCGCACAACAGAGACTTCTTGAGAAAGCGGCAGAGAAGTGGTCCACAGTGTGCTGAACCTAGACGTGGCATTGGGGAAACCACCACTCAAGCACACAAGTGGCATTTTGTGATCAAATTTATTTTTTGTTTCAATTTCATTTACTTTGTTTTACTGTAATTTACACAAGAGACTGCCAAGTAAACTAGGTATTTTACATTCACCACGCATTCCCTCAAATCTCCACAGTTGTTAGGAAAACATTAGAATCCGTGCGCTGGGCATGGATTTCCATGTGCGCCCAAGCTCCCAACGAAGCTACAGATGCCAGTGAGAGTTTAGTCCATTAAAAGGAGAGAGTGAGACTCTTTATTTCACAAAATTAGCAATAATCTTCCTTGCACCAAACACTTTGCAGACAATGATTATGCTTTGACAACACCTATCTTATAACAGTGCCCAGAGAGTAAACATCAGTCTTGATCCTGAGTACACGGAGGACATATTCGACGTGGGGTTCGGAGCCAAGGCTAAGAGGGCATCGCGGTGCGGCAGTGATCCTCAACACCCTCGTCCGACTCACTGCCACCACCTCAGTGGGGACACGGCGTGTGGGAAAACGAGGAGCAGGGTGGGCAGGACTGTCAGCAAGTCAGATTACAAACGTGATAGGACTACAGGAGCCAGCGTGTTGCAGGAAGGACGAGGTTAAAGAAGACAGTTTGTGACCGGAAGGCTCCAACAATATCATTCTAGTCAAGCTTCCAGGACTGACAGGAGAAAACCTGGATTTGGACAGAGAGAGCTGATAAAAATCTTACCTAGCTATGGTGCCTTTCTTAAAGAAGGAGGAGGAGGAGGACAAGGTGGCAGCAGCTGCTAACAGCACGTTCCTGATGCTCACTCGTGACAGGTTCCAATGGTGTCCTCCCCATGGGCGGCGGAGCACCGGCCCCTCAGCAGGGCCTCCCAGGCAAGGAGACCAGCCTGTGCTGCCTCTGAAATTCCACTATCTCAAAGGCAGCGTCTCCCCCTCGGGGTGTATTTCAATATGAAAAGCGCAAAACAAAAACAAAAACAAAAACAAAACCGTCACCACTATCTGTATTCTAGCCTGTCAGCTGTGAGGAATCTAGATCATTTGCATAGTTTCCAAGCTCTAATTTCAGAAAACAGTCATTTCAGAAACAAGACTCCATGGAAGTGCTCGACTTCCGAAAGTTTTCCTACAGCCTACGATGCTATTCATTTCTTCATCAATTTCTTTGTTTGCCTAAGAGTAGCCTGAAAATTGTATAGTGTTTATTATAAATCACAAACCATCATCTCCATTTTTGCTAGGTTTGATGTAGAAAAATATTGAAATTTAAAATACAAAAATCCAATAAAAACCAGAATTTTTTTTTTAAAGGATTTTTTCCCTCAGGGCAAACAAGTAAAAATTGGCTGGTAACTATACTCCTTACTAATAGACATTGTCCAATTTGAATTTAAGATAATAACCATCCAGAAATAAATCATTATAAATACATTCAGAGTTCACATTCCAGATTCACTGGAATACCAAAAGATTTTGAATAAATTTTTCTGTGGGAGTCTGTTGCTTATGGGACTAAAATAAAAATTTGTAAGATTTAAAAGAACAGGAAGATTTAAAAGAACAGAAAAGTAATAAAAGGCTAAATATATTGGTCCACAATTTGACATTTATGAAACATACCAGCTAGTATTACATTGCAGTCAATTTGTCCATTAATGGTATTACTCTGATAATTATTAAAATCTGTTCCAGGTATATATATTGAAAATATTTTCTTTTGCATTCTTGAAGATAGGTACAGTACTTTGGAGAAATTGTACTAATCCTTTCAGTATGTTTGTATGTACATATATACACAAGTGTGTGTATCTTGATCTGTAGCTCTACATGCGTTTTATATGCAGCCACAGACACACACACACACACACACACACACACACACACACACACACGTGGTTGGGAACCTGTGAGTACGTCATCACAAGCACACATCTGGGAAACGTCAGCACTGCCAGATACTGGTCAGATCCTTCTTCACTCATCACTGGCTGCACTTGTTCCCCTCACTTGACCTTGATTACGTAACTGTAAAAAAAGTGAAAGGGCAATGTTAAAACACAGACTCACAAAAAATGTTACCGTGTCACATACATTCTGCAGAAAAAAAAAAAAAATCCTCAACATGGCAAAACTTTTGCAGAAAACATACCCCAACTACTACATTTAAAAAACTTAATCTCTTGAAGATTTTGGTCTATGACATAACATTTTGTTTCATCAGGGAGAAAATAAATTGGAAGTGGAAATAAGTCACAGAACTTAGAAGAACTTAACAAAAGTAGCAATAATTTGTTTTTTTTTTTACATGAACACTGTATTTAAAGACAGGGCTCTGGTGGAATCCGGGCAGTCTCTTCATTCTTATTTATACAACTCCTTGTGTTCACAACTGAATACTGCACTTCTCCCCTGTCCGGTAATTAAAGAGCAGGTGGCACAGTGAGAGGGCAGCAAAGGACCACAGTGCGTGAGGACAGGGTTCCGTCTGGTTCTTTTCCTCAACCAACACTGCAGCTCGACAGTGACAACGGGCAGCAGTGCACCGTCCCTTTGGGTTTACTCATGCTGGTTTTGGTATGTGGGGTAGATTCTGAGGCTCTTTTTTCCCCTCGAGGAAAATCTCTTATCTGAGCATATAATCTGTGTTAGGGAAATAAAGCCATAGAAATGTTTTATATTATAGTGAAAGCCAAAGTGTATTTATACATATTAAAGCTAACTGTAGAGGTAACTGAAGATTCAACATGAAGGAAGACATTGAGATGTTCAGAAAAAATTTCAACTACAACGAATCACTAAGGTTGCCCGTCTGATATGGGACGGAGGATCTCTGGTTTAAAATGCTTTTACGTTATTTCCTTACTAACCACATGCAGTTCTATTGAGAAATAGGTCAATTAACTGGCCATCAATGAAGAATCAGCTGGCTTCCAGGACAACACTACGTGATGAATGAGTATGCCTGGCAGTTGTTTTCTGGCCCTAACACTAAGAACTAACTGGAGATTACAAAATTCAACCTGTTCCACAGATAAAACTCTTACAGAATAATAACTTAAGTGTTCCACGTCAATCTCTAAAATATGTATCTCTTTAAATTCTAAAAATTAAACCACATTTAATACTTAGTCTCTGCTCAGCAAGTTAACTACCCATTACCAACAAGGTATTGGTTTTTAAACATTCTTTTTACCCAGGTCTTCACTTACACAGTTTGATATTGTCTCTGACCCTACAGGGGACTCATCTAGACATCAGCAGCCGACGTGCCTCGGACGGAACCCTTCTTACGCATCTAAACGTAAAATAAAATCATGAGCTGCTGAAATCACAGACTCTAAATTGGGTTAGTAAGCAAAGGCAGAAAAAAGATCCAGGAAAGATTGTGAATGACCGCTGCCTGTTCATAACCACATCCACACTGAGAATGAAGTTCTGAGGCCCCTCTAGTAAAGTTGGTTATCTAAGGAAAATCCTGCAAAAGGCTTTTCTTACAATAACACAAAAAATGTGTATCTATTCTTGAATCCAGGAAACAAAAGCCTGCAGAATGATGGTATGAAATTATCAAAGACAGCCAAGGGTAAATTAACTGTTGTTCACTAATACCATGTGAGAAAATGCCCTGATGGTCTGATTCACATTTTCCTAGTCCCTAGAGCAGACAGGAAGACACGAGGTGTGGCCACCTCTGCTGCTTCTGAGACTAGAGTCCCTGAGAGGAGTTCTTTATGGGAAGTTTATTTAAAAGAGGGAGGACAAAAGAAAGAACAAGTGAGCATGGGAACAATGTACGAGAAACAACAAAGGACATAAGGATGCATCAGAAAGGACAGGCATTCATAATAGCAGACCACAGACAATTCCAAAAAAAACTCAATGAGAAAATCAGAAAAGAATGGACAGAAAAAGGAACAGATGTAATAAACACATTTCTAAACCTCAACATTTCTCCCCGACCCCCAGAAGTGCCAGTTGTGAACAAACAGGCAGAAAGTTTACCCCCAGCACTTCTTTAGCAGCTGGGCCTTAAACCCATATTTCTCTTTAGGATTCCAGGCAGGGGCATTCCTGTCATGCCTAAGCTCTCAAGATGCTGTTCCTTTTCTCCAGAGCCAAAACCCGTATGAGTGATATCCAAGTCTTAAAATATTTGCAAATTAAGAAGAGAATTACAATGTATCAAACTCTATCATCAGGTGTCAGGGAAACAGGACCTCAAGAAAAGGGGAAATCCCTGGGTGGTGGAGAAGACTTGGAAGTGTTAAGCCTCATCGTGAGGCAGGTGCTTTCTGAGTAGGTGCTTTGGCCTGCAGGCATGCTACTGCCCAGAGTCTGAAGACACTAACAAACCAACTGTTAGGGCTCAAAGCAGCAGCAATGTGATGTGGAATAAAGCACTCCCCAATGACCCAGAGCAAAATAACTTAAATGGGATTTTAAGTTACGATGATCAGCACAGAATGCTGAAATTGCCTTAAAATGTTTTTGAGATATCTAACAAAGAAACGGCCATGTACCCCCAAACCCTGAACCAACAAAAGATTTCTACCAACATCATGTGGGAATCAGTCAGGCTGAGCCATGTAGGCACAACAAGGATGATATCTTCTAATAAACGGGGTTTCTGTGTAACTACCTGTCTACCTTACGGACCTGCATGGAGAAGAAAGGAGCTGAGCCTGCAGGCCCGCGGTAAAAGACAGGAGCAAGTGTCCCCACTCCTCATCGGGGCACTCACTGTGTTTACACTGGGAATGCTCTGTGTCCTGAGACTGAGAACTTGGGATGGAAGGGCACTCTCCTGAGGGAAGAGGTCCCAGCCAAGTTCTGTCCGAGAAGTCCAGAGGTAGGCAGGGTTCAGAGCTCCAACCAGGGAGGGCTCCATCCCTCACCCTCGCTCTCTCTCTCTCTCAAATAAAATCTTAAAAAAAAAAAAATCAAAATCAAAACCAAAACTCCCTCTTGAGAGTTCAAACCAAGAAAAATAAGTATGTTTTGTTTTATCTCAGCACTGGCAAATCCTTTTTGAAGATACCAAGGCTATGCCGTGAGCTTAGTGAGAATGAGTGTCATCACGCTGCTTTTTTTCTAATGTTCAGCAGAGCCTAGCGGCTCAGAGGGGCTGGGGACAGGGGGCAGGTATCTCTGGGGCCTGGAGCACGTAGAGGGAGCAGAATCAGGCAAGGCCGGGGAGAAGGGACTAAAACTGGGCAGGAGCAGGGGTGCTTCTTAGAGAAGGGCACTGGACTCTTGAAAAAGGGGAGACAGAAGCAGGAGAGGGGCATGGGGAAAAAAGGAAGTACCCGTGACTTACTCTTGCCGGTTTAAATATTAGGGGCCAGCCTAAAACTATGGGGGTGAGGGAGAGCTCTCTATGCTTGCCATTCTATCACCCTACTCCCGAGATCCAGGACTCAGAATCATACTATTAGTATGAGAAACGGAGGTCAAAGAGGCTTCTATTGTCTGGCCTAGAAACCAAACTCCAATTTATTATGTTGTCTCCATGGTAAAACATGTCCCAAATTCCAAAAAATCAACTTAAAAACTTTTGGAACAAAATCCATTCATAAGTTGGAGACTGCCGCAAGTTTACTTTCTGTATAAGATAAGGTTAAAACATTTTATTGCCTTATAAAGAAAATACGTCCTAGTCCTCTCAGAAGGTTTGTATAAAGCTAATTAGAAGCAGATCTGCTGTAATCACCAAAAGTAAGCAATTTTAAACACAGATTCTTTATGATGCTGTGTGCCAGACAAATAGATTTCCTTTTGTGCCAAAGAACCTGATTTGCCGCCATTCTCCTGTGATTAAGCGGGGGTCCTGCCTCACACACAGGCGTCTGTCAAACACTCCCGCCTGCAGGGCTTCCAAAACTGGGACTGCTGGCAGGACTCTGGATGACTGCATGGAAACCACGAGCCTATCCCGGACATTCCTTGGGTTCACTTGCCCCCAGGAAGGCCTTACTTTCAACTGAAAAGCAGTGTAGTCCGGAGCAAAAGCAAAACCAGATACTTAGAGGAAGTGGGAAGAATCCATCCCTGGCAGAAAGGGGGTACCCACCATGATGCAGGGCCTGCCCTGCTCATTGATGGTGGGCGGGAGCTTTAACTGTGAAACATGGCATGCTGACCTCCGGCCCAAGCATCACCTCAATTTCTGCCTAAAGCTCATGAAGAGCCAAGGATTCAGTGCTTAGCTGTGGGAGGGAAGGAGGCATTTCTGGCATCTGTGACAGTATGGCTAGGCTCATCTTTTCTACAGAAGAGGGAAGCAGGACTTACTGTGCTAACATCAGTAACTTACAGTGATAACAAAATGAGCCAAAGGTAACTTGGTCTGATCAAGTGAATGCCTAAAAGGATTATGAACCAAGTACCATCAGAGACAACTGATGCATGACAAAGAATACAAAACCATTGGGCATCTTAGAGGTAACCAACTCTAGATCAATAAAGCTTTACTCTGCTTTCATGTAAGATGCTCAAGAAGAGAGAAATCAGAACATGCGAGGGATGTTAGTGTCTAAGGCACCCGATTTTGATGAGGATAAATATTAAAAAACGGCTTGTAATGACACTCTTAATCCTAAATCTACACTTACTCAGCACGCACACAGTTTTAGAAAGCGGCAATGAGAGAATCTGCACAAACAGGGAAGTCTTACTGTTTCTAGTTCTTTCTGAGTTTCATCCTCCATTCTCCTAATGTCTTCCATTGTCAGATCAATCCACTTGTCAATCCAACAAAAAAGCTGGCGATGAAAGTTTGTAAATATCCTTTTCTCTTGCTTTTAAAACAAAGAAGAATAGTAGTGTAAGACAGCAAAAATCTAAGATTAATAACATATTAACTTTCTACATCCCAATTAACCCATGCAATCTCCATATACCTGGTTTGAAAAGACCACTTTGTCAATTACTGGAAATCTTAGTTCCATCCCATTATCATTTTATAAAAAAAAGAAAAAGAAAAGAAAAATCTCCCTGTGAAATGTGGAACAATCTTTCCTCTCAAAGGTAGCACAATTTATGAGGAACAGAAAAAAACATGGCACGCACATTCTGATCCAACATCAACTCCTGTTAGACCTGATCTATTTTTACCTTTTTCTAAATCTCAGTGACCAAAAGTCAACTTGATTTCTTCTACTATAGACTATCCACGGTCATTCTTCTCTGCAATTCAAAGGAATACTGTGAGGTTGAACATAATGTGTACTGAAACTAAAGAATCATGGTTCTTTGGAATAAGATGTTTATTTAAATCAAGAATTATTACACACTCTCCATCAACTTTTATACTCCCATGTTACTGTCACTACACACACACACACAACCATGTACATAATGAGTGGTTTTAATTGCTGCATTATTTAAATTTTACTTAACTTTCCCAAGAAGAGAGAAAAATGCACTGAACAGTGAGTACTTTAATACTTTTGGACAATCTTCAACTCCAAAATTTTTTTCCACGAACAGAAGGGACTTCATCAATTACACGTGTGACGAACTAGATTGTTAATCTGTTACTATGATCCAAGAGGAAGGAAGGAAGCCAACATTTACAGAGTGCCTGCCGTGGGCCAGCTGTAAGCAGGCCCAAGAGTAACCACAGTTTCCAGCACATTAGGACCCTTTTAAAAAAAATGTCAGAGCGGTTCCAGCTTAACAGCAGAAAAGTTATGGTGGAACAGATACAAGCAGTTGTGGATTCAGAGGCGTACCAGCGGTTTCTTAATAATGGTAATAGAAGAAATAGTCATACTACAGGAAAAGTAGACACCGAAGAAACTTTTCATGTTCCCTATGTGTTTTCAACATGTGTACCTATTTACACAGCTCCAATTCTCCCCTTTCTAGATCAAATTGTCCATGTTACTTTCACTTTAATAAAGAAGACATAAAAAAGAGGTAATCAGAATTCGGATCTTCAGATTCTGTCACCCTAGGTTCAGAGTGTAACTATTCTCAGTAAGGACCTCTAAAGAAAACATCTCACGAGAAAGTGCAAAGTATGTAAGAAAGTGTATGTCAAGAGAGATGTGTGGAAGGGGTGAGTGGGTGGACAGCTGAGCTGGGACAGAGGAGCCCCTCAGCAGGGAAGGCCTGGCCTCTCCCTCCAGCCGATGCCAGGACACCAGGTCCCCCATGCTGTACATGGAAAGGGCTCTCTACAGAACAGCTGGGCAAACCATCGGGAAAGGACTTGGAACAAAAAACTCCTATGCTCTTCCCCAAAGAAAGCCCCTTAAAACCTGCTGGCATTTGTCTTTGCTGTTTCTAGGGGAAAAAAAAAAAGAAACACAGAGAGGAATTATACAGAGGCAATAATTTTTACCTCATAAGTGAGAAAGAGCGGTGCTAACAGAAAATACCCCATTAATAGCTACCTAAACTTAAGTCACTGCATTTTGAACAGCCCTTTACCTTCTGAATGAAGTTTTCTACTTTGCTTTGCAGTCCCCACCACTTGAATTTGATGGTCACCAGCTTATAGGCACACATCTGAGGACAGTCAGAGTTGTTTGCCAGCTCCTTCTAGATGAAGAAAATCGAAAAGGAAAAATCGTGACTTAAATATTTATGTTTTGATGAAAACTGACTGCTGTGTAACGACATCACAGACATACATAAAGAAAAATACAATCTCATATGTGTTTAATTCGGGTATCTGGAAATTCAAAATCATTTTAGCAAAAGCAGCGGTACTCCCCTGCTGCAAACCCTCCTTCCACAGACGAAGTTACTTCCTGGCTCTGCAGTTTAATAGGTGCATTGTTGTGCCTCTAACTACACTGGTTCAGATTTCATATTAAATACCCAATGTGATCCAGCTCGCGCCAACAGTGAGCTCGGGTGCGTCAGGGTGCTCCTGACGCCATTATCGCATTCCCACCATGGCTGTGCTGAGGCTCCACGAAGAACCGTCGGGAAGCATAGTCTGCTCCTAGGTCTTCTAACACTGGCACAGGGAGCGGCACTGTTAACTGAGGTTGTTACAGTAAAAAAAAAAAGGGGGGGGGGGAAACTATTGAAAAAAAAGGAACAAGGGAGAGGGGTGGGGGCTATCTGGATTAAAAGAGACTAAAGTAATAAAATACAATGTCTATAATGTACTTTCAGAAAACATTAAAAAGCAATTAGAATTTGGAACTTCAGATTATGTCAACCTAGGTTCAGCCAAAAATCTTGTAAATATAATGCATTTGTGTAGAGAGAGGGGGAGAGGGAAGGAGAAAAGAGAAGAGGAGAGGGGACAGTGAAGCGCTAACAACTGGTGAATCTAGGTAGAGGTGCTCATTGTTCTCTCCGGTTTTTTCGGCGAATTTTGAAATTTTTATTGTAAAAACGGGGCAGGGGACTGCAATCTATGTATTACTGTCCATTTCTGTGAAACTGAGTCAGACTTCTGCTTTGGGAAGTTCAAGGCACTAGCATGTTTATTTTGAGAGAAGGGTTAAGGAGGGGGTGAGCCAGGAGCTTCATGTGGGTCTTCCAACGTGTGTGTGCAGGAGACCAAAACCCTCCTGGGCCGAGCCAGAAGAGCGCCTGGGACGGGTTCATGCCAGCGAGCAAAAGCAGACACGGTCCTGCCTCTGGAGCTCACGGTCTGCATGGAAAGGACCATTCGGTAAACACTCAGCCCCAGGGCTGGTGTACTTACAAGATGAAAGCTATGTCTCAGGACCCTTTTGCCAGGTCTCAGTAAAACAGTGTGAGCTCCGTGCTTAGCTGGGGGAACTCAAAGGCTTAATACATATTACTTCTCGCTCTCCTTTATTCTTTCATAGAGTAGGAATTACCAGTTTGAGTTTGCAGAACAATTTTAAATAAAATTTCTCAAAAGGGTACAAAGTCATGTGCAACACTATGGGGGCACTTTTTATAAACACTGAATTGGTGAGTGAAAAGAGAAATGGAGTCTTTTATACAAGGGTTCTTCCCCCTTCTTCACCACTGTTCTCAGCTTCACCCCACACTCAAGACACTACAATGCCAGCATCGGTCACACCGTGTGCCACTGTCCCTTCTTGTCAGCTGCAACCCATTCACACATCCCACTTTCAGGAGGTTCATTGTCTGTAGCAAATATTTGTTCCATTCAGCCATATGTACATACATTTAAAAAATCATGAATTTCTAGGTTATGTTCTAAAACCTCAAAACTATTCTTCATTTATGCAATCATAGCACCAGACCACATTTCCCCTCAAATCCTCAATAATGTTCCAGTTTCAAGTGAATTCTAAAGACAGGATAAATGAAAAAATTCTTTCTTGGTATTATTATTAATATGATTCCACGTTTTATAGAGTCCTGCATGATTGATCAACTTTTCTCAGAAAATCTCTTCTGTCATAACATTTCATCCTATTAATGAGCTGGTACATGGGTTAAATCAGTGAGGTAGCACCATTTGCATTTAAATGAAAACATGATATATACAGCAAACTGTCCTTGTACAGGTGAGTTCTATGTCAACAGAAGAACTTGGTTAGCTGAGCTCCATTTTCCCTCCCATAAAAGAGTACTAATGTTAAAAGTCAGCATGGATGTGTATACAATCCCATACACTTTATGAACAAGTTTAACTCAGCAAGTATTAAGAGGGTGTCATCTACCACCCTGTGTTAGGTGTTGTAGAGGACACAAAAGTGGCCAGTAGAGAAGAGTAAATTACATGTGCATAAATAACGATAAAACCACTATCCTTGGTGCTAATGAGCTCTACCAGAAGGGGACACCCTTCTGTTGCTATTGCTGTGGCCCTGGCCTGAGACATATTTGCAACCCCCCGTCCCCCTGCAGGCCCCACGCACTTCAGCTGGGCTCCTGTGTGTGGAAGTAGCCAGCCAGTCAGCCTTCCACAGGACACAACTAGCTTCTGAATGCCCAGCCTCACTGAAATTATCACAAGACTGACCTTTCACAGATCATTTTTTTCAATAAGCCACGAGCCACTGTTGAGGTACTCTCTAATCCAATGAGTGTCACTGAAAACCTTCATATGAAACACAGTTTTGGTATGAAGAATATAGTACTTAAACACCTGTTAAATAGTGTTAGACTAGGAATAAGGGGACATGGGTTGCAGTTCCCATTATGCAAAGTAACTTCCTATGTAAGGCGGGTAGGATCCTTAACCTCTCTGGGCCTTACTTCTCTGTCAGTAAAAGGAAAGGCTCAACTTTTCATCTTCCACCGACGTGATACTAAAAGCAAGGATGAGTGAACTCAGTTCGTCCAGGGTCAGGGGTGGCCCAGTGCTGCAGGCGGTAAGCACATGTCCTTGACATCTGATAGCCTGTCTTGTCCTGCAATTTCCTTTAATTTTGCATTTTATAATGGGCTTAGTGCAATATTCTACCCCCCCACCGCCTCCATGCACTTGGGCGAAATTTTCTCTACTGCTGAGAACCTCTGATGCACCACTGATTAGCCCTAAGATACCTTCCAGACGGAACATTCCAAGGTCCTATTAATTACAGGCTGCTGATCGCTTCGTTCCGAAACTCCGAATCATTGCACACCTTGTGCTAAACGAAAACCTTGGGTGTTACCAGCAGAACACCAACTCCTCAGAATTCTCCTACCATTTTATAAAAACAGCAGGATGAAGCATGGTTCTAATTAAAGAGTAAGCTAAATTTAATACAAATATGCCCATACCACACTTGGGCTCCAAGAGCAGAGCATACACACATGACTTCAACAATTACCTAAGTCTATTTCTCACATTCTTTCTAGTGACTCTGGCAGTCTGTTCAAATCAATTAAGGTAATACTGGTAATTTACAAACTAACACTGATCTATAAAATTTAGTTTAAGTGATGGGACAAAATGAACCTGTTCTCTGAACTATCTTCCCCAGATTTAAAATGTGTATTCCAGTCTCACTGGCTTTTTGTTTTCCATAAAACTTGTAAGTAACTATTAAAGAAAATAAAAATTCAGGGAATATGTACCAATTAAAAAACAAGTAAACAAAGAGCCTGCTGCCTTTATCTCTTGGCCTAATTCTCTATAGTATCAACACCTTACAGCATAAGGCACAGAGGTGACTTAGAGAAACATAATCTCAAATAACCAGAGGAAAAAGCCGAGAACAAAGAAGTTATGTATTTTTTCCTTCAATTAATATATATGTGATATTTAAGGTCTCACTCAATTCTTAAAATGACTCATGCAATTCGCCTCTTAATTTGAACTATGTATGGCCTTAAGACTAATGGTTAAATTTAAAAATGGCTTAAAAAGTCTCCACACTTAGGGGTGCCTGTGGTTGGCTCAGTCAGAAGAGCACATGACTCTTGATCTGGGGCCCTGAGTTTGAGCCCCAGGTTGGGTGTAGAGATCACTTAAATAAATGAACTTAAAAAAAAAAAAGTATCCATACTTAATGGTGAAACCAAAAATAGACAGACTGCCTAGATGTAGTTAAGTGAAAGCTGAAACGATACTTTTGGCACCATCTTCTTGGGGTAGAATCTGACCACACATCTTTACAGAGCCTTAAATTTGTTTGTTTCCTATGTATACCACATACCCTTTAACCTGGTAATTCCACCTTCAGAGATGTATTCCAGTTCATCAGGTAAGGAAACACCACCACTACGGATTTATTTATAATCACAAAAACCTGGACTTAATGGTGAAGTACTTCATAAGCCTTCCAAACAATGGGCTACTAAGCATACAGCCATTAAAAACCATCTTTTCAAAGAATGCTTAATAATGTTAAAAAAAAAAAAAAGGCCTAATCTGAACAGAAACAGGTATCTGTGCATGGCATAAACACTTATTAACAAAACTACGTTAACTCAGGAAATATAACAAATAGCAATAATTAAAGGGTGAGACTATAATTATTTTTACTTTCTTCTGTGTACAATTCTTTATTTTCAAAACCTAATAAATATTTATCATTTTGTAATCAGGAAAAAAAACCAATATGCTTCAAAAATACACTACAGAAGTTTTTGCCCTAAGCTGAGTGTTTTAGGACAAAGAATTACTTTGCCCTAAATTATCTGGGTACTATTTCAAATCTTCATTTTCTTTGACTATAAACAATCTAAATGTTTTCCTGCTTCTTTTCATTTTGATGTTTAATAAATAAAACCTACACAAAATCAAGCTAACAGCTAAATTAAGATTTAAATATCTAACTTTAGTCCAGTCCATACTACATTTTTCCTAATCTTAAACTTCTAAAGTAAAAATGAGGTACACATGCAGAGTAAAATATGATATACTCCTCAGAGTTATTAGAAATATTCTTGTGAAAAAATGATTTTTTATTTTGATTTGATTTTCATTTACTATCATTTGAAAAAAATGATATTTTATATTTCACAAGAAATATTCTTGTGAAAAAATAACTTTTAAAATGTGAACGATCTCAACGGAGCAAATATTTGGGACTCCACATTCAGAGGAATGTTCTAGGATCCACAGAACTCAAAGGAGCTCCAGCTTGTCTGCCCAGCTCTCCGGAGGCTCACTGGGGCCGAGCTGAGCTTCCTCTCTAGCCTTAAACAATACAAATGTTTTCCAACTCTTTGCTCTTCCACCAGGTAAAAAAATAACCCCAAGGCAAATAAAGCCAAAATCCAAATTCAGATCATTCACACATAATTCCAACGCAACCCAAACTTAACATTTCCTAACCTAAAGCAAAACAGGATTCACTCTTTCCTAAACCTAGAGGTAAATACAATTATTTTGCTGATAAATGAGTTGTATGTAGATTAAAGCATGAAAATTTAAAAGAACAATTGAAAATAAAAGGTATAGACTGTTGGTCACCAAAAGACAAGAACGGTCAGAAGTTTTAAATGAAAACCCTGAGCTAATCGAAGAACCCCAAATTATGACTCATCTCTACAGAATTTAAATTTCATCTGTAAAACAGCAAGCACAAGCTAGTTGCAAAAACGTTTCCAAAATTTTATTTAGTTTGTGTATTCACTGAATTCCTTACATTTCATGTTTCTAACCATAAATGAAACCCCCAAACTCAAATTGTGTTTTTAATTTAACGATGCATATTAGGTTACTCTGAGGTATGCGGACTGGGCCTGAGGGAGAGTAATGTATACTGGAGCCACGCAACAGAACCAAACAAAACGCAGCGTGTTTGACTGGAATGGTGAGCAATCAGGCCACGTTATCCACAAGAACTAGTTTCTTGTATCTGTGACAAACAAATATAAACAAATGTAAAAGACAATTAGAAAACAAAACAAAACAAACCCAAAAGCATTCTGGAAACTCATTTTCTGAAAATGTGGTCCTCTCATAGTTCCATGCTACACGGCAACTCCACACACACTTTTCCGACTTAAAATGCGTTGGGATGAAGATGAAATTGGCATGTGCTACAGTTAATCAGAGTTAATACTTTGGAAGGACACAGCAGTTTCTAGTAGGCTCACACTGCCTTCATATCTTAATTTTTCAATTTTAGGCAATCTGAATGCTCAATTTCAGCTGTTGATTTCATAATGTAAGTTTCCAACCCAGATTTCACTAAGAAAGTTAAAAATAAATGCACTGCTGGGGCTGTTGCCAGTGCATGCATCAGTAAATATCAACAGAAGATTACAGAATATATGTGAAGTATGTGTACTGAAGTTTCAAGCAAAACCCAATTCCTTACTCAGCCATACCATTCCCTCAATTTTGTTTAGATTTTGGTAGCCATTTGGACAGACCTACAGTGGGCATTATATTCTTTGCAAGTCCAACATTTGGTTGTGTTTTATTTGGTTTAAGGCAGTTAACTTGAATCCAGCAAATACTTACTAAGCCTCTCCTAGGAGCAAACCTCTGTGCTAGGCAGTGCCCCATTGTAAGTAGGTCAGACACAGAGCCTATGGCTGAAAACTCAGTGTGTACCAGGGGACAAAGGAGATGGGGAAGGAAGACAGTGTGAGCACATAAACCACTACCCTGACATGAGACACATAAGGTACCATGAGAAAGGTCACCAACTAACGACTTCAGTAGGGCTCAGAGGTGGAAGATTCCTGTCTGAGTGGGCAAATGGGAAATGTTATATGGAGTAAGCAAATGTGAAATCAAAGTTCAAAAGATTAATCACAGGTTAAACTAGTTTCATGAAAATAAGATACGAAAGCTTCCTTCCTGTGGCAGGACAGTCACATTTTCCATGTCTCCAAACTTAGTGTTTTTGTAGCTCACACCCATTTTACTAATCAGAACTATGACATGTGCTTTGTGCTCGTGTCCAATTCCTTTAGCAGTGACACTGTAAAACTGACACCACAGGTTCACCCTTCAGATAATACTCATGAAGAAAACAAAGTCCCTGACAGAGTCAGTAAGAACTCTGCAAAGGGGCCCATCCTGTCAAATCACCTCTCGAACTCAAGTAAGGCACTTCACCTGTCCAAGCCTGAATCCTATGGTGCTGCCTGAGAACAGAGGCATTCAGTATCCAAGATAAGGTTAGAACTAATCATGTATCACTCCTGGGGCGCTCAGCTTCTTGAAGACATGGAACAGCTTTTTTGGTGTCCTCTGTAGGTGTTGGATAATTCATACATACCAAGTGTTACTTATTTTTTACGATGTATTAAAAACCTAGTTTCCAAACCAGATGCTCAACAAACAAACAAAACACCTATGTTTTAAGGTCAGCTTTATTATAGATAATCCACAATGTGGTCTAACCAGAAACTAATTATTAAGCCTCTTTATGCCACCCACTATAGGTTTTTGAAAGTGAGATTATAGGGAGGGAACACGTTTTAAACATCTTCACATCCTTCCTGGGACTCACAGCGATATCTAGATAAAGACAGGAGAGCACCCTCGGTCTCTCTCCTTGGGGGGCTATCAGTGCTCACCAGCCTCTTGAGGACTCTCTGGGCCGTTTTCTTGCCAACCTCTATCTCAAAGGGATTTCCACAACTGAGATGTAACTTCTCCCTCACCCCCACTTCCATTCTTCCCATCCCTGGCCAACAGGACCTTCAAGTATCTTTACTTCAGGCCACTGACAAGCAAGGCTCCCACCTTCCTTCCATAGATGTGAGGCAGGAGGAGAAAGGAGTCTTGGTAGCAGGGCAGAGAACAAAAATTAGTGTCCCTATACCCCACAAAGATGGCTACCCTCCACTAGCTTCAAGGATCCAGAACAGCCTCTCTGGTAATTCAAAAACGAGTCTACAGCAGGACTGAGCAGGTAAATAGCATGACATAATGTTATGAAAGCTCCAACTACCAGAGCTTTTGCTCCAGAGTGGAATTAGAACATTAACCGGACATGCCTTTATGGTTAGAAAGAGCACATAATACACATAGAAAGATAACATAAAAATCCCAATTTCTAGATCAGTATCTTTATTTGACCTGATCCCCTGTACCGCAATGTTCAGACACTAGATGAATCTTCCGAGACATGTCAAGCACTCTAAGGGCCAGATACTTTGGCAAAGCCTCCTACAAAGACCTTCACAGGCCTAATTACTAACTATCTCATATATGTAGACACAGAAGCTTAAGTCTTCATGAGGCGTCTGGATTAAATGAAGAAAGAAATGAGGCCTTGCCATATAATAAAAATGACACCATAATCTTCAAAGATGATGTTTCAATTTGTTAAAATGACAACTCTTCAGTTCAGAGGAGGTAAACTGGAAAGCTAAAGGAATCCACATGTACGTTATTTTTGATACACCATTTGAATAGGCAGTCATACCAATGTCATAATACACACAAAGCCCTCAAAACCAAAATAAACCAAAGCATGTACACACACACGCATGTGCATACAGCGCCACAAAGAAATAAACATTTATAAATCACTCTATTAGTATGCACAGAATCACTTAAATATTGAACCCTACATAACAAAATAGAACTCATGTGCTCAGATTTTAAAAATTATCTTTTCAGAGGTAAAATGAATATATAACTAAGGCCTGCATCGCTGGGTCTGTAGTTTTCAAAACACAAAAGGTATGTATCGTACCACACGCAAAAAGAAAAAAAAAAAAGTCTGTACTCTTAACCTAACTGGAAAATATGAAAATCTATTCCCTGGCACCCCCATGATCCCCTGCTAGCAAAGACTCCCTAGCCTTTATGTGGCCTCTGCTTTATGGCTGACCTAGGCCAAGCACTCACTAAACACACATAACCACAAGGGGTAAGGAGAGGTGAGTCAAGATGAGTCTGACAACCCCAGATACTGAAACGAGGGAAGCCCTGGATACTAGACAGAGACAAGGAGTATCTGTGTCATAAATACGGTAGCTTATGCATAGATGTAATGCATAGATGTAATCAACCCTAAGACATGATGAGGCTTTTCATTCCCAAAGACCCAAGCTTCCTCTGAGCTGGGAATGTGACATTCATTACTTCATTCAGTCCTGGCAACAACCTTCTGAGGCAGTTACAACGTCCCTCACATTTTAGAGATGTGGAAACCCAGGCCCAGAGCTGGGATTAAGTTACTGAAGTCACAACTTGTGACACATGGGATAAGGGAATGGATTTCACCCACAGACTCTCTGACCATTGGAAATGTACAACTGATACTAACAGGAATTAACAAATTCTGGTAAATACCATGAATACAGACAGCCACAAGTGCCTTGATGCAACAGGGCATAAAAGATGCACTAGTGATTGGGGAGTCACAGGCTTCTGAGTCAGAAACTGTCATGTCTCCACGCATTACACATCTCTGTGCCGAGCACTGAATCAAGTGCTATGGAAACGGGAGACGTCCTGCTGTTTCTCCTACAACTATTACCTGTGTTTCTCTGACCAAGTTTCTCATCTATATAATGAAGCAGTTGCACTTACCCCACAGGAAGGTCATGAAGATTAAACACAACCTTGCAGAGTGCCTGGCACCAAAGGAGAAGTTTCTTTTCCACTCTCCGGTCTGGTGCAGACAAGCAGTAAATACTGCAACATTTCAGAAGAACACACCAGTGTGGGATACATAAGGAAAAGTCTCAAAGAGATCACAGAGTTTGCACTTAGTGCTGAGTACACTTTTGAGTTTGTTCCTGTAAGGGGAGTTTCTCCTAAGGGGCAATGGAATGGGAAGGAAGACTGAAGGGTGAGGGTTGGATGGCACATGGAAGGCCTCTGGAGCACTGTGGAGCTACCAAGCAGCTCTGACACAGGAACATTCTGACATACACTCTGGGGTAAGTGGGTCCGGAACAGGATTTCTTCGTCCTTTCTGCCCTAATTACCATGTATTCCTTGCCTTCTCTCCAACTTCAGAAGTATAGAAATCTGCAACTATCATCCAGTGCTGCCTTCAGTGCCATGAGGAGTACAGTTACTGACAAATGGGGCCTCCTTACAGGAGACGCTGAGAAGATCAAGTCAGTCCACAGTTTTCTATATGCTGAATTAGCAGTTATTTGTCATCCTTCCTACTCTCTTTTTTCCTTCAGAGGAGTAAGCAGATGGTGTAATTACAGCAGGTCCCCTTTATCCATGGGGGATATGTTGCAAGTCCCCCAGTGGAGGCCTGAAACCACGGGCAGTACTGAACCCTATATATACTATGTTTTTTCCTACATGTACATACCTATCTATGATCATGTTTGATTTATAAATCAGGCACAGTGAGACATCAACAACTAATCACAAAACAACGATTACAACAAAATACTGTAATAAAAGTTACACAAATGTGGTCTTTCTCTCTCTCAAAATATCTCCTTATACTGAGCTCACCCATCTTGTGACGATGTGAGATGATGAAATGCCTACATGGTGAGGTGAAGTGAGGTGGTCAATGCAGGCACTGTGTTCAGTGTCAGGCTACCACTGACCTTCTGACCTCAGAAGGAACAACTAATTCCAGGATGCAGTCGACCACGGATAAATGAAACCTCAGAAAGAGAAACTGCAGGGGGACGGGGGGAGCGGACGACGACACACTACTGGTTATTTCTGGGATCATGGTAATTCAGTGAAATTCAGTTAAGCAGTAACTCCATTTATAAGAGTAGCTACAACCACCATCATTTGGCTAAAGTTAGTAACCAAGAGATAAAGGGGTAGGAAGGGATCACTATCAGCCAGCATCCTCTCCGAGAAATAATAAGCAACTGTCTCACACAAGCGCACACACACACAAACACAATGGGGGAAGAATGCTATAATGCAACCTGAAAAAATGTAAATTTCACATTATTTCTAAAAAATAACCTATTCTAGAATTTTAATTAATCACTGATTGATAGTAAAAGACAAAGCAATGTTAAAAGGGTAAATCATAAATAAAAAAGGAGTAAAAATCAAATTCCAAGTTCCTAAAAGGTTGGAAATTAGTCTCAACTTTGTGCTCTATTCCCTGTAAAAGCATCGTTAGCTAGCGTTAGGACTTAATGGAGCAAGACAGCCTTCTAGAAGATAGGGCTGCCTTTGAGGTGGCCACCCATCTACTGCTCCAACACACTTTTTTTGGAAGGTAGGTTAAATCTCAAAGGGAAAAGACTTCTCTGACTCAGTGTTAGTTCTAAAGTCCACAGTTAGAAATCTGCAAAAGGGTGGGGAAATTCTTTAAATCCATTCAATGAAATTTAGATCACACATACTGAATTTGTTCCTTAATTTATAAGTGACATATATCACTTCCTGGGAATTAAAGTTAAAAGTCTCTGGCCATGACCATTCAATTGGGAGAATCTTGAACTGAACTCTACCCAGAGAACAAATGCAAAATTAAGATAATTATGAATCATTTCTTATAGAACAAAGTCAGACTCATTCTTCATTTTAGCTGATGTGCAAGACAGTATGCAAAACAGTCCAACACCCATGGAGAACCACTCAATGGGTTATTTGTGGTGCTGTTATAGTAATCCTCTATCTGCAAGCAACAACTAGCACGCAGATAACTTTTATCAGTGATCGGTGACTGGCTTCACCATGAAGAGATTGGTTACCAAGTAAAACATGTTGGTGGAACTCTGCTTTGGGCATGTTTAGGTTTTAATGTTCCCCTGCTCCTGTCAAATTAAATGTAATAACTTGCCATCACCACATTAAGCCATCTTTAAGGGTCTGTCATTTAGTGGCTATCTTTAAAATGCATTATATTTCTATAGCAATTTAAATGATTACCCTAACATTGCTTTTCCTACTCCCATGAATAAAGTAAGGATGTGTTCTTTATTAGAGAACGACTACTTGCCATCAAAATTGTTCTCTGGTGTCCTGGTTTCCAGAACGTAACTATTAAAAGGCCAGGAACATGAGCTCAGGTGAATGCAACTTGTTCAGTTTTTACTAAGACTAAATTTAAACTATAAACCTTCATTTAACATGGACTTTTGTACTGTTTCAAGTCTCAGAAGAGAACAGTACAATCCCCAAAGACTAAATCACTTGTCTCTTTTAAGAGTTATCAGAATAGCATTATGCTGAAAGTGACAGTCTGGCTGTGTTCTGTTTGTTAATACAGCACAGACTTGCTGGCCAACTGCAACTGGCTGTAAGTCCTTATCACAAATAAAACTATTTTTGTGTCATTTCTATTTTTCATTTAAACGTCACCAGCTCTTCCAGACTAGGGACCTGTCAAGTGGTTTGTTGCCAAGACTCTGTCTGTCAGAAAGGTCAGCATCCAGTACCTTCCAGTTGGGTCCCAAAGGGCCTCTCTTGGTCTTGACTGACTGGAATAATGCTGGGTCTTCATCAGCTTTGTAGTCCTGCAAAGCAAAACAAAGTCTGAGGCAGAGAAGAAACTCAGAGAAAATTATTTAACCTTGCCAGAACAGCTCTTTGCAGCTACTAAAACACAGGACAGAAACTGATTAGACTTACTGTGCTTTTGTGTAAAAGTAGCAAAATGGTTCGTTACCTTGTTTTTGGTTTGGTTCTCTTTGCTTTACACTTTAACGTTAAGGCAAGACAACTACGTAATATTTAGTCATAAAAGTCTCGATGAGCAAGCCACTGGTTACTGAACAGCTATCTCCAAGAACAAATATTCCCACATTTTTTTTAACGGTTTCAACATTTTGATACGTATATAGTCATATTCGAGAAATAAAAGGTACTCATCCTAGTCTTGACAATACGCAGAGGTGATGACCGAGAGCGACTACTCTGGCTGGGAACACAGACTGAACTACTGATCCTGCAACACCACCATCTCTTCCATGGCTGGGTCTGTGCCAGATGCCTCAATGACGAGGCCAGCCTCTCCAAACCCTTGTCCAGAGACCCATAAAATGCAAATCCCCTGGCCTGCTCATGGAAGGGGGACTGCACTCACGGCAACTCCTCGTTGTCACAGAAGGTGAGGGAAGGGTTTACGACTCCGTGATGGGACCACCTCAGTTGTATCATGTCACAGGGGAATGGCCCTAAGACTTAGGTTTTAAGCAAAGTTCTATAGTGTGTGTCAATTCTATTTCCCTAACATCCTCTTCCGTACAGAATGGAGGAAATGAAAGAAGTAAATCTTTTTAAACCTGTCTGCTTTACCAAAGTTCTTTTGTCATTGCACACATATCTACACACAATCCAACTACAGGAAAAAACTCCCTTTGAAGAGCTAAAGTCCAGATTTAGAAAAATAAATGAATTTTAATGGTACCAGTGAGCAGACATCAGTGGGTGAGTTGAAAATCCTACAAAGGGAAGCCCTTGCCTTCTCGAGTAGAATTTCTGAGCCAGGGGTCCCTCATGGCATTCAAGGAAGGACCAGAGACTTTGGGGGAAACGCCCAGACAAGTCAAATATGAAAAATCATTGTTCTAGAGAAAACGGCAAGCACTGAACATACTCTAAAGTAGAAGACAAACTTTCATAAATCAAAGAAAACATGGTGAGAAGCAGCCACTCAGGATTCAGCACTTACTCAGGAAATGCAGATGACATGTCAATAATTACTGACAAAGTTATAGGTAAATTGTGTGAAGAAGGAAAACTGTGAGGTTCAAGTAGAAAACAAAACTTCAGAAAGGCCCCCAATAGCACACCATAATTATTAAACAAGCACACTTAGCTGGCTACACTGGGTCTTAGTGCTTTAAAATACACAGCGTGGTGTAGCCACAGGCATTAGGTCAGTCAGCATTATCCGGGAACGACAACCTTGGACGAGCCGCCTGCAAAGACTTGGAGAACTGGAGTTACTCATGTGTCTGGGCACATCAGCAGTAAGTTCAATTACTGTCAGCTAACACAAATTTTTAAATTCCGATTTAGAGCCACACCTTCAAAATTAACTTCACTGCTTAGAAAAGAACCAACTGGGCAGGTGGTCTCAAGACCTGGGTTCACAGTGCAGAATCAGCCATCCTGCTAATGTAAATAATCACGTAGCACCATCATTTTCTCTAGCTCGGAGGCTTGGACCTGAAACCTAGAGACAAGCTCACTTTTCCCCAAAATTGAAAATATTTAACATTCTATCAAATAATCACTTTTGACACCATCTCCCTCCACCAAGGTCTACTTATTCCATAGCCATCACACATAGAAAGCAGCATGCAAGATGCTATGAGGTAGTCCAAGGGCTCTGAGGGTGTAAGGAGAACCAACACACCTACTTGGGTGCTAGCTAGCTCCTAGAAAGTCACAGTTGGGCTGGTAGAAAAAAAGAGAGGCAAACAAAGAAAAGACAATGGAAACCCCAGATAGCATGGGTTAACTGCCAACAGAGAATGGAGAGAACTATACTCAGAATCGAAATCAACCGACATAAGCCAAGGAAATGTATTCTTAAAAGGAGTTTCAACATTACGTTTAACGGTAGAAACACCTTAACTGCTAAGGTGTATGTTAAAAATTTTTATGATTAAATTGTAATTATCTCTACAATGCCCAGAGGCCTGGTGAGTGTTCTATATTTCATCCTGTTTAAAGGGAAAATACTTTTTTTTTTAAACCGTCTCAGGTGTGACCTCACTGTGGGTATGCTGTTCAAAATGTTCTTTTTAATGCAAAATCTGAGATATTATGGAGCCTGGCCTGTGCTGAACAGTAAATATCAATTTCCCAAATCTGAGAGGCTGTCAGAGGATGCTCCACCATTTTATGTGCCGTTAAGAAAGAACACACTCAGCCAATAAAGCATGCCACAACTGGAAGACAAACTCTAATTTTGAATGTATTAAAATGTGAGGAAAAGAGGGCAGGGGAACCTTAGAACTGATGAAATGGAGCCTACAGAACTACTGCACGATTATGGCACCAGTGAAGGTGAAAATGAACAGATGGAGCAGGCAGGCTTCATTGACGACACTCCTTCAGGCCCTTCCCAACCCAGCTCCATCCCAGGGTGACAACCTCAGGGCTTCTCAATGCCTATTTGACAGGTTAATTAACTGAAGAACACGGAATAGCGCTTCCAAACTTCTCCACTCTCTACCCAACACACTGTTGCAGTCTACTTGCCAGCCTCCATCATTAGTGCCAGTTATTCACTGATACTTTTCTGAACTAAGAGCTCACAGAATTATATAGGAAAACCCAACCTTGAAGACCATCCAAGCTGCCTCTTTCCGCAGATGAGGAAGCCATAGTCCCGACAAGGAAGTGGTATGGCTCTCTTACCCTAGGGCTTCAACTCAAGCCTTCTGAGCCTCCGTCCGCGGCTCACTCTAGCACACCACAGGGCAGGTGGCAGGAGAGCATCCACAACTGCCAGGTAAGCAAAACACATTTCAAAACCACCATGAAGCAGCAGCAGCAGAGGTATCAAAGTAGACCTGCCTAGAAGGCAGGAGTGTGTGCATATAAAATACTATACACACATACACAGATCTCCCAAGGTAAGTCTTCCTGGCTTTCTTCTCTTGACTAAAAAGCAGCAAACATTAAAGGTATTATACTGAAAACGTAACAGAACCCAATTATTAACAATAGCACCTTAACCCTGATAGATAAGGATAATGCAGCTTGTCAAAACCTAGGAATTTTTGTTTTTTTATGTTGGTTTGAATACGTAAATGTTTAATCAGTTGAATTAAGTAGCAAGGTATTAAAAAGCAGGAAGCAGGTGTAGTTTTAACAACCTCAGTTTTGTACCTTTATAACAAACATTTAATTTTTTGGAACAGAATCGTCTTTGCTACAATTTTATTGCTGGGTATCTAGTTTGGTCTTTCCATATTTGAAAACTGGCCGATTTATATCCGTATCACAATGAACAAATATATTCCTTCATGTATGACAGTTTCAGCATACAGAATGCAACCTCAGCTACCAATTATAGCTGCAAATGAGCAATAGTGTGGAATGAGACAGCCTGCTGGCTTTGTTAGTATTCTGTCTCCTTTGGGATCCCATGGGGAAAGGGGAGGCTCTGATGAAGAGAAGCCCTTGGCTCATGGTTTATTGTGCTTGCCACCAGCTGCAGACTTCTCATCTCATTAGTTCTTTTAGAATACTGTGGGTGAAGACAGCTGTAGCCTACTTGAGTCTTCAGCTCCTGGGTATTCTGAAGGCTGAATTTGCTATGCACTTTCTGTAATCCTTGGGAAAAAAAGAAAACAAATTCACTAGGCCAAGGAAATGTATTTTTTAAAATGAGTTTTAAAATCACTTTTAAAAATAGAAAAATCTTATTGCTAAGGTGCACTGTGTTTAAAATTTTTTATGATCAAATTTTAATTATCTGTATAATGCCCAGAGGCCTGGCCAGGATAAGGGCTTAGTAAAACCATCATTATCAAGTTAGGTGTAATGTCCCTAGACACTGCTCATTCCACCAATACTAGTGCCCGAACAACAAAAAACCACAATGGTATCAGCATAAGGTAGATTCAGATTAGTGTTAATACAACTCTATTTAATTGAAAACTCTTATTTAAGTAAAAAAGGAGGCAAGTGAAAGTCAAGACACCCTTTGGAGAACAAATAAAATATAATATGGTAAATAAATGGCTTACTGAGCCTCCATGCTGGAGCCACAAAATACATTCATTAAATTCTTATAAATAGCTGTTTTCTGTCACTCGAATACAAAAGTTGTGCTACCTCTTGGGTGTACATCTGTTACTCACTACAGCTCTCAATAGAAACTCTCAACAGAAACCAGATTCATTTTGGAGACAAAGAATATTAGTTTTATGAATCTTTTAGCATAGTGGCTGTCCCCCAAAATGCAAGTACAAAATCTGTGCTGAGCCAACCTAAATGTCCTTGAGCCCAGATTTAACTCATGATTATGAATGGGGAAGTGAGTAGGAGGTGGGGGACTTGGTAGGAGTTTCTTGACAGCTTGTGGAAAAATCGAGATGAGCTCCAGACACCAGAAACTGCTTAAAGAACCATACATGGGTTACCACAGGTGAAGCTAAATGTAAGCTGAGGAAAAGAGTGCCCAAACCACAAGCATTAGCAACCCCTCCACACCTGCTTATAAAAGGGCACCCCCCCCCCCCGCATCCCTGCAAAAAGAAACAATTCTACAGGGTAAAAATAAAAACTTGAGAGAGGTATTAGGATCCTGCAGCATGCTGTAAAATGCTTTTCTTCAGCACAAGATGATTAATTAGGTGTCTATTCAAATAGCTCAAAGATAATCACGAAGTTTAGAATGCACGGGTATTGCTGCTCAACCTAGCAAAGCGTATTTCCTCTAATCACATCCTAAAAGTAAAGACCAGAATGGGTCTTTTGGGTGAAAAGACCAAATTAAATATGAAGATAAGTGACAAACATCGTCTATTAGCACTGCCCTTCATTTTTCAGTGCATACTGTGGCACTTGGAACACAGGAGTCCTGGATCCTATCACCGTTGACCCTAGTACATAACTAATTGGAGCTGACAAAATTCAAGCCAGACTCCAGAGGGGAAGCCCATTAAAAAAAATGTTTGCATTAAATTTTGCAACAGCAAGTAACAAAGGTGTAAAGACAGATAACATTTACGAACTTGTTTAAGAAACTCATTTCAACAGTTATTTTCAAATAAGCAGCTTTCTTTCCTATTTTTAATTACATCTCCCCAAGGACTCCTCACCCTTTCAGGTTCCCACAGAGCACCATTAATACAGTATAAGTAAATCTCATTAATTCAGGTCCTACCACCTTGGAATTCATAATATTTCGGACAGGGGCTGGACTGAAGTTTATCTTTGCGTGATCTATGAAAAAAAGATTTGCTACACAAATTAATAGAGTAACAAGATCTCAGGAGGGCTGTTTAAACAGTTCAGAAGTGTTTTAGAGCAATTCAGAAGCATTCATTTGCATATAATTATTATGCTAATTACAAATCATTCTTATCTATTCATTAAAGCAGATTCCCAAAGGACCACTAATTGTCAATAACTTGTTGGCCTAGTTTCTGTTACTGAATGTACCTCAGAGGAACAAAACTGCATTAAAAAATATTCTCTAATTCAGCCCTCTCATTAATCCTTACCGGCTTCCCACCAATGAATCCTAAAAGGAGAATTTTTAAACAACTGCACTGAGAACAGAAATGCAGTCAAACCTACAGGGCCGAAGAGAACACTTTTTTTGTGATCTTTTTAATCTCCTAGAGACCCTGCATAGAGATCTGGGGTGGGGGTGAGGATGGCGCTGAGCATGGGAAGCAGGCAGAGGCTGTCAACAGAGCTCTATGTTAAAAGGTGGCCACAGCCCAGAACACAGTCTGGCTAGAGCACAGCGAGGTTAGATCACAGTCAGGCTGGGGCACAGTCAGGCTAAGCGTCTCTTCCATTCTTTCTCATCTTATCTCTTAGTCTGAGATGGCCGACACTGTCATGCTTATGAAGACAGACCCCCAAAGCCTCTGGAAGGTTACAATAGAAAAAGAGAAAGAAATCAGAATTCCAGCCCTGAAAAGAAGTTACAACCAAAAGCCTAATGTGACAGGGGCACCTGGCTGGCTCAGATGCTAGAGCATGCGACTCTTGATCTAGGGGTTGTGAGTTCGAGCCCCACGTTGGGTGTGAAGCTTACTTAAAAAAATAAAAATGAAAGTTAAAAAAAAAAAAAAAGCCTGATATGACAAATCCATCTCCCACAACCCAAAAGGGAAACCAAACAGTTGTGCTCTAGATGAGATGTGGGCAGGTAGGAAAGGGGGTTTCTGGATAGCCCAAGGCTGGTAGGCTACTCCTCAGCCCTGCCCTCAGAGTAGGTGGGCTACTACTGGTTTGGGTTAAGCTTGCATTTCATGCACAAATATACAATATGTTTGTTACTACAACATATTTATTATTATGTTTATATATTTATTAAAGCATTTTAAAATGAAGATATTTTAAACTCTTCACACCAACAAGTTTTAACACGTTAACAAGTCAATTTTGTTAAAGGTGCTTGTTAAACATCACATATTTTAAGATTAAATTGCAAATGCCCGAAATGTAATATGTTCAAGAAAGTCTTAACACAAAATGTATTTATTTCCTTAAATGACAATAGATGATAAACCTGCAATATCAAATTCCTTAAACTAAAACAAGGGGGAAAGTCCTAATGAATATTCAGGTGAGCCCTTTCCAGCAAAATGTCCATGTTGGTCTATGAGCTAACCTTCAGACACAACTGCTCCTAAGACCCAGGACTCCAGTTAACCCATAATCACTAATTTAACAAACATTAAGTAGGAAAAAATTGCAGAAAAAAATTATGTATTTTTTTTAACAGCAAGAGCAAAATCCAATAAACAGCATCATTCTTGCTACTATTTTTGGAGAACTTACTTATGTGCCAGGCACACACATTCTCTCAGTTAACCTCACAATGTTGGAACAAAGGCAATACCACCACTTCTGGGGGTGGGGAAATGAAATCCTTTGCCCTTGTGGAGCAGAACCAAGACTCAGATGCTGCTCTGTCAACACCCAGGTCAAACACCATACTTTAACTGCAAATATGATGTGATTTCCATTTTTATCATTTGATAAGACTCAAGTACCTGAAGGGATCTTTACTCCCTCTGTCTGGAGAACTTTCCCTAAAAAAAAGAAACACTGCTTAAAAAAAAAAAAAAAAAGAAAAGGAAAAAAAGGCGGGGGGGGTCTTTTATAAGGAATACACTTTAAAAAAAACTCGATTTGGAGCCCCTTACGCTAATTTCTTTCAGCTGTTCAAAAATGCATTTTCCCCCCACCCAGAAACTGGAGCAATTCTACTTCACACCTCACCACCTCCACCACCCTCCCTACTTTTTTATTTTTAAAATATGGAAGAGATCAAAAATAAACATTAAGTTATAGGTTCTAGTTGAAAAAGTATTTTGTGCAAAATACACTGGTTCATGCAGATTTTTTTAAGATTTATTTGAGAGAGGGCACACAAGCACTCTTAAGATTTAACCAAGCATGAAATAAGGTCATGGGGGTGGGGAGGAGGGAAGAGGGAGAGAGAGAATCTCAAGCCGACTCCAAGTGCTGAGCGAGCCTGATACCGGGCTCGATCACCTGACCCTGAGATCATGACCTGAAACGAAACCAAGAGTCAGACGCTTAACCGACTGAGCCATCCTTCATACATTCAGATTTTTAAGAGAAATTTTAAAAATCCCTAAGATTTAACCGAGCATGAAATAAGCAATATGTTATTCTCCCACAAGAGGGCACTGCCATCCAACTATGCCTTCAAATACACTAGGACATTCTCTAAATCCATGACTGGATGTAAATCTTTTAGAGTTCCAAAAACTGACCATGTAAGGTAGCAGAATAAAGTGGGAAACATTTTTACATTTCTTTTTAAATAAAAACTATGCTTATGTTTATTTATATCCCTTAAGGAGCAGGGGAACCTCTATAACTTACTACAAAAAGGATTTTCGACAGTGGCTTGCTTCACAGCATAGAAAAGGTGAAAGGAGATGAGCATTTGACAAGTGGAAATTTTGTAAGCAAATGCAAAATCACTGGAACCTGAAAACCTATATTTGTTTTTTCTTTTCTCTGAATTCAAGGGGGCTACTATTACAATTAGGAGCTGGGTCAGATGTCTCACCTCTTTATTATGCACACACTTTAATAAAGAGCTTCTGGCACTCTTGTACATACATCAGAGATACGTTACAAACTTTTTTTTTTTTTTTTTTTGAGATACGTTACAAACTTTTAAGATAGAAACTGAATGCCTAGCTTCATTTATGGCAAAAGGAAGAGGTATTCTACTAGGATCAAGTCTGCTCACGCCAAAGAGAACAACTGAAACAGCGTTGGCAACCACAGGCTCTCCTCAGACTCAATGGATCTCAGCCACGGACTTCTAATAAACAAAAGCTCTCTTCAGGGCTAAAGAATTAGGTAGCCACTGCACAGCTCTAAGAAGCAGAAAGCCCTTCTTAGGAAGTAAGCGGCAATAGTTGGAGTGAAAGTAACATCTGTAACTGCAGAAGCTTTCTGAAAGCTGTGAAAGATGATGAACTGGTGTTGACCACTAGTGTTATCATCCATCAAAGATTAATTTGGAAGGTCTGTTAGGTTGACTCCCAAAATGTCATTTATGTGGCTCAAAAGCTGACAAATATTAACAATTTCACAAAGTCTGACCTAATATTTAGTTTTTTCCAGCCAGATTTCATGTTTTTAATTTTAAAGAAAATAATTAATCTTAAAAAGGTTTATTAGAAAGCATATTTTATGATTCTTGCATTTCTTTAAAATTATGAAGTTTTTTCTAAAGGCTGTACAGTAAAGCATATGTTGCCAAGACTATATACTCAAATGTGTAACATCTGGGCACCATCTCACGGAATGTCTGATCAAAGAAAAAGATATGCCCAAATCCTTCCTAGAGCATCAGAAACAAGCATTGGTGAAGGTGTGACCAAAACTTACATGCCTAGGGGGGTGGGGGGGCGGGTTAGCCTGGTGATGGGTATTAAAGAGGGCACGTTCTGCGTGGAGCACTGGGTGTTATGCACAAACAATGAATCATGGAACACTACATCAAAAACTAATGATGTAATGTATGGTGATTAACATAACAATAAAAAATTAAAAAAAAAAACTCACATGCCTAAATAAATTAAACTAAGTTTCATCAGCCTTCCAAGGCTGACATTCAAGAAGTCTCTTTTAAAAAGAGCAATAACTAAAAACAATATACACTCATGGTTTAAAACAATTAAAAAGTGTCAGACTGTTCAACACTCAAACAAGGTAATGATGTGTTCAAAGTAAAAATGGCTAAATGCAAGGAAAAGCAGGCCTTTATATATTCATTTACAAAGGCAAATGGGATTTCAGATAATCAGGTGTTGCTTAGCATTATTTCGGCTCTCAACTAAAATGGGGCATTGTTCTGCCTACCAAAACATACCTAAACAAATGGTTCATAAACAAAGAACAAATGGGCAATGCTAGAAAGAAGCAAAAGCACAAACTTTAAAAACCAACTCATTTGCTTTGACATCACAGTCCTTAAAAAAATTACCAAGGGATTTCTACAAATGGCTTAAGTGAGCAGTTTAGAAGAGCCCAACAATTCCATTATTATGTACAATTAAAATGGGCCAGGGCTCTTCTTTTAGTAAAGTACAAAACTCCAAGCTTCCAGGTTCTAGTCAGCCCTCGAACTCTGACTTTGGCTACAGCCTGGAGCCCAGCACTGGTTTGTATCAGCTGTGAGGGAAAAGAAAGAAAAAAAAAGAAATGGCCCTTTGGTGCAGGGAACTTAGCACCTCCACGCTACACAAGCAACCAACAACTCCAAGTCACTTAGAAACATTTTAAAGTGTTCCCTGATTAACAATCTTGCAATCCCTTCAGACAGATACAATTATTCCTTTATCTGGAAAAATATTTACCATACCAACACAGAGCAAATAGCAAGTTCCAACAGATGTTTGCTAAGTGAACATATGAGAAAACATATGAGGGGTGTTCTCTGTTAAGTGCCCAGACCAAAAGACACCTTAGGGGCTCCAATCCTTTTATTATTCTATTGCATATATGCAAATTTCAAAATATCCCAGAGTCTAGTGGTTATGGGAGGAGTTGACTAAGGCCACTGCTGCTTTTTCGGGGAACCAGGGGAGACGGAAAGAAGAGCGGGTGGTTGGTTGTTTTAAATAAATTAAGCATGCTCTTAATATACTGTAAAGGAAGGAACATCATATGGTGAGAAGATGCTCTAGAAAGACAAAAATTAGCAGCCCTGCTTTTGAGTCCCCAACTTCCCTTTCCAGCGCTTCTGTGGTTTAGAGAAGTTACAGCACTTCCCCTGGGCTCAAACTCCTTAACAGGACAAATAAAGGTTGAGGTGAATGTTTTGGATCCCGGCCTCCAACTGAGATTCCCTCCGCTTTTAAAATCTTCGAAGAGTGTCCACCGTGCAATCTTCACCACTTACAGTGTACTAAAGCATGCCCCAAGTGAGCATGCACAGAAATCGCCCAGAGAGCTTGATGGAGCCCAGAGTGCTGCCTAGAGACTGACCAGGGAGGGAGCTAAAACTCTGCATTTCTGACAAGCTGCCCCTAGGCAGACCTAGCTTGAAAGGAAAGGGCCCCAAGTGTTTTGGCCAGAGTCCTAGCTAAGGCTTTGACAGGCAAGCTTGAGAGTTAGTCACAACGCTCCCCAGAGGGCCTCAGGAACCCTAAACAGAACCTCTTCACTTCCAAGCAAAGTTCAGAGAACTGGACCTGTGGGCAGATTCAGCCACAACTGGGATTCCCACATGTACAGACCTGCCTTCTAGCCACAGTGGGGGTGTTCTCCAAAGGAAAATAAATGGGGGGGGGGCAGGAAGCCGAGTGGGCTGAACCGAGGAAAGCAATTTCAGGTACTTTGAGGAAGGGTGAGCTTGATCAGCAGCCCACCCCCCAACCTGGGAGTGCCCATGTCCCGTGAGGTATCAAGGAGAAGGGTTGTGCTGCCAAGAGGTGGCACAGAGAGTGGTCCAGAGTTCAGCAGTGTGATGACCCAAGGACCACAGCTCAGTAAGTCTGGCTCTGCAGGGCAGGCATCAGGGCTGCAGGGTGGCTGTAGCACTCAGGGACCACACTGCAGGACACAAACCCCCAACGCTCCCCAGGGGGGTATTTGCAAAGGAGAGGGACTGGGAGAAAGGATGGAGACTTGGGCTAAATATGACTGAGTTATAAGAGGGTAACAAGAGGTTAAAAAGAACAAAAGAAGGAAGAGGTAGGAATGAAATCTGAGGTTTATCTTTTTTTTTTTAAGATTTTTATTTATTTATTTATTTGAGAGAGAGAGAATGATAGAGAGCACGAGAGGGAAGAGGGTCAGAGGGAGAAGCAGACTCCCTGCTGAGCAGGGAGCCCGATGCAGGACTCGATCCCGACTCCAGGATCATGACCTGAGCCGAAGGCAGTCACTTAATCAACTGAGCCACCCAGGTGCCCCTGAGGTTTATCTTAAGAACACAAGCTTACTGGGTCACTCACATTCAAAGGCCCCTTCATGCTCTTCGGGGAAGTTCCCAGGAAGGACCCCTATCAGTCAGAGCATACCCTGCACATCCTTTCTGTGACGCAGAAATGACTGGCAGAATACCATCTTCAGTGAAACACCACTACAGTTTCATATCATTAGTATTTCCTTATTACTGATGTTTAAAAAACAGTTGGATGTGCAATTATATCACTTTTAGACTTATGAGCCTTAAAAGCTTTAATTAAACACTATTTCTATGAAAATAAATTCTTGGAAATGGTAGTCACACAGCACACACTGCAGAGGAAGCATACACTATGGAGGAAGACTGATACAGTCCTTTCTGGTTACACAGAAATACCTAAAAATGTGGTTCTAATTTCTTTCTTTTTTTCAAACCGTGCTCATTTTCTTTCAAATTACTTCCAAAAATGAAGGTCTCTCTCATGTTAATTGTGTGTACACTTCGGCTTACACTTTAAAGAGTCTTCCTCTCCTGGGAAGTGACTTTTGTATACAAATCATGAAAAGCTACTTAGACAAAGTGCTGGAGATGATTAAAAGGGGCCAGATTCGCATTTATACCTTAAAAAAAAAAGCAGACGCAGATGTCAACTGACTCATTTGTGTATATTTTGGAAGTAAGTTGAAGATATGCATGTGCATTTCATCAGGACATTTAAAGAATACTCAACTTTTTTATTGTGGTTCTGTATCAAAAATGACTTTAGAAATTAAAAAAGTTATATTCTGGTGTCTTTTGTATGCTAGATAAAACCTTGACTCATTACAATTTGGTCTAAAACACTTTTTAATATGACAAAGATACTTGCTCATTTAGAAATGAATTTTTAGAATTAAAAGCATATCACATATGCTTCATCACCTAGGATAAGAAGGAACTAGAGTAGCATTTTGTTCATTTACTATCAGAATGATAAAAACTTCAATTCCTCCAAATGGTCTCTTCCCCACTCCACCTTTTTTTAAACACAACAAAGGAAAAAATTGCAAATGCTTTTTGATTCACCAAACCTTTACTGAAAAGTTCACTTGATGTCATGCACTGAGCATCTTGCTAGGTCCCGGAAACACAGAAATGATGAGGTACAGTATGGTCTGGGCCCCCAATGGGTACCCAATTTATTGAGGAAAAGAAGGCGGCTTCTCAGGAGCAATTCCTGGGTTAGATTTGAAATGGAGGAGGGGCCGGGCGGGTGTAGGGGCTCAGGGATGTGTTCTGCTGGAACGGCACACCAAGCAGGAGCCTTCCTTCTTAAGGGATATAACGTCTTAACCCTTCACTACAATGCTGCTTCCCCCCAAAATAGGAAACCTGCTTTGTATAGTGGCCAAAGGAAACTGAGTGGGGACATTTGTGCAGAAATCTTAGATTTCTCAGCTTGTTTCATTAGGCAATCACACATCTTCTAGAAAATTAGAGAATGGTGGTTACAGTAACAGTTCTATACAGACTTTCCAAAGTAACCAACAACAAAAAAAATTAATAACCCATACACTTAAATATATATATGATTTCTGAAGCAAACTACTGTGACCCTGGGTCATACTGACAAATTTTTACAACGAATCCTTGTTCCTAGAGTTACTGTGACAATGTCACCCTTCAATTATGTACATATGTCAAAGCATCCACTTAAATATTTAGTTACTCTGTGGGTCTAATCACATCCGTTCTATGCATGGTGAAGTACAGTTCATAAGCACAACCAAAACCACCAAGTCTACAACGAGAGTAATAGATGAGCTGTCTGCAACAAGCAACCCAGCTGAGTAAATCCTAAAAGTAATCAACAGTCACTCTGAATTAAAATGTTTAGGGCTGTATTTGAATTAAATCCACCTGCAGTGACAGAAAATCCCCACCAGGTGGAGTTAAAAGATGCAAGCTTCACTTCCAAATTCTTGGGTTTCCTGAACTCCCAACTATTTCACATTTCTCCTGATTGAGAAGATTGGGCTATTTATCCTTTCAAAATTACTAATTAACCACTTTTATTTTTTTTAAAGCAAGTAATAAGCAGGAAAGAAATTCAACCATTTAAGAAGTTTTGGGAAAAATTAGCTCATTCAAGAAAAATCGGAGTTCATTAACAACCAAATGAAAATCAATGGTTTCAGTCAGACTGAGACCAAAACCTCTGCGGATTAAGGTGCCACAGTCTGAACTTTGATAGATCACCACACCTTCACAAGGTCTCCCTACCAAACGTCCACCTTGTTGGTCCAGTCAGAGTTACCAAGTTCTCAATTCTAGTGTCCCTCTAATCCCTGAAGAGCAAGTTTTAGGTATACTAAAAATTGATCAATGGCATGGCAGACATCCCCTAAGATGACTCCCATAATGAGTCACACTCCTGTATAAGCTCCTCCCCCGAGCACAGGTGGAACCTGTGACTTGCTTCTCACCAAGAGACTATGTATGGCGAAGGGCTGTCACTCCTTGGATTAGGTTGCATGACATGACCAATAAATTTGTGATTTGTCATGCAGCAACAGGAAACCGATACACTAAGTGAGAAGAGGACATTTAAAATTCACTGCACGCACTCTGACAGACCTCAACTCCTCCCCCCTGTTCTGCAGACATCTAGCTCCCTCACCACCGTTCATGAAGGAAATCACCGTTCCGACCGTCTTACACATTCTTCTCGAGCAGCTATACACGAGCAATCAAGTACATGCATACAGATATATTTTCCCCCTTTTACAATATTCAAATGGAAGCACCCTATAATACTTTTTATCTTTCTCCAACCACATTACCTTGTGAATGTGGCATTGTGCTCACTCCCTTTTAATAATTCAACTTAACTCCATCACACAGGTGACCCGTAACGTTTTTAGTCCTTGCTGATGGAGACATTTAGACTCCAGAATGTTTCCAGTCTTATGTTTCTACATTTGTCACTTCACGCCAAGTAGATCAATTCTTAGAAATGGAACTCTGCTGGGTCAAAGGGCATGTACATTTTTAATTCTGCAAAACAGGCTGCGCTGATTTACACTCCCATGGGCAATGTCTATGAGTGTCTGTTTCCTCACCCCTTGCCAACCCGGGTGTTACAAGTAAAATACAAATTCTTGACTCAAAAAGGTTAGTTTCATCATTATCCTCAAACTCATCAGGTTCGCTCTACAAATACTATGAAGTACTCACTCTGAAAAGGGGATGGGTTTCTGAACATGGAGAACAAGATACATCAATGAAACGAGTGGGCAGAGAGGTAGATGATTCCAACATGGGCGAAATCTCCCTGGAGGAAATGGAATCTGACCTACAGGACACACAGGCCTTGGACAGAGAGGGAGGCCCGGAAGGCAGGCCAGAACGGCGAGGAGAGGAAGATGGCAGCTTGAAGAGCAACAAAGCAGGGCCTTAGCTCCGAAGGAACCAAGAGTCAGTAGAAAGAACACTGGATTGAAGAGTTAGAATTTCCATTTCTGGCACTGGTTGAACGACCTTGAGAGAAACTAGTTTATCTGGGCTTCAGTTTCCTCACTTATAAAACAGGGTGGTGGGCCCTGAAATCAAACTTCCTGTAGCTGCAGAACTGTGTTAAAAGTAAATTTATAGTGAAGACTAATGTCAGACAGACAGAACCATGCTGGGAGAGGGGGATGGAGGGAATTCCTCAGCCCCACTTTCTAGTGGCTCCATCCTGACAGCCTGAGAAACTGGTAAACTCCAAGAAATTCTTAGGATTATGCAAAGCACAGTTCAAATGACCTGGGTAGCTCAGGTCCCCTTCAACTCTAAAAACGACTCCAACTTTCCCTTCAGTGTTGGATAATGCACCTACACCTCTGCTTGCCTACACGACATTCATTCACTGAGTACCTACTATATATATGACTCAGGCACTCTTCTAGGAGCTGGAGAGACAACAGTTAAGAATACAAAGATTCTTCCCTCTGAGGTTCAATCTCTACTCAGGGAGAAGAGAAAAATAAGTAAACAAATTTATAGTATGTCAAAGAAATGAGGGTAAGAGGGAAAAGTGTAACAAGGGTGGTGGTGGACTATTCCATCCATCCAATCCTACTCTCCCTCATGTTATGACTCTTCAATTCAGTCTTTCCAGATTTTTGTCCTCATAGATCGTTTGTTCTTTCCTCTGAAATCCTGTAGCACTTTGGACCATGCATTAAGCCTCTGCCATTTGTTCACTGTTTCACTGTGCTGGGCTTGTTTCACCCAGATTGCAAGCCTCTCAAAGGTTCCATCCCAATCTGGGATAGCTACTGTAGGACTACTCCAGCAGCACAGACAGAGCAGGCACTCAATACCTGTTAACTGCTATGAAAAACACTGTCGTTTGAGAATTACAAATGTGTGCTTAACTTCCTTTTCCCAACACCACGGACCAAAATTTTTAAGGAACTTAAAAGAGCAGAACCGAGGGGTGCCTGGGTGGCTCAGTTGGTTAAGTGTCCAACTCTTGATTTCAGCTCATGATCTCAGGGTCATGAAACTAAGGCCCAATTCAGGCTCTGAGCTGAGAGGAGTCCGCTTAAGATTCTCCCTCCCTCTCAGCCTGCCCCTCCCCATGCTCCTGTGCTTCCTCTCAATCTTTCAAATAAATAAAAACTTAAAAAAAAAAAGCAGAATCAAATGAACAAATTAATGCAACAGAAAACCAAACTGGATCTAGTTAAGAAGTAAGGATGGCCAGGTGGTCCAAGTGTTTGCATTAGACGCTAATTCCTAGGATAAACATTAACTACTCAAGGCCAAAAATAGATGGGGTGGAACCTAAAGGGAGAGTGTCAGGGTGAATGTCTGTGCCCAAAGTGTGGGAAGAAGAGGATGAGCAGAAGAAAAGGGAAGACCCAGAGTCCCTGCCCCATTATGTCTCTTCCCACCTCCTTGTTGGAATGGTGCTGGCCCCACCCCCACCCCCCCAAACGCCCCCTCAGCCTTCACACATCCTCAGGCAGCTCAATGCTCTGTTCCTCATCTCCAGGCTTCAAAACTGCCCAGGGTACCCTCGCCTCCTAGCACACAGAGTTCCCTTTTGCACAAGTCAGTGTGCATGTCAGGGTTCCTTTTTTACATCCAAAGGTCTAAGAATCCATACATGGTATCAGTTTACTTTCAGTATTTACAACTGAGAAAATACATATATAACTATTGTGACACAGTTTTTCACAGCAGCACTAGTTACAGTAGCCAAAAGGTAGAAACAACCCAAACTTCCCTCCCCAGAAGGATGCATACCCAAAGGCTGGTGTATTCATATACTGGACTGTTATCAGCCATAAAGAGAAATGAAGTAATGACATACACCACAGTGAGGATGAAAACAGGCTAACATACAAGAAGCCAACACCGTAAGTCACATATTGCTATGATTCCACTTCTATGAATTATCCAGCATAGATAAGTCCATGAAAACAACTTAGTGATAGCCAAAGGCTGGGGGGAGGGAGAAGTAGAGAGTGACTGTTAACGGGTACAGGGTGTCCTTTTGAAGTGATGAAATGTTCTGGAACTGGACAGTGGTGATGGTATGAAGGTACCTGTACTAAATGCCACTGAACTGTACATTTTGAAGTGGTTAAAATGGTAAATGCTATGTGTATTTCATCACAATAAAATAAAGTACAGGGAATTCAGTCAACTTTAAAATAAGTTTGTATCTTACTAATCTCAACAATGTAATTGGCAAAAAGGAGCTGTGAACACTGAAAAACAAAACCACACATACCTACTGATTTACTCCCCAAACAATGCTTGGTGTGAAGAGAGTTCTCAGAGCTCCTGTACAACCGTGGCCAATCATGATGCCAATAATGGCGAACATTTAGTAAACTAGGCGCTGCTTTAAGAGCTCACACTTAATGCTGTGAGATAATCAGCACCATTTTACACAAGATAAAACAGGCACAGAGAGAGGAAGCAACCCATCCAAGACTGAATAGCCAGCAGGTGGCAGAACCTCAGAATCTAAATCCAATCTAGTTTCAGAACGTATGTTTTTAGTCACGGCTCCACGGACTCAGAATACAGACACTTCTCATTCAGGCCCAATCCCTTCTCTTTCCCCATGTATCCAGCCCAGACAACGTTCCACACAGGGAAGCACCCGCTTGACCTCTGCATGTGCAGTAACCTTCACCTGGAGCACTGATCTCAAGTGCCGTTGTCACGCCCCTTAAGGCCAGCAGCGCCTTCTCTCCTTGCTGGTCTAGGCTGGGGTGGAAAGAATGAGACCAGGGGCCTCCGGGGCTCCTACACAATCGGCCTTAACTGTTCCATCTACTTGCATTCATGCCTGCAAACACTGACTGAACACCCATTTTAGCCTGAGAACAAGAACAAAGAACTCTTATGACCTGAGCAAAACCAAAGGTGCCTTGTATTCTGCGGGAGAACAACCTGGAATGCAAACCCATGAACCACAAGATCGGACTGTTTTGTCTGGCTGGAACAACTTTTTCAAACACCAACAATATAACCTGAATGCCTTCCCTGGGGCATCCATACTGTCACTAGGCATTATCTTGTGACCTGCTGGTCCAAGCACGTAGGCTACCCTGACCTGGCCCATTAACCGACTCACTCATTGCTCACTCCCAGGATTTTTCCTACCATCATTCTTTCACATGCAGTAAACATGGCTGGAAAAGACACAGAGAAATAAAAGGGCAAAAGAGACATTTGAATATTATTTTTAAAATAAAACATACATTTACTTCTGAGAATTAAAAAAAAGTCCTATATAATTTCAAAGGTGGAATTATCCTTAAAATTGAAATAATGTCAAATCACAGCACAACTAAAATTTAAGAAGTTCTACAACAAGGATCCTTCATTAGTGCTCACAATTCTAATCAGGGACAGGGTCCTAGCAGAACAGGACCTAGCCTAGCAGAGGGTCAAAGCTGGCAGTCTCAAACCCAGTGACTTCAGAGAAAAGATGGGGACCTTTGTTTTAGAAGGTTTACCTTTTTTTTTTTAAGATTTTATTTATTTATTTGACAGAGAGAGCACAAGTAGGTAGAGCAGCAGGCAGAGGAAGAGGGAGAAGCAGGCTCTCCATTGAGCAGGGAGCCCGATGTGGGGCTCAATCCCTGGACCCTGGGATCATGACCTGAGCCGAAGGCAGATGCTTAACCCAGTGAGCCACCCAGGCGCCCCTAGAAGGTTTACCTTTAAATTTCAACAGCAAAACCAGACATTTTGTTTGGGTTATTTCTGTTCAGCCTACAAAACTGCTCATGTTCAGACAATAAGCACTGAAAATGAAATGGAAAGGTCATGAAATAAAAATGCTAACTGAACACGCTGGGCTTTACCATGACAGAAGAACTCTTGTTCCAAAGCTTTTGCTCTCTACACCAGCATAAAGAGGGCCAATGGTTGTCATAACATAAAGTCCACAACTGTGCCCTGCAAAAACAAGCAGCACCAGCATACTCTAAGATAAGAACTGAGTTAATATTTTCAAACTGCAGCAAAGTAATACGAGGGTCTTACTTTGGGAGAATGCAGGTCTTCACTTCTGGGGGACCATGGGTTATTAAGTCAAAAGCCTATAGTATGAATATTTACATCTAGTAAAAATCAACATTAGAAAGCTACACAACTGGGGGCGCCTGGGTGGCTCAGCTGGTTAAGCGACTGCCTTCGGCTCAGGTCATGATCCTGGAGTCCCGGGTTCGAGTCCCGCATCGGGCTCCCTGCTCAGCAGGGAGTCTGCTTCTCCCTCTGACCCCCCCCTCGTGTTCTCTCTCTCTCATTCTCTCTCTCTCTCTCAAATAAATAAAAATTAAAAAAAAAGAAAAGAAAGCTACACAACTGTTAAGCTTTCTTAATCACACTTTAAAAGTATAAGGGACCCGCATTATTTACAGAAGCCCAAAGGAGACTTCTTTTATAAAATAATGTTAGTCTTTTCCCCCCGCAATGAAAACAAACCTCTATATATCTCAAGTATATTGGGATTTCTCAAAGGGATCATTTGTGAAAAGGCGAAATCCATAGAAGAAAACAAATAACCCGCTCTCCTCTCTCTGGTCTTTTTGCTACACAGACCCACACCCAAACTCCAGGCTCACTGAAGTGTAGAAATGCAGGCCATACAAGAGAGAAAGATCATGTTTAGATGTAAGAGGCAACAAGTTAAAATGTCATTGAGGAGTATGCAGTACTTACTGCTGGTTCAACTTGACTTCGATCTGCAATATCTATGTGGACAATTTCAACAGTTTTCCATGTGTTCGGATCTAAACCGTGTACCTATAAATGACAAAGAGAAATGAAACACAGCAAACTGTAGATGTTCTTATTAGGCAAACTATTACACTTACATATATAATCTCTGAGTCTTTCAGAGCAATTACGAGGAATAAAAAAATCCAAATTGTTACTTCATTAAATTAGCGGTCTGAAGTCTTAAGGGATCTAGAGATCTTTTGTTACCCTTGTATCCCTAAAAAATAAGTGTGGGGAGGGGAGGAGGTGTGAGGATGCTGCCAAATTAACAGAAATCTGTCACCATTATTTTCTGGTAATCCTTAGAGATGAGTTATATAACAAAATGTACCTAACCTATGTTTAACCCAATGATACACGACCAAGTCCTCATAACCTTTAAGTCCTAGACAAACATAAGGTGACATTATAATTAGATTTCAAGAAGCTACACTGCGAGGTTTAAAACCTATCCTGAATTTTCAGTTTTGAAAGGACAGCAATTCCTCCACTCCTCATGTTAATTAATAATTTCTAATAGAAACTCCCTCTATGAACCAATTAAGAACTGTTTACAAACTGCCAAAGTCTGTCCATTTGGAAGCTAGAAAAGGCAGATCAACTCATACACAGACTAAAGCACACCCAATCATCTCATTTTAAATTTTAGAATTACTGTGAAAAAAAACAACAACAACATGAAATGTCAAATGATCACCGGGAAGAAAAACTCAAGTCAAATACTACCAATTATAATTCAAAAGTTCTATTAATTGGCACCAATCACATAAAAGCGAAAAATACCACAACGTGAACTTAATCTCCTGTAACAGCGTAATGGTGAGGCTGAAACGGCAGTTCTCAAACTGGAGCTCTTGAGCTGGATCGTATACCACAACACACAGCATACTGGGCCCCACACCCAGGGATTTTAATTCATTAAGTATCGGGTGAGAGCTGAAAATGTGCATTTCTAACAAGTTCCCAGACGCTGCTCCTGGTCCAGAGACCACACTTTTGACAGCCACTGGGCCAAGGGCATCGATCCATACCAGATTGTTTGCCAAGTTCTCTAACACATCTTATCAAAAGTTAATGATTACACTGAGTCTTAAATGATTTTCTTGAAATTTATTTGAGGGATAAATGTGCTCCAACTTGTAAAAATCAGAAGCTTGTCAACATTTTTGTAAAACATTCACATTTGCTCCTCCCTCTCGCCTTTTGGCTATTTCTCTGACATCAACCCAGCAAAGCAGAGTGGAGGTGAAAATTAAAGCAGTCAATTTTGCTTTGTAGAGTAGCTCTGACAAACATACAGAGATGAAAAGATGAAAGAAATCTAAAGTTAATGGCTAAAATCGGTTTGTGAATTTTCTCTCTGCTCTCCCTGTCCCAGATAGAGAGAGCGTGATAATAACAGCAACTCTCCCCACAGTCTGCTCTCGCACCAAGGCAAGGGGGCTGAGAGGGAATGCCCCGTTTGTTGCTGGTTGCTGGCCTGCCTCACTGCAATCGGACATGCCCTGGTGTGTCCAAGTACCGGTCTCCTGTAGGTGCTATCACTCGGGTGATGACAGAATGGACTACAACAATATTCCCATTTCCAGAGGCTTCTGCACTGAAAGCCCAGAGTTGAAACTTACATTTTCTAATGTTCCCAAGTCTGGTTTGTGCCATGTTTCAATTTTAATGAAGAAATCATCTTTCATATATTCATTCTGCAGAAAACACAACAGCAAAATGACAGTGGTCTTTCACTGGTTCTTTGGGGCTTTTGTCTGCAGGAGCCTTCCCCAGCATAAGTATCCGTGCTTTGACTCTATAAGACTGATCCTCAAGTAACAAAGAATCATTAGCTACCTGTTGTTATAAACTCGTCAGGCAAACCAAATGCTGCATGCTTTTAAATAATTTAAACAACCCTACTTGTCATGCAGCATACAGGGCTAATATTAAAGAAGCTGGGAGGTTTGGTGAGCAAATACGGCATTCAAAGAAGTAGCAGAAGCAAAATAAAGTCAACAGGGAGGTTTTGAGACAAGGCTGGAAAAAACCCACTAACACTGTGAACATGTGGTGGAGTGTAGGCTGGTGGAAAGAGCACAGAGGAGGAGCCATGCAGCGGTGGGCAGTTTTATTTTAAAAAGCAATGAATGACTGAAAATAATTATTATGTAAAGCAAAATTTAAAGATGAAGAGTATGTGACACAAAAATAGTTTTACTCACCGTTACAACTGAGGCATAATGGACAGGTGGGCAATAAAAGGGGAAAAAATTTCAGAATATTAATCGAAGTCAAAATAATCTGTCATATTTACTGTCACGATGATTAAACTCCCTGAGAACACATAACATTTAGTAGTTTATGTCTGCAAAAGTTTCTATACAAGTGACACTACAGTCTACCTTAGATTATAGAGTCAATAATCTAATTTTAAAACAATGGGAGAATAATGTCACAAAAGCAATATATCACTTTAAGGCCAATTTAAAAAACAACAGGAAACTGTTTCAGAAGTCTGCCATATTCCTACCCTACTATATGTGGCAATATGAGAAAAATACTATTAAAACTACACCAAAGGACACTTTTGAGTGTGGATGACCTTTCAGGTCTCACCCCTGGAGCCACTGAGGTCAGCAAGGACCTCAAGGTGCTCTCCTCTGGGAATGAACCAATGCCCCTTACAAAGGTCTAGGGGGAGGAACCCAGAGAAATCTCTCCTCTGCCACAGCACCTGCAGTGACTACCCAAGAATCCACAGAGGACTTCCTTGAGTGTCACCCTTCTCAAAGGCACTGGCACCAGGAGTCCCTCTCCTCCTCAGCAGTGGGGCAGAGGGTGGGGAATGACTGCCAGGAACCAGGCTTACTTGTTCTACAGTAAGGGTATGCGTTCCAGGCTTTCTCGTGAAACACCAAGGAGCCCTCCGGAGCAATCATCCTGACGAATGCAGGAACTTTGCTGTGAAGAGAGAAACAGTGAATTTATTTTCAGTAGTACCATCACTTCTTTGTTGGCATCTATTGGGCAACCTCAAAGAGTACTGTCATCAAAGGTGATTATGTTCTAAGTTCCATCAACTCAGGCTGACTGTTAGCAACGTGTTTCATTTTCAATCCCAAAGTAATCAAGTGGAAAATTAATGTAAAACTACAACATGATTAAGAACATTTAGCTGTATACAGAATTTAAGGGGAAAAAAAAGAAACAATTTTGTGTCGGGCTTCTGCTCTATTCCCCTAAGGTGAAATCTGAAAGTTAACTGAGGCTATTTAAGCTGCGCATAATACAACACAGAAATTCTCTCATGCAGTTAGACCACACTCACTGTTTAACACAAAAGAATCCCTAGAATATGGGAGTATCTCTGAATAAAAGTCTTTAAATACATTTTACAGAATAAACTTAAAGAAAAGTGACAATCTGAGGAACCCAGGTGGAAATGAGATCTTAAAACATATCCAAGTATCGGGGTGCCTGGGTGGCTCAGTCGTTAAGTGTCTGCCTTCAGCTCAGGTCATGATGCCAGGGTCCTAGGATCGAGCCCCACACTGGGCTCCCTGCTCAGCCAGAAGCCTGCTTCTCCCTCTCCGACTCCCCCTGCTTTTGTTCCCTCTCTCGCTGTCCCTGTCAAATAAATAAATAAAATCTTAAAAAAAAAAAAAGCATATCCAAGTATAAAATTTTGTATGTTTGGATGATGAATGTCATTTGCTGCCTCAAGTATAGCCGAAAAAGGGTTAAGTATATAATACATGAGAAGTCTGTGCCAATTCATAAGATAATCAGCAAAGATTCCAACAGGTAAGTAGGCAAACACATCCACAGACACGTTACAAATAGAAAACACAACTGGTTAACAAACAAATGGAAAAATCAGTCTTTTCAGTCTTCAAAGAAATGCAAATAGAATGACCACTTCTAATGATTGTAAAGAAAGCAGTTTTACATGCATAGGCTTTTCATACAGATCAGATTCAAATCCCAACATCAGCACTTAGAAGCTGTGTGACCTTGGACACATCACTTGGCTCTCTGAACTTCCCCATGAGTTGAACACAGTTCCTATGACCTACTCTGCAGGTTATTGGGAGGATTCAGATTAATACCTATAATGTATTTATTAGCACACTGCATAATACAGTAAGAGCTCAATAAACAGTAGGTACTGCTCTTTAATTATAATTTGACATGAAGTGGAGTACTTTCACATGCCTTTCTTCACTTATATCCTCCAACAGCACTACAAGCTACACATTCATTTATTATTCCGTATAACCAGCATTTAAGTGGCTAAATAACTACATGTCAAAACTATATCTTCCAATGTGAAGCCCTACATACTTTTTCTGTATCAGAATGGCTTCTCTGAGAACTGTCAAATACAACTTAACTTCCTAAGCTAGGAGAAAGAACAAACTAAGGGGAGACTGGGGCCCCAGAAAGGACTTGTGCCTCCATACTAAGATGGAGCAGGTAGCCAGAGGCATCCCTATGAATTTTGGAAGCTAAGCAAGTGAATGTAAGGAAGTCCCACCAGCCAGAGAGCCTTGCAGCTATAAAAGAGGTAGTGTGGATAGCCCCTTCGTTGCCTCCTCAGTACACAAGAACGTATGTATGCCTTGGAGTTTCCACTACTGTGGCAAATTAAACCATGGGAAAGAAAAGCTGAGGCACTATTATATGTGACATTATAATCGAGATTCCAAGGGCACAGAGATTTACCTGTGCCTTTACACCCTGAAAAGATAATAAAGGAGAATTCTCTGAGCACCCATTCTTTGCAAATCTAGAAGATTCATGCAAAGGGGCATAACCTCACAAAACTAAAGCCAAGATACCTGAACATACTTTCATATTAAAAGTCAAAGACTATCTGAAGTCCACATTATTTCTTCCATTGCTCAAGAACTGAAACCAAAATCCCTTTAACTGGGAGAGGTCTCATCAGGGCGAGCATATCATCAGGGTATAATGTAATACATATGGGTGATTTTTAAAATATACCACAAGATTACCTATCCATCTAGAGTATGACAAACAGATCTATCACTGGTTCATGCGGTCAAAGTAGAAAAAGGCAGGAAAGAGGTGCCTGTGTGGCTCAACTGGTTGGTTAAACGTTCGACTCATGGTTTCAGCTTAGGTCATGCTCTCATGGTCCTGAGATCCTGGCTCTGCACTAGTGGGGAGTCTAGGAAGGATTCTTTCCCCTCTCTCTCCCTCTCCCTCTGTCCCTCCCCCACAGGCCCATGCATGCTCTAAAATAAATTCTTTAAAAAAAAGGGGGGTACACCTCGGTGCCTCAGTCCATTAAGCATCTGCCTTCAGCTCAGGTCATGATCCCAGGGTCCTAGGATCGAGTCCCACATCTGGCTTTCTGCTCAGCAGGGAGCCTGCTTCTCCCTTTGCCTGCTGCCCCCCTTGCTTGTGTGCACACCTGCTCTCTCTCTGACAAAATCTTCAGAGAAAAATTTTTTTTGAAGATTTTATTTATTTACTTGACAGAGAGAGACACAGTGAGAGAGGGAACACAAGCAGGGGGAGAGGGAGAAGCAGGCCTCCCGCGGAGCAGGGAGCCCGACGCGGGCCTCGATCCCAGGACCCCGGGACCATGACCTGAGCCAAAGGCAGAAGCTTAACAACTGAGCCACCCAGGCACCCCAAGAAATTTTTTTTTAAAGGAAAGAAAAAGGCAGGAAAAAAACAGCTGCATACTAGCTCAGAAACATATTTTAATTATTCTATTTATTCCCATAGTGCCCAATAGTCTAAAAACCTTAAACATTCATCAAAAGCTCTAAAATTTGCTGACCCAAACAGAATATATTGGCAGTCAGTCACTAAAGGTCAGCAAGAACCAAATCTACAAGAAAGTTTTAACATGTCTTCATTTTGCTCCCAAATGCCTGTTTTCTTATTTCCAGGATACTTTTCTACTATGTGAATTCCAACAATCAACTTTTTGACTTAGTTAAGAATGACCAAACCTCTGAGCCAGTTATTTCAAACTGACTCGCTTTTTACATTTAACATGAGAACACTAACAAACATCTCTCCTCAGTGAATCTAATTATGGACTAAACACAGGGAAAATGCATACATGGAGTAAATAAAATTAAATTTCAATTTTGCTTTAAAGGAGAGAAATTTTCTTTAGTGGCCACCTTTAAAATATTCCTAACAAGGTGGTTCAAATGAACCATTTATACAATTAACAGCATACACACTGGTTTTCTACTTCAGTGTCACCTACCTAGGAAGTAAATTCTGTTTTGGAAGCTTAGTGTCTCAGAAAAAGAACAAATATTAACTGAATTAACAAAATGGAGGTAGGCCTTCAAAAATAAATGAACAAGGACATTCCTCCTCTTGTTCTCCCAACAATCATGAAATGTTCTCTTGTGACAAACCAACACTCATGACAGTGCTTAACTCAAAAGGTAAACACTTCTAGATTTGTCTAAGAGTCAGACATAAAATAATGTCCAAGAAGTCAAAAGTTCTTTGCCATACATGGTCCTTTTCCCACCCCAACTCTGAATGCATATAAAGAACATTTAACTTCAGGGTAAAATTCAACCAAAATGTTCCATCAATTGTGTTGACAGGAAATAAATATTAAGATTTAACTTCTATAACAATGGCTGTGAACCTGTTAAGTGGCAAGACAACTTTGTAACAGTGGTAGAGGAAAACAAAGGGCTTATATGGTTTAAAAGATATGTAATAAATGACCATAATGTACACTGAACTTCTGATCTAGGAGCATTCTTTTTTTTAAAAATCTGTTCCTGAGATACATAACACCTTGGGAAATCATTTCAAACTGCACTTTTCCTGTGGAAGTTTTACATCCACTTGTAAACAAAATAAGCAAACTGCTGAGTTCGATTTTTCCATCCTACAACCTACTGTAGATAAACATCAAAATGTAGAAAAACATATGGAAGAATCTGAAGACAAGATTAATTTGCCATAATCTTTCATTTCAATCAATTTCAATCAAATGAAATATACCTTAAATACACGGGGCACCTCATTCATTCATTCACTCAAGTATTTATTTACTGAGTGTCCACTGTACCAGGGGCTATGTAAATAACAGTGTGTAAATGAACAATTCCTATTCTGAGTTCACCTTCCAGGGAAAGAATCAGGAAACAGAACAGTAAATACCAAGAGGCAGTGAATTACCTCCCCCAAAGTGCAGCAGAGTCAAGGAACAGAGCACTGAACAAGTGAGTACCTGGTTTAAGGGTGCCCAAGAAGGCCTCCCTGAGGAAATGAAAATACAATGGCGATCTGAGGGTGAGGAGGGCCAGCCACATGAAGACACAGGCGCCAAAGTCCTGAAATAGCTAAAGACTCAGCCTGCTTGGGTCACTATGAGGCTTCCAACATGGCTAGACTGTAGTGAAGAGGAAGAGAGGGACAGACACAAGATGAGGATGGTGAGGTGAGCAGGGGGCAGGCAGATCACAATAAGACCCATTTTATAAGCCAAAGGGTTTGGTTTTTATTCTTTCTATGACAGGAAGCTACTGAAGGCTTTAAGGAGAATGACACAACCAGATTAAAGTTTTAAGAACATTCTGACTCAATTTAGTAGTCATGTTAGTAAATGAAAATTAACTGGAGTGGGCAAGAGTGGATGGAGGCAAAAATTAACTCAAAATGGATTAAAGATCTACATGTAAGAGCTGAAACTGTAAAAAAAAGAATTTTTTTTTTTTTTTTTGAGAGAGCAAGCAAGTGCAGGTGGGAGGAAGGGCAGAGGGAGAGGGGGAGAGAGAGAATCTTAAGCAGACTCCCTCCCTGCTGAGTATGGAGCCCGACACAGGGCTCAATCTCATGACCCTGAGATCATGACCTGAGCTGAAATCAAGAATCGGATGCTTAACTAACTGAGCCACCAGGTGGCCCATAAAACTATAAAACTCTTGTAAGAAAATGCAGATGTAAATCTTTGGGACCTTGGATTGGATGATGGTTTCTCTGATAGGACACCACAAGCATAAATGACCAAAGAAAAACAAGTAAATTGGGCTTAATCAAAATTATAAACTTTTTAAGGGTGCCTGGGTGGCTCAGTCGTTAAGCGTCTGCCTTTGGCTCAGGTCATGATCCCAGGGTACTGGGATCGAGCCCCACATCGGGCTCTCTGCTAGGAAGTCTGTTTCTCTCTCTCTCACTCCCTCTGCTTGTGTTCCCTCTCTCGCTCTGTCAAATAAATAAATTTAAAAAAAAATCTTAAAAAATTATAAACTTTTTAATGCCTCAAATGTCACTATCAAGAAAGTGACCAGAAAACTCAAAATGGGGGGAAAACTGCAAATCATGTATCTGGTAAGAGGCTAATATCTAGAATATGTAAAGAACTCTTAAAAGAGACAACCCAATTACAAAACAGGTAAAAGATTTGAACAGATATTTCTCCGAAGATCTACAAATTAACAGTAAACACATGAAAACATCCAAACCTTGAAATACCACCTCACACCCATTAAAATGGCTATTACAAAAACAAAACAAAACGTGATAACAGCAAGTGTTGGCAAGAATATAGAGACACTGGAGCCTTCCTACATGGTTGTGGGGTAATGTAAAATGGTGCGGTCACTTTGGAAATGGGTCTGGCAGTTCATAAGTGAGGAGTTACCATATGACCCAATAACTCCAACTAGGAGAGTACATGTGCGCGTGCGCACGCACACCAAGAAAAATAAAAACATATGTCCATACAGAAACCTGTACACAAGTGTTCATAGCAGCATTACTTATTAAGTCAAAAGAATGGGTGGCAAGAGATCAGTCTGGAAGCAACTGGAAAAGTTCAAGAGAAAGAGATAATGGTAACTTGCATTAATGTGGTGGGTATGAAGATGGAAAAAATGGGTAGAATAACAGGAAAAATTTACAAAATGACTTCAAATCCTGATTTGTGGGAAAGAGTAAAATAACCAGACACAAATTGGCTACTTTCAGGAGATAAAACAAGACTTTAAAGTTTTGGAGAAATAACAAAAAGAGAGAGGGAAAGAAGTGCTTTCCACATAACAGAATAGCAATGAGAAACGAAATGTACCATAAAAGGGAAACGCATTACAGAATTATTTCTGATATTCTTCTGGAATAGGATCACTCTTTATTTAGACAACTCTGAAATGTGCAAAACTGAAAACTTAGAACTATACACAAAGATAAAACTTTGCGCTGATGACTAATTTTTGACTCAAGAATGAATTACTATATTGGGCTGATATTTATCAATTTCTTATGTATACTTATTCAAAGATGCTCTCTGATGTGAATCATCACATATAATTGATCCTTGCATTTTCAGGTGATTTAAACTTTTCATTTTTAAACATGAACGTAACTTTAGTTCCTGGCAAATGACTCTCTTGCTTACAAAAATGAGCTCTTAACTGGAACCACATGAAATTTTAAAACGATTTTCAATTAAACCTCTGCTGTTTCAACCTTTGGGGAACAAGACCATTCAGGAGTTGGCATAGCTTTATGAATTCTCCGTCATTCAGGACTGACTGGAGATGATGAAGATAAAATGCTTATGAAGAATAAAAGAGTAAAGCTGATTTTCCCCAAGAAGGGAAAAAAACAACAGAAGGATTGGTCAGTGTTCCTTACTACGAAGTCTCAGGAGAGCTGCAAGTTTTTCTCTAAAATAACCATCTCAAAGGTTGCAACACATTTCCTTGCCTTGCTTCAAAATTCTATGCCCGATAAAGTCTGTCCTCCTTCCCCACCATCCACTATTAAGTGTATAAGTGTATACTGATAAGGAAACACTCAAACCTTCATAGTAAATGGGCTATAAGACAAATATTGTACACGTGAAATACATAATCAGGTGTCAAAATGAATAGACGTGACAAAAAGTGATGGAGTTTAGGGAAGAAGAAAAGTAGTCAAGGAATGCCTCTGCACAGGACAGAGCTGAGCTATGCTCAGGAAACTGGGTTTATGGGCAACCCCACATCGCAAGAAGAAAAGGACCTAAGGGGCTAAACATGGCACTTCTAGAGGACAATGAAGAGTCAGGCTTGCTTAGAGGCAATTGTTTTTATTCTGAACAGTTTTAACAATTGGAGAGACATGGATTATCTTGAGTGGCTTATTAAGTTTAACTTTATTCTGGAAGACAACTTGAGACTTTAAAAGAACATGGGATATGGTGAAATCCATGGTCTTGGGAGAATTTCTCTGTAAACTCCTTTGGCATTCACTTCAGAAAATGGAAAATATTCTAACCCTCCCACAGGGCTCAGCAGTAGAGCAAAGTGATTAAGAGTCACAATGCCTGCCTAGGTTCATGGCCTATCTCTGCTACCAACAGCAGTGACACAGGGGCTAGTTACTTACACCTTTCTGGACCTTCATTTCCTCACTAGAAAAGGTTGCTACGGGGAATCACTGGGCTCCCACCTAGAGCATGTACAGTGACCAGTAAGGACTAGATCCTCTGCTTAGAGTTACCATGGGCAACTACTTACTGTAAATTATCAAAGGATATGGAAAGATATCCTGTAAGATTATTACTTGAGATTTAAGGGGGCAAAAAAGTCAATGGTCACTAAATTATGGGGTTTTTTAATACCTCGCCAAGATTGTTTCTCAATCTTCTGGTTAAGATGAAGTGTGTGTATCTTACTCCCAGAAGTGTTTTTGCTGAAATGGGAAAGCATACTGGCCAGAGAATCCAGAGAAGTTGATTCCACTGGGTAAAGTGGATCTCAGAATTTCAAGTTATCTCAAATGTACAAGGTGTCAGTGGCCTCAGGCAACAAATTTTGCCAGCCAAGTCTGCAATTCTATTGCTGCTATACAGTGATAGTGCACACAGCACTAGAAGTTACCCAATGGAGCCCAAGCTGAAAAAGGGAACATATATTACTGGACACAAACTTAACTTCCTCAGGGAGATAGCTCTAGAACTCTAGGAACTGTGGTAAGTCTACAGCATGCTGAGCTTGCTGTCCCTGCAGGACACTCCTGTCTGACAAGCTGCGCCACCAGCCCCGTGTCGTGATTGCTAGCTTTCCTAACAGCACAGTGAAGGCCTCAGCCGCTCACTGCTAAATGATTCTTTGCCCTTCCATAATCTTAGTTACCCTGTGGCTATTCGGCCTTCGGCACAACGCTGATGCCTTTGAGCATGTGGACTTCTGATTGCCATGCCCTGCGACTGTTCCCTCCCCCCAGACTACAGCAACAGTTGGTCCTGGTTTTGTCTTTATTGCCTGACGGGTTTTTGGTTGTTCTTCACTGTCGGAGAGGCTACCACCCGCCACACTGCCTGAGATCCATTAGTGCCACCCTCTTTCCTTTGTTCCTTTCCTGTCTTAGGCCTCTCCATGCTGTCCCCAGCTGCTATCTTTGTGTGACAAAGCCAGCCTTCCACTGGGCATCAAACAGCTCTTCCCATCCAATCAGACCCCTTCCCCTCCCTTCTCATGGGACACCTGTGCTCATCAGGTCCTGAGTGCTTATTGTCAGGGACTTGGGACTGCCTACTTGTGACCAAAAGAGCATGGGATTAGAACCCAGAGAATCCCAGGCCAGTCACCATTCTGCCACTTACTAGCTGTGTGACTTTGGGTAAACATGCACTTCAGTATCCTCTTAGGTCCAACAGGCATATCATCTATTTTTCAACAGGAGTAATAAGGAGTAAATGTGTGCATGACAGGGTAAAACCAAAGGCTATTGGGAATGATTTCAGCTCCTTCTAGGAATGAAGAAGCCATGAGAGCACTGGGAGGCTGGCCTCCAGAGAGCCACGATTTTCCTTTATTTAATCTATTAAAAGCCTGAGAAGAATTCTGAACGTTGTCCCCAAATAAGCTCTGCAGAACAGTAACATCTCTTGAACTAACCATATTTATATACCCTCTTCAATTTAAGAAATTTATTATTTATGGCTGGAATGTCATCTGAATCAGATATCTCTAAGTATTTACCATTTTTCTAACTAAAAATGCAGATTAAAAAAACTTAAATCACCCATAATCCCACCACCAAGAGAAAAAAAACATTTAACATTTTACTGAATCTCTTTCTAGGCCTCTTCTGATTAGTTTTGTAAAAATACATGTAATGTAGTGTATATTTATATTTATGTACATATTTGGCAACTAATCTTTTCCATGTAATAATATATCAAACATTTCCCCAACTTCCAACCCTTAGTTTTCAAATGAAGGGTATTTTGAATCTATTTCATGATTATTCACATATGGACATAATACACCAACAGAAAGTTTTATATATCGAACTTTCTGGTTAATTTTTTTTTATCGAACTTTCTGGTTAATTTTAGAATCCCCAGAGAAAGTTAAATGTTTACAATAAAAAAAGTTTTATGTGTTGGTAAAATTCAAGTAATGAGTAAATGTAAAATACTAAAGAATAAAACTAAGTTTATATAAGTAAATTCAATAGTATAAATACTATGTAGATCATACCATCTAGAATGCCACATTTTTCTCCAACTGACACATTTTTTTAGATATAGGGTGCTAACAAATTAACAGGAACCATGAATAAGACAGTCTTATGGGTAACTGACTGATCAGAATTATTGCCTTCATTCAAACCTGCATCAGAAAGAAACACTCTGTTCTAGAAAAAAAAATAAAATAAAATTTAAGATTCTGTAAAGTGATAACCTGCTTTATATTCATGTTGTCAGTATAAACCAAGCAGTGGTCTTAAACTGAAAAACACAGGAAACACTGATTGTCACAGCTCACCTACAACTTTAAGGAGCTTTACAAAAACATGGGTGTTACTTGTTTCAATATGAAGACAATAAAGGCAAGAAAAGACCAAAGATCTTTCCTACCTTTTTAAAGATTTTATTTGTTTGAGAGAAAGAGAGCGAGCATGGGAGCACGAGCCGAGGGGGAGGGGCAAAGGGAGAAGGAGAAGCAGACTCCTGTCTGAGCAGGAGCCTGATGCAGGTCATGATCCCAGAGTCCTGGGATCGAAGGCACACACTTAACCAACTGAGCCACCCAGCCGTCCCGATCCCTCCTACTTTTAATAAATTTGAGGGACTACTGACAAAATGGACTCTTAAAACCATTACTGAGCTTTTGCCCTTAGACAAATACTGGTATGCATTTTCTGTTTTTAAAATATTTAGGCCAGGGGTGCCTGGATGGCTCAGGTCAAGATGTGTCATAGGATCGAGCCCCATGTCAGGCTCCATGCTCAGCACCGAGTCTGCTTGAGATTCTCTCTTTCTCTCTCTCTCCCTTCCTCTGCCCCTCCCCACACTCACTCGCTTTCTCTTAAGTATTTTTTTAAAAAATATTTATGCCAAAGATAGAGATTAGACAGCCAAACTCAGGAGAATTTCTATAAACCAAAGACATAAAAACAATGAATGAAAAGATTTCAACAGTCAAGTCACACAAGAAATTCAAATGGTCTACTAATAGGAAAACACACTCAACTTCACTAATAAGGCACGTAAATTTATTTTTAAAGACTTTTTTTTTTATCTGACAGAGAGACAGCGAGAGAGGAAACACAAGCAGGGGGAGTGGGAGAGAGAGAAGCAGGCTTCCCGCAGAGCAGGGAGCCCGATGCAGGGCTCGATCACACGACCCCAGGGTCATGACCTGAGTTGAAGGCAGACGCTTAACGACTGAGCCACCCAGGCGCCCCTAAAGCATGCAAATTTAAATAAGAGATTATTTCTGCATATCAAATTGGCAAAAAAATAAATGGAAAAAAAATGGAAAATGAACACTATCAAACACTTGGAGGACAATCTGGCAGTAATACCAAAATTTTAAATAAGCATGTCCTTGCAGCAAAATCCCACTTTTATATATTTCTCCTAGAGAAATAGTAACCTAAGGCATGAAGACATGTACAACCATGTTCACAGAAATATTACTTGTAACCTGCAAAAAAGGAAAATATCTAAAACACCTAAATCGACTTATCATTTAGGGAATGGTTACATCACCTATGCTTTGTTCACACTAGGAAAGGTCACTCAGCCTTCAAAAGGCCATGGACATTAAATAACATAGCAGGGTGTTCACAATGTGTCACTCCGTGAAAAACAAAGCCAACTACAGAACCATATGTATGGTAGGATCCCGTTTGCCGCAGAAAACAAAAATAACACAAGTGATAGTTTATTTTCATTTTAAAAACTTCTTTGAGTATGTATAGACAATGATCCGGAAGAAGAAACTGTTTCTAGTGTTTCTCCCTGGAGTTATGAATATGTGATGGCAAGAGACAGGGACTAAGTTTTTATTTTATAACTTTCCCTGTTTGAATTTTTTTTATAAACAATTGTATCACTTTTATAATTTAAAAAATTACCAATAAGGGGGGGGTTCTCTCAAAAAATTAAAATGCAACATATTGTCAGAGTAAAATTTAAAAAGTACCTCAGCACACGGACCGCCCAGGAAGTTAGGGAGTTATCTGCTCGATAAGTAAGCTGGAGAATTAAGGCATCATCTTCAATAGAATGACTAAGCATCAGCTGTAACAATCAGCTTACCTCTTTAGGTGATAGATTTTGTGTGTATACTGTCCCTTTTCTCCATCCTTCTCATAAGGTTCATTTTTTAAGACTTCAATTCCTTCTCCACCACCAGTTTCATTCTTACTAGCTTCTGCAACAGAGTAAAGCTGCCCAACCTGATACTGGAATTTCAGAGCACAGAATTTCATTAAGCCAGTAGTACCTGCGGAAATTTCCTATGCTAAAATCTTACCATATATGATATAGAAAAGTTTGTCCAAATCATTCAGCACATCTGTTCCATATGAAAACATGACTCAAGTTAAAAATTAATGTTTAGGAAGATTAAGTACTAGATGATCATACAGCTTCAACAAACTAATATTTTATGAGATTTCCATGATTTGAGAAAATTGCTAGTTACAAATACTCTGGGGTGCCTTCATATGTACTACCCACTTATCAAGAAAACATCTTGATGTGTGGCCCAGCTTTTTGTATAATATATATTTCTATTTTCCAAAGCACTTTCATGTCTATTCTATCTCATTTAATTTCACAAAATTCTCGGGGGAAAAAAAAGGCATGAAGGAATATAATTGTTACTCTGCTAATTAAGAAAGATAAGCAATCAGAATACCACTGTCAATGATAAAGAGGAGGTATATAAAGTGTAATTTAAAAGCCTGAAAATACAAAGAACCATTACAGTCCAAATTTTAGTAGACCTCTGGGGTCTTTTTTCCGACGACTTATGCCTGACATGCCTAATCTAGCCCTTGTCCACCTCAAGAGAATGGATACTGGATATCCAGGATCAAAACTGTTAATGGTAAAGTTCTCCAGTAAACAGAAACTGTTTTTGAAGTATTACAAATACACAAGAATTACTATAAAAGGCAAGAAATTGCTGACAGTGGCTTCTATTTCATTTTAAAGTAAATCAGAATTCTCAATGGCCTGAACCAATACCTGTGAGTGGGCAGTATTGTTCTGTGCCAATCTGGAGCTGCTATAACAGTTCCAACAAATAATAAAAGGCAAAGTTCTCATGTTCTAATTTGTTCTAGTGACTCAACCATGGCACAGTCTCCAATCTCTTCAAATTTGGCTAAATCTCTTCCTCCAGGTGAGGACAACCTGAAGAAATGCTTTTCTTTGTTTTTAAGCACATTTTCAAAGAAAAGCTACCTGTAAGAATGAAATCATTGAAAATGAACATTTTATTTGAGACAATAAATAGGAGTAATTGTAAGTTCAGTAAATACTTATATTTAAAAAGTCCATGGGAATATGACACTATCTTGAAGGTTAATTTAAATACACACCAACTCAATCACTCAATTTGGGTTTAGAAAGCTAGAAGCTAGAACCAAACACACTTCTTAAAAGCAACAAAGATAATTTCTGTAGGGATTTTAGACTGCAGAGAGGGTGTATTTCTTCTCTGGTTTTTGTGATACAACACCAGGGTTAGTCCAATAATGCTACAACCCTTAAATCCTTTAAAATGTACTTTTCAACACTGTCATTCTTAAAGGACAATTAAAATGTCTCTAAATCAAAAGGTAAATTTAATCTTGGTCAGGAACAGAGTAACAGAACTTTACAAAGAAACAACAGTATCCAAAAAAATGTTATTAATGAACTGATATTTTGTGGCATGCCACTAGCCTTTCCTTTTCATTTTTGAGACTAATTTGAGATAGAAGGCATGTTTAATAAGTCTGAATAGAAGAAAAAGCTGAGATTATTTTCAGTGACAACACCAAGTCAGAAAGATTTCGACAAGTTGATCCAACTGACTGAAACGAAAGAAAAAATTTAACAAAAACAAATGTCAATTTCCACATTCAGGTTCAAACAATCAATTGCACAAGTAAAGCATAGGGGTGCCTGGTTTATCTTGAGTGTTTTAATATGGGGAAACCTCAAGCACTACTGAGATATATATAGCTAAGTTCAAGTCTACTTTAAGCTGTGCCAGACAGCTACTCATTTATAGTTCCTGCATTTTGGGTTTGTTTGTTTTTTTTCTCCTTTCTGTCTTCTGTCAGCTGTCACTTCTTAGGTTATCAGTTTGTTTTGTCCCACTTCCAATTCACTGCTTCTAATCTACTGTCAGCTCCAGGAAAACCAGATAACTGAGCAAGTGCAAACTGTGTGCAAGTTACAGAATGACCCAGAGGGCTTTGTGGGGTTTGCTACACATACCACATACCTCAGTTTCTCTGCTTTTATCTTCCTTCCTGGCTCTACCACAAATAGCTACAACCGAAGGACACGCAAGTTCTGAACAGGTAGTGTATTTCTATATTATGTGCAGATCAAGGGAGACAATAATCTCTCTCAGTTACGTGCTGGTCGGACCACGTCTGGAATACTGTTTTCAGTTAAGAGCAACAACTACAACACAAGCAGTGGTTAGACCAGCTGGTGAGGAAGTCTAGAGGTCATGTTATACTAGGCCAAATGAACGTGCTGGGAATGTTTAACCCTGTGACCTCATGTAGAGACGATGGAACAAAAGAACTTGAAGGGAGAAGAGAGAATGGCCAAGAGAAAACCTGAAGGGCTACCATATGCCAGACAGAATAGACTTATTTCCCACTGCACAAGTGGAAGGAACTGTAAACAACAAACATTATAGGAAAGCAAATTTTGTCTTAAAGACAAATGCATAAAATATCCAACAGTAAAACAGACTTCCTCTAAGCAGCAAGTTACTTAACCTTAAAGTGCTTTGTTGAGGTTGGAACCTCCTTTCTCTGGGATACTGTAGCCAGAAATCCTGAACTGGGAAGAAGATTAAACTACATTCTTTAGAGCCTTCTGAAACAAGGCAGTGTAACAGAATTCATTTACAATGAATTATCTGTAATACACCACAATTCATTTTGTCACATAAACTGGAATGTAAAGGTAAGTAAATACAACTTTAAATTGTATGACTTTAAATATGACTTTAACATATTGAAATAAGCTGTATCAACAAAATAATACAGAAAAAACCAAGACTTACCTCCTGAACAGAACATGGCAAAACCACACGGCTAAAATGACAAAAGAAAAAAAAATGTCACGTATAAAATATTTGGCTTTAAAACACAGATCTCTAGATCTGTGTTTTACTTAGAACTTTTGCTTAAATCCAACAATAGCTTAATACAAGAATGTCATTGTCTTTACAATGCCTACGGCTCTAAATAAAAATTTTTAAGTTGGGGAAATAAAACCACCATTTGCGGGCCTCAATGATCACTCCCATTTAGTGTCCTCATTGTACCAGGACCTCAAAAACACAGTTGCAGAGATTCTTGTGAGGAGAAAAGGAACAACAGAAAACTCATCACTGAAAATTACAGGGTACTGAATACATTATTTTTAGACTGTCTAGTCAGGTTGCCCTCATGAAATTTTTAGTATGGTTTCATTCTCCATCTATATGCTACATATTTTGTTTTTATGATATTTCTGATAGAATATATGTCTTGAATCTCATGAATGAATGCTTCCAAAAATTGTTCCCCACTACCCAATTATTCTGTTTTATTAAACAAATAAAAGGTCCCTTAGATGTAACAAGAAAAAACTTTACCAAGGGAAATACTTTGAATCTTAGAAATAGAACCCCTTCCAGGGCAGACGCAATGTAAGGTTGACTGGTGTTTGATCTTGTCCAAGAGTTTGTTACTAGACCAACAAAAGGACTGAAATGGAGGCATAACGCCCCAGAAGATATAATTCAAAAAAAATTTATGGTAAATTATATCAGAATATTGCACTTTATCACCAGATTTTTATAGGGAAGTACCTTCACTTATCTCTAGCATAAACTCTGAAAACCCCTGAATATCAATTATCTCACAATAATAGCTGGTGTCCAAGATAGCAACTTCTTTTTTTGGCCTGTTCTTTCTCACACTTTTCCCTGCTAACCATTAAGGTACCATAGCAGTGTTATGTAAACTTTCATTTTAACTCTCTATTATAATGAGAGGAAAAAAAAACCCCACAACCGTCACCTTGATTTTCATTTTATAGAAAATTCCCAATAGTTTTTCCTCATTCCAACTTTTCTTCAGCTGCACTGTCCACCCACCCCTCTCTCCCTATTCTCCTCAAATATCTATGCCTGAGTCCTCACATCACCTTGATCTCCAACATGTATAAAACATGCCTCCTGTTATTCTCTCCTCCTTCACTATCAGGTGTCACTCATCACTCTTTGTCTTTCTGATAATGGTCACCTAAAGACGACGAACATTCTCAAACACCATGATTACTAATTCCTATTCTCATAAAAAACCTGTTATACAAAAATCCTTGCATACCTAATCCTTTTAACTGTCTCCTCAGAGTACACACTGATTTGCTCACTGTCCCAGGAAGAGAAAATAAACTGGGGCCAAGAGGGTGTGGTGGGGGCGGGGGAGGGGGCAGACTAAGATATAGAGGCTGAGAGCTTATTCTGGAAGATAAAGAAAGATATAGACAGAGATATAGGTTGGAAGCATATTTTTAGGGCCTGGAATACAATGATAAGAAATCTATTACATTTATTAGGCAACAAGGAATCCAGGAAGGTTGTTCCAAAAGGGAAGTGACATGACTAACAGCCAATCTAAAGAAGTCATCTGTAGCTGGTTAAAAAACATTGAGAGGCAGGAGTGTGGGGAATAACCATCTTTGAGGAGGCTGGGCAAGGGTTTACAAAGGCCTGAACCAAGATGACGGGCTGCAGAGGAAACGGAAGGAATAGAGAGGAAAGAGTTAAAGACTTCCCGGAACTTTCACAAAACCAAACAATCACTGCTGAGTAATTTTAACAACTACTCACTAGTGGGAAGATCCCTATTTTTATATAACAACACTTTCAGCAAAACTTATTTCACAAAATCAAAGTGACTGAATAAGACATTCTGGATGAATAATGAGTCAAATAAATTCTTCAAGATTTGCTTAATGAAAAGTAAAAGAAATAGACAGACTTTGATTTTTTTTCCTCAAAGCCTCATTCAACTTTTACAATTTGAAAATTTTCAAAATTCTCTGAAAACCCTCAGGAAAATAATTTTCCAAATGGAACTAGCAACTAGTTCTTTAGAACTAGGACTTTACACTAATGGCAACTTCACCTATTGCTTAAATAACAACTTAAAGGGAACTCCCCCACCCTGAAAAGTCATTTCTAACCTTTTATGTCAAAAATAGATGGCATTTCTTAAAACAACGAACATTTGCCAAAGTATTTTACAGTTTAACAACATCTTCACATAGGAATGACCTATTCATTGCTCCTAACCAAAAACGATTTTAGAAAGTTGACTTGAAAATAGGAGGAATCATTTTTTTCATTCAACAACACTGAGCACTTACAGGATGGTGGCCTAGATGCTATGCCGGGTACTACAAACAAGATAAAAACAGCCTCTGCTTTCAAAAAGTCTAAAAGGAGAAAAAAAAAAAGTCTAGGGAGACATACATGAAGAGTGAACATCAAGAAATGTAATTTATAACTTCTTAGGAAAAAAATTACATTTGGGCACATTTCGGCATGTGTTACCTTGGCGCATTTAAATTTTTATAATGAAAGTAACGGTTTCACAAAAAGCGTATCGTGCAAATTCCCAATGGGAACTTCTTTCCATGAGTTAGCTTGATACTCCTCACATAACTGTCAAAGGGATCTACTGAACACTTAATTCACATTTTAGGAGGGAGGAAATAACTCTAATAAAAATGACGAGATCTATGATGTAAGATCAGTTCTACAACTCACTTGCTATGTGACTTGGGCCAAGTCAATTTCCTTCTGTCTTGTTTCCTCCATTTGTCTTAATATCTGCCACCTACCTTACATTAAAAAGTTGTCAGAGTAATAAATAAAACTTTCATGATACATTGTATAAACGACTTGGAAGAAAAACTTTATATAAATCCAGAATTCAATACTATAAACTTTATCCAAAAATGTGTCTTTTCTCAGGATCCCTGTCACTGACTAAAGTTGTTAATTTTTCATTAACTTAACAAGTACTTATTGAGCCCTTACTATGCTCCAAGGACTATTCTAAGAGTTGGGAATATGGAAGTTAACAAAGTAGACAAATTCATGGAGCCTGCATGTAGCCAAGAGAATACATGTAGTAAAATAGAAAAAAAGTGAATGTATTGTATGTTAGATGGTGATAATTGCTACAGACAACAATAATGCAAGAAAGGCAAATACAGTGGGGGTTGCAATTAGGTCTTCACAGAGGGACTCCCCAAGAAGGTGATACTTAAGCAAAGACCTGAAGGAGGCAGATTACTGAGATGAGAGAAGAGCACTTCAGGCAGAGGGAACAGCAAGCAGAAAGGCCCTGAACTGAGCTTTTTCCCTGAAGTAATGAAAGAACTATAAGGACGCTTGAGCTTGAAATGGACACAGGCACGTGCAGGGTAGTAAATGTGATCAGAGGAGAAGAGAAAATAGTGTAAGACCTCGTGGGCTATTGTAAGGACTTTTTTAATTCACGAGATAAGGAGGCTTTGGAGGGTTTTAAGCAGAGAAGTGACAGTAGTGACTTTCTAAAGGAAGTTTGAGAACACTAAAGATAAGGTGTCTTAACTAAATTAAGCCAAAATTTACGTTTAAGAATTTAAAGTGAGAAGAGCATTTGAAAAACCAAAGAACAGGCCATACTCGAAATCCCTAGGTGCCCACAGGATGCTGACGATACGAACCAGCTGTGACAACTCAACAATCATGGCTAAACATTTCCTGTGATAGTTACAGTGCTTGCCGGTGGGAAATGCCATAACTTTTCATTAAATTACTCCGCCGGTCTAATGCACCTGAAAACCCTTCCATTTGACAGGCCACGTGTTAACAATTCTTCACGTCAACCCCGTGAAGTAGGTGGAACCCAATCACCCCATCTTAAAGATGTGAAAACTGAGACTCAAAGCAGAGCGACGGCTCCCCTGATAAGTCAACTGAGCCGCCCTGGGGAGCGCAGTTTTTCCGAACTCCCAGCTCCTGCCTGAACTTCAGGGCGCCTACGTCCCACCTCGAGTCCCCACACCGTGGCTGTCTTCACCGGGCAAACCCATCTTTCGCGGGCTACAGGTAAGCTCCACCCCACACGACAAATCACTGTCAGACCCACCGCGCCTCCCCACCCTCGGGCTCCGACTCGGCCCCTGGCTCGGTCCTCCCGGACGGGCGTGCGGGTGGGCCCAGGCTGGGACTGGAGATGGGGGGTGGGGAGAAGGCGGGTCCCAGCGGAAACTCCCGGCCTCGCCTTCCCGAGCCACGCGCTCCGACCCGGACCCAGGCGCCTCCGCCCCAGGGGAGTGGGCGGCGGGATTACCACGGCAACGCCAGTGGACAGAGTCTGGGGGCACGCAGCGGTGAGGCCTTCAGTGGGCTGGGGGCGCGGGCCGGGGGGAGGGGGCGCGCGCAGGGAGCGGCCAGCCAGAGGCTCGCTCCTTTCTAGGAATATTTCGCTTCCGCCACTTCTCAATCAGTGAGTCTCCCACCACCGCCGTTGGGTAACCTTGCTCGCGCCCACCGACCCACTCACAATTCCTTAATCAGCACCATCTTCCTGGAACCCCCTCACAGCTGCCGCCGCTATCACCGCCACCGCCGCCGCTACCGCCCCTCACGGCGCCTGCGCAGCCCCGCCTCCTTACCCCCCTCGCCGAACCACCGCGGCGCCTGCGCGTCCACACCCTTCCGCCGCGTCTCGTCGCGTCAGCGCGCGCCAAGGGCTAGCTCCGCCCTAGTCTCGCGCCCCACCATGGGCTCGCGGAGCTTCCACTGCGGCTGCGCGTCTGGCTCATGGTGGGGGCCTTAAGGCTTCTGCTGCTGCGCACACTAGGCGCGCGCTCGCGAGTTCCCTTCTTGCGGCTCCTCCCTCCAGTCAAGTTCCGTCGGGGTGTGTGTGCAGCCTCCGCTCTTTGGTGAGTTTTCCAAACAGTTCTCTGAAGTCGTTTCCTCGTGACCAGCGCTAAACTTTCTCCCACTGCTTTTGAGAAGAGGTCCTCTCCTTGAACTCTCACTCCGGGCTCCACGTGAAAGACTTGTGTCGGGTTGGGGAGGCCGACGCCACCGCGTTGTGCTCCGGTGGCGGGCTCCGTCGGATTCCGGGAGACCGAGACTTAACTGACTCGCAGCTCACTTGCATATTCCGGCAGCCTCGTGAGTGCAGCCGTGTGACCGTTGCTCACCAGGCTAGGGCCAGCATCTGTGGCCACACCAGCTCCCCAGCCCCCGAATCCAGTGACTCGACGGGAGGAGCGCCCTCTACTGGCGACGAGGTTCCCTGTGGGGGCAAGGGGTTCTCGCCCGTAAGACCCAGGAAGGGGACCTGGCTGGGAGGGCGGTCGCGCAGCCACAGTGAGAGCCCGCGAGACCCCCCACACCCAGGCTCCAAGCTGCCTGAAAGGTTTTTGGCTTTTTTTTTTTGGCTTTTTGGTGGACCTTCGGATGAGTGGTGGCCCCGGGGGTCACTCGTTTACTTTGTGCCAGGCACAGTACCAGGCACTGGGGTACATCTGGAAACAAAATCCGCACGGCCCCTGACCTCCCTTAGGAACAAATCAATAAGAGGATTTGGTTTAGCGGTGAGCGCTATTCCATGAATGAACGAAACAGGGTAATGGAAGAGGCAGAGGCATCAAGGGAAGGCTCTCAGGAGGCCATGGTTGAGCCTACGGTTATGAACAGCCCAGCCTGTGAAGGTGGTGGGGGAGACACTCCAGTTAGAGGGAGATAGCCCCTGAGGCTGGAGTATTTGAGGGGCAGGTGGAGGGTAGGTGTAACTAGAACATTTTAAATGAGGGGGGAAGATAAGTTGGGACTAAATAGGTCACTAGGCCATAGTAAAGAACTTGAATTGTATTCCGGGAACCATGGGAATCTGTTAGAAGGTTATCAGAAGAATAAAATGAACATTAAAAATGTTTGATATAAATCTGTGTGGTGTATCGGGTACTAGAAGACACCCAGTGGAATTAGGGCTACCTCAAAAGTAATATAAATGAAATACTTAACAAAAAGCTAGAGATTTCCTCCTAAGGCAGTATCTGGGGATCATTTCTGTGATGCCTGAAGCACTTTGCTCGTTATGATGACGACCATTCAAGGAAACATGCCCTCTCCGGGATGTTAGAAGTTGGGAGTAGCTTCCATCTTTTCGGCACCTATCATATGCCAGGTACTGTGCTAGGTAATGGAGATGCTTTATCTCATTGGCTATATGATGATATATCTCAAGAGCAAGGCAATGAGATAGGTATTTTAGCATGTTTTAGAAAGGAAAGAAAATGAGGTTCAGGGAACCAAAGTGACCTGTGCAGAAGTCATTAAGCCAGCTTGTTTACAGAACCAGGTTTCAAATCTGGGTTTTAAAAACTTCAAAGTCTGGTCTTTCCACTGCACTGAGGGTTTTTTTTTAGGAAAAAATGAATAGGAAGTTGGGGCATGCAGACAATCTATGACAAATAATTGTTCTCAATTACGGGAAGAAGGTGGTTATGGTCAAAATCTAGAAGTTACTTAGAATAAAGTACAAATTTGAATAGTATGCCTCTGTGTGTGTGTGTGAGATTTTTTAAGGTCCAAGGAGGTAATATTAATTGTCAAACCTGTAAGTAGTCATTTTATGTCATAATTTCTCCCGAATTGTTATGCAGGGTGAAAATACAGCTTTAAAAACTTTGTGGATGAATTTGTGGTTGACGTGCTTTATCAATCATTAAGAAAAATGTAGGATGTTGTATAACTTTTCTTGACGTTTTCCCACAAGTGTTCATTAATTCCACTGTCTGCATAGCACAGTTGCTGCTCATAGTTAGTACTCAAATGTTTGTAAAATAGACTGTGCTAGATGGAGCATAACTCTGAACCATTAATACAGTATGGATAATGTTTCCCTTTGTCATCCAAAGATTGATATTAAAACATTCAGGAGCGCCTGGCTGGCTCAGTTGATACAGCATGTGACTCTCGATCTTAGGTTTGTGAGTTCGAGCCCCACGTTGGGTGTAGAGATTACTTAAAGGAAATAAGATCTTAAAACACCCAAATTTCCAGGGCACCTGGGTGGCTCAGTTGGTTAAGCGTCAGACTCTTGATTTTGCTCAGGTCATGATCTCACAGTCATGAGCTGAGCATGGAGTCCGCTTGGGATTCTCTCTCTCCCTCTCCCTCTCTTCTCCCCTCTTGTGCTCTCTCAAAAAAAAGAAAAGTATAACACTCAATACAAACTACAAGGATAAATTAAGAAAGTAACCAGTTTAGACGTATTTATTGAGGGGAAAAATACTGATTCAAAATTAACTAGGTTGGTAGAAAACATGAAATCTAGTTATTGTGCTTTCTATCTGCCTAGGAGATAAAAGTGGGAGAATGAAGGAATATTGAAGAGGACTAGAGAGCAGCAAAGACATGAACCATTACCCCAAAATGAGAAAGGAGGACATACAAAGAAAAAGATCATTACAAATAAAAATAAACTAACGGATTGTGTGGCATGTTCTTATTTTAAAACTAACGATGTTAGATCTTGCGCATTTTGCAAATATGGGCATAATATGGGATATAACTTACTAATAATTGTTTCTGGATATAGAAAAAATCAACATCTTTTAAGCCTAATGTTTCTTTTTCATTGTTCTAACTTTCAGCCCTCAACAAAGGTAACTTTACACACAAGTGTACGATTGCATTTAACTAATTCTGCATGCCTCGTATAATGAACAATCTCATTTCTGTCATTCTGGAGCAAAGAGCTCATTCTAGTAAGAATAATGGTAGATTTATTGAGGCAGATCAAAAGATTTCTGACCATGAGTGATGTTTGGAACACTTATGCACTAGTTGATAAAGTACGACTCTGGTCAAAGAAATTCAGTCGGTCTTTCAAATATTATAATTCAGTTTCCCCCCTTTTTCTTTTTTTCCTAAAGCAGACGTTCTTAACCAAAGGCTTTTTGGTGGGTGTTAGGGAATTTGTGAACCACTGAAATTATATAATTTTATGTCCATCTTTCTGGGGGGAGAAGTCTATAGCTTATATTGCCTTGCTTAGTCTGCATTTTCCCATCCTATTTTTACCTTCTTCCAATTCTAGAATTATCTTGATTGAGACTATTTCTATGAAAATTAGAAATATTTCCAAGAATAATTTTGTCAAATCTTAGGGCATCAACCATAATATTGTGCCACCTTTGGGGACATAGGATTGGGCTTTGCAGTAGAAAACCCTTGGCCTGAATCCAGGCTCAGCCACTTGCTGCCTATGTACCTTGAGTAAATTATTTAATCTCTCAGGGACACTATCTCTACAAGGAATATCTATAACAGATTTGTTGTGAGGAATAAAAGACATGAAGTGTGTAAATCTCTCTCTTACTACCTGATACTTAATAGGTGTTTGATGAATGGGAATCATTTGAAAGCCTATAGCTTTCAGAGAGCAGAACAATAAATTAATATATAATTAAGTTCCTCCCATCCATCTCCCTTCATTCCTAGAGGTAGCTACTATCAGTAATCACTGTTCATCCTAATGTATGAATAAGAATGCATATATGAATGCATATATTTCTATATGTATTCATAAATGACTATAGTAACTTACCCTTTCACCTGCAGAGCATAATACAGATTTCTGTTCTGTATCATCACCAACATTGGGTATTGTCAGAATTTTTCATTTTTGCCGCTTTTATTGGTTTTAGATTGCTGTCTCACGTATTCACTTGGCATTTCCTCGCAGTGTCAGGATCTCCATGCTTACTGTCCATGTTCTTATTTGCTCATTTTCCTATTGGTTTTGTTTTCCTCTTTTTGATTTATAGAAGAATATATACATAGCCAGTTTGGATTTGAATTCTGTTTTGATTATATGCACTTTGTATACATATTTTCTATCTGTGGATTGTTATATCACATCGTTTGTAGCAGGGTTTCTCAGTCTCTACAGTACTGACATTTTGGGTCAGATTATACTTTGTTGTGGAGACTATTCTGTGCCTTGTAGGATGTTTAGCAGCTTCCCTGGCCTCTATCCACTAGATGCCAGTAGATTCTCTCCAGTCATGACAATCAAAAATTTCTCCAGACAGTGCCCAGTGTCCCCTGGGGGGCAAAATTGCCCCTGATTGAAAACCACTGGTTTATAGTGACTCTGTTGTGCAGTTATTTATCTTTAAGAAAATTTTATCCCACTAACATTTTTTTGAATATATATTATATCCCAGTCCCTATGTGTTTCACATGACTTACCCCTAAGCTATTTACTCATCACAGCACATATAAAATAGGTACTGTTATTATCCCTATTTTATAAAGGAGAAATGTTGTTTATGTCTTATGTGCAGAAAATGTTAAACTGTACTAGGCTATAATTTACATACAGTAAAATGCATCATTTTAAATACACAGTTTTAAGAGTTACATCAAATAGATACTTTGATAATATAGCAATCAAGGTGCAAGACATCTCCATTTCTATAAAAGGTTTCCATGTGCCCCTTTCCTGTCAGTCACCCACACTCCCAGGCCCAGGCATGCTTGGAACTGCTTTCAGTAACTATAAATTAGACTTGGGTGTTTTTTTTTTTTTTTTTTTTTTTTTGAGTATCATGTCATCGAATCATATAGTGTGCACTTTCTTGTATCTGGCTTGCTTCATCCAGCATAATGTTTCTGAGATTCATCAGTATTGTTGCCTGCAGTTAACTCCTTTGTGCAGCTGAATGATACTCCTCTGTATAGATCTATCAGATTTTTTTTTAATATTTTATTTACTTATGAACGCGAGAGAGACTGCACAAGCTAGGGGTTGGGGGAGCACAGGGAAAGGGAGAAGCTGACTCCCCACTGAGCAGGGAGGCCGACATGGGGCTCAGTCCCAGGACCTGATATATCAGATTTTGTTTACCCATTTATTTGTTGATGGACTTTTGAGTTCTTTCCTGTGTTTGGCCATAATAAATAAAGTTGCTACGAATATTTGTGCAGCAGTCTTTCTGTAAGGGTGCCTGGGTGGCTCAGTCAGTTAAGCATCTGCCTTCGGCTCAGGGCATGATCCCAGAGTCCCACATCAGGCTCCCTGCTCAGCAGAGTCTACTTCTCCTTCTGCCCTTCACCCCACTTGTGCTCTCTCTTGCTCTCTCTTTCTCAAATAGATAAATCTTTTTTAAAAAGTATTTCTGTAGATATGTTTTCATTTCTCTGGGGAAAATTTTCTTGGATTAAGGGAAGTATATGTTTACCTCTAGGAGAAACTGCCAAATTGATTTGCAAAGTGGTTGTGCTATTTTACATTCCCACCAGCAGTGTATGAGTCTAGTTCCTCTACATCCCCGCTAACACATTTTAGCCATTTTAGTGGATGGATATGTCATGGTATCTCACTGTAGTTTAATTTGCATTCCCCTGAATACTAATGACAGTGAGCACTTTTTCATGTGTTTATTGATCATTCGTATATTTTCTTTTGTGAAGTATCTGTTCAAATCTTTTGCCTATTTTTAGGGGCACCTGGGTGGTTCAGTTGGTTAAGCATCTGCCTTCAGCTCAGGTTGTGATCCCGGGGGCTTGATCCCAGGACCTCAGGTTGGGCTCCCTGCTCAGCGGGGAGCCTGCTTCTCCCTCTCCCCACCCCACTTGTGCGTGCTCTCTCTCCCTCTCTCTCAAATATTTTTTAAAACTTTTGCCTATTTTTAAATTGGCTTATCTTTTTATTATTGAATCATGATAGTTCTTTATATATTCTAGATATGAGTCCTTTCTCAGATGTAGATGTTGCAAATATTTTGTCCCAGTCAGCTGCTTGCCTTTTTCATTTTTTTTGTTGGTATATTTTAAACAACAGAAATTTTAAATTCTGAGGAAGTCTAGGTTTTCAAGTTTTTTATTTTATGATTCATGTTTTCTGTGTCCTGCTGAAGACATCTTTGCCTACCCTACCCCAAAGTCCCAAAGACTTTACTGTGTTTTTTTTTCTAGAAGTTTAAAAGTTTTACCTTTTATGTTTAGGTCTACAATCCATTTCAAGTAAGTTTTTCTTATTTTTTTATTGTAAAATACACATAACATAAAATTACCTTAACCACTTTTAAAAAGTGTACAGTTTGGTAATATTAAATATTCATAATGTCATGCATCCATCTCCTTAGCTCTTTTCGTCCTGTAAAACAGAATTTACATTCCCATTAAACAATAACTCCATTCTCCCCTCTCCCTAGCCTCTGGCAACCATCATTCTACTTCCTGTCTCTATGATTTTGACTACTGTAAATATTATATAAATGGAATCATTCAGTATTTGTCCTTTTGTGTTGGGTTTATTTCACTTAGCATAATGTCCTCCAGCTTCATATTGTAGCATGCATCAGAATTTCCTTTCTAAGGCTGAATAATATTCCTTACATGTATGTATAGACTATGTTTTGCTTATTCATCTTCCTGTTGATGGACACTTGGGTTGCTTACACCTTTTGGCTATTGTGAATAATGCTACTACAAACACAAGTGTACAAATAAAGTCTTAGAGACCCTGTTTTCAATTCTTTTGGGTTATATGTCTAAAAGTGAAATTGCTAAATCATATGGTAATTCTATTTTTAATTTTTTGAGGAGCCACGGTACTGTTTTTCATAGCTGCTATACTATTCTACGTTCCCACCAATAGTGTGTAAGGATTCCAGTTTCTTCACATCCTCTCCAGCTCTTATTTTCAGATTTTTTGATAGTAGCCATCATAATGGGCATGAGGTGCTATCTCATTGTAATTTTGATTGACATTTCCCTAATCAGTGATGTTGAGCATATTTCCATGTGCTTATTGGCCATTTGAATATCTTCTGAGAAATGTCTACTCAAGTCCTTTATTTTCAAATTGGGGTTTTTTTTGTTGTTACTGTTGAGTTTTAGGAGTTCTCTGTAAATTCTGGGTATTAATTCCTTATCAGATAGAAGATTCGCAAATATTTTCTCCCAGTCTATGGGCTGTGTTTTTACTTTATTGAAACTGTCTTGTGATGCACAAAATTTTTTAATTTTCACGATGTCCAGTTAACGTTTTTCTTTTATTGCCTGTGCCTTTGGTGTCATATCTAAGAAATCATTGCTAAATCCAAGGTCACGAGGCTTTTGCCCTGTTTTCTTCTAAGAGTTTTTAAGTTTTAACTCTTAAATTTAGGTATTTGATCCACTTTGAGTTAATTGTTGTAGGTGATGTTAGGTAGGGTCCAACTTCATTCCTTTGCATGTGGACATCCAGTTTTTCCAGTAACATTTGTTGTAAAGACTGTCCTTTTCCCATTGAATGGTCGTGTACCCTTGTCAAAAATCATTTGACTATATATATAAGGGTTTATTTCTGGGCTCTCTGTTCTATTTATCTACATGTCTGCCTTTGTGCCAGTATTACACTGTTTTGATTACTGTAGCTTTGTGGTAAGTTTTGAAATTAGTAAGTGTGAGTCCTCCAGCTCTCTTCCTTTTCAAGATAGTTTCAGTTATTTGGGATCCCTCTGTATGAATTTTAGGATAGGTTTTTCTGTTTCTGCATTGGTATCTTAATAGAGATTGTATTGAATGTGTAGATCACCTTGGGCGGCTTCATTTTTTTTTTTTTGTAGGTATATGATGATTCCATTGTAGAGTGCACTATAATTCCTAACTGGTCTCTTATCAGTAGCCACTTAGGTTGTACCCAGTAGTTTGCTATTATAAGAGTCCTGCAGTAAATAGCCTTTTATGTTTCATATGTGTAAAGTAGTAACCATAAGGTAAATTCCTGAAACTGGAATTATTAAGTCAATGGTATGTGCATTTGTAGTTTTTACAGATTTGCCTAAAAGTCCTCCATAAAGACTGTACCAATTTATGCTCCCACCTGCAATGTATAGGAGAGTACCCATTTCCCCAAACTATTTGAACATATTTTCAAACATTTTTTAAAAACTTTTAATTGTAAAATATAGTACAGATACAAAAATTTTACATAAAACAAATTAATTACCAATTAATTGTAGAGAAAACAACACTTGTTCTCTCTGCCAGATTAAGAAAGAGAACATTGCCAGTCTCTTCATATTACAGCTACAACTCCCTCTTCCCTTCTTGACTTTTCTAGGAATTACTTATTTGCTTTTGTTTATAGTTTTGATCACCTTAGTATTCCCCAAAGTCTATTGGTTAATATTTGCTTCTTTAAATCTACATGTAATCCTATCCTGTTCCCCTCCAACCCCATGCAATTTGTTCAGGAAATTGGGTTTGATCTGCAGACTTTCCCATGCTCTGGATTTTGTTGCTGTCAGATCTATAGGCTTGACCAGGTTCAGTTGCAATATTTTTGGCAAACTTAACTTCATGGGGGTAGTATGTTCTTTCATCTTTCATCATTTTATCTCTTTGTAGTGATAGTAGCCATTACCATTATTGCTAAATGCTTAGATCCATTAATTTATTAGGGATTGCCAAGTGGTGATTTTTTTTTTTTTTCAATCATTTCTTGATGCCTTGGCTAGAATGCTTCTATAAAGAGAAACTGGCCATCTAGTGGCACAATTTATATAGGAAAGGCAGAGTAAACCTTTGATTTTTGTCCATTTTTTAAACCAGTTTTCAAAAGGAGAATTTGTTTTCTGTCATCCTCTAAAAGTAATCAATTACTATTTTTTAGTGTAGATTTAAACAAATTTGAAGTACTGCTTTCTATATTTGTATTGTTGTCCACACTGTCCTATCTGTGGCCAGTCAAGCCTCTTTAAGTTGTCGGAGTCCTTTTGAGTGTTCCTGATAAGTCTTTGATAATTTCCTTTGTATCTGGTATGACAGGATCTAGCATGAAAAGACTGTTCTTGGGGCGCCTGGGTGCTTCAGATGGTTAAGCGTCTGCCTTTAGCTCAGGTATGACCTCCGGGTCCTGGGATCAAGCCCCAGTGGGACTCCAGGCTCTGTGGGGAGTCTGCTTCTCCCTCTGCCTCTCCCCTCTGCTCTTGCGCGCACACGCGCTCTCTCTGTCTCTCTTGCTGTCTCAAATGAATAAATCAAATCTTAAAAAAAAAAAAGAAAGCCTAATCTTGCACATTTTCTGCTGCCCCAGACTGGAATGTGCCATTTCACCAAGAAACTTTGATTTCTTTTAGTGGCAAATAGTATTTCTAGAGCAGAATCTTGTGCTAGGTAAGTCATGGCTAATGGGTTGGTAATTGGTTTTTTTTGGCCTTTTTGGTAGCTAGAGCTGAAGGACTTTGTACATTTAAGTACATAGATCATGTGTAAATATATAAATCATGTAAATATAGCATGAACACTTATAATCATTAGTAAATGAAATGTGTACATCTTCTAAATATGTTTAACATTTTGTTATGAATAGGTATTATGTATAATTGATAAAATTTTCAAGCACACAAATTATATAAATATAAAAATAGTTTTTTGAAGATAAAGTACATTATGAATTTATACTAATTCATACTACAAATCCAGGACTATAGAGTTTTTAACCTCTTTTATATCTTTATCTCCTCAATACTGAAAATCCTGGTTCCTACTGAAGAACTTAATATTTTTCATTCCCATCCTGCTTACAGTTCTCTTCTACCAAATTCTATTAGTTTTCAGTTTTATTACTTTTATGATTTTTAAAGGAATCAGAAGTTTTGTTACTATATTAAGTGTATATTTCAGGTATACTACTTTAAAAACGATTGAATTTTAAAAATTTTAAAGGGCCTCAGAAATACCTGCTTCAGGTTTTCCCAATTTAGAAGAGTGGTACCATTGGGGGCGCCTGGGTGGCTCAGATGGTTAAGCGTCTGCTTTCAGCTCAGGTCATGATCCCAGAGTCCTGGGATCGAGTCCCACATCGGGCTCCCTGCTCAATGGGGAGCCTGCTCCTCCCTCTGTCTCTCTCTCTCTCTCTCATGAATAAATAAATAAAATCTTAAAAAAAAAATCACCTGGGAATCTTAGCTAGAATGAAGGTGGGAAGACCAGTTATAAGGTTTTACATGCATATGTTCATTTTCTTTTTTATTGTTCCACCCAGGAGACACTGAGGCCCTATGTCAGTAAGTACCAGCAGCTTCTAGTGTACATGAAAAAGGATTCAGATAATTCTATTTTGTTGAAGGAAATACTCGTTATTATTGAAATGGATTTTGCTTAATGTGGCTTAAGATAACTAGTAGTGTTAGGAGATTTAGGTAGTACTTCACAACAGGGGCAAATGATACTTAAAAGTGTAGCTTGGGGAGTTTTATTTTTTTCTGCAGAATTATGCTAGGCTGAATTACCTCCAAAATCTTGTGAATATTTGGTTGAGGCTGGTTGTGCAACTAGATCCTAGTGAGATAACTAATACTACTGTGCTCAAAGACCTATAATTTTTGTTGTATGCAAACATCTTTTTTTTTTTTTTTTTTGAGAGAGAGCGCTAACACAGGAGAGGGGGAGAGGGAGAGGGAGAGAATCCCCAGGAGGCTCCAAGCTCAGCAGCACAGAACCTGAGGCAGGCTCCATCTCATCACCCTGAGATCATGACCTGAGTTGAAACCAAGAGTTGGACGCTTAACCGACTGAGCCACCCAGGCACCCCTGCAAACATTTTTTAAGGACTAGTTGAGGGGTGCCTGGGTGGCTCAGTCGGTTAAGCGTCTGTCTTCGGCTCAGGTTGTCATCCCAGGGTCCTGGGATCGAGCCCCGCATTGGGTTCCCTGCTCAGTGGGAAGCCTGCTTCTCCCTCTGCCCCTCCTCCTGCTCATGCTCTCTCTCTCTCTCCACGCCCCCCCCCCAAAAAGACTAGTTGATGATCATGCGTATATGTGCATTTGTGCTAGCTTTCCCTCTGGACCATTTCTATTAATGCCAGCATGTTATGATGGAAGGAAATACTGGCTTTGGAGCCAAGACAACTCTGGATGCACCATTTATGGTATCTGAGTCCTATTTATAATATAGTAACGTAGTAATAATATATAATTTGTTACATCAGATTAAAACTACTCAAAGACTTGATTTCTACTTCTCTTAGCCTCCATACCTGAAGAGATGTTCTTTTTTTTAATTTTTAATTTTTTTAAAGATTTTAGAGCATGTGTGATCATGGGGGTGGGAAAGTGGGAGGGGCAGAGGGAGAGGGAGAATCTTAAGCAGGCTCCACACTAGGTGCAGAACCCCACATGGGGCTTAGTCTTGCAACCCTGAGATCATGACCTGAGCAGAAATCAAGAGTCAGATACTTAACTGACTGAGCCACCCAGGTGCCCCTGAAGAGATGTTCTTAATTACTCCTACTTCCTCTATCTTCTAACTAGGATTTCCTTTAAGTTTTTTTTACATTGTTTCCTTTTCATTTACATAGATACTATCTAATCCATTTCATCTTAATCTCGTTATTGAACTGTTACAGTATGTATTGCGTAGTGTAGACAAGTGTTTGTTTTACTCTTAAGAATTCGTTGTAAAGGGCGCCTGGGTGGCTCAGTTGGTTAAGCGACTGCCTTCGGCTCAGGTCATGATCCTGGAGTCCCGGGATCGGGCCCCCCATCGGGCTCCCTCTCAGCAGGGAGTCTGCTTCTCCCTCTGACCCTCTTCCCTCTCATGCTCTCTCTCATTCTCTCTCTCTCAAATAAATAAAATCTTTAAAAAAAAAAAAAATTCGTTGTAAAGGGGTGCCTGGGTGGGTCAGTTGGTTAAGCGCCTGCCTTAGGCTCAGGTCATGATCCCGGAGTCCTGGGATCGAGTCCCACATTGGGTTCCCAGCTCGGCAGGGAGCCTGCTTCTCCCTCTGACCCTCTCCCTTCTCATGCTGTTTCTCTCTCTCTCAAATAAATAAAAAAAAAATCTAAAAAAAAAAAAGAATTTCTTGTAAAATACTTCTGGCATGAAGAATTATAAAGAATAATATAACGAATATCTTTGTGCCAACCAGCTAATGAAGAAATCATTGCCGGTAAAGTTGAAGCCCTCATGTATACCTGTATGATTGCATCATCTCCCTCTTACTTCTTGACTTCTACCCAAAGAATCACCATGCGGAATTATAGTAGATTAAGCTATTAGTATATTATTTCAAAAATAATACACTTATCTATCCAGAGATGATAAAGATATTCTAAAAGTTGTAAAGCATTTTATATTTGGTTTGTTAATCTACCTGGACTTATTTTTTGCGTATGGTGTAAGGTATAGGGATCCAATATTTTTTCCCCTCACATGGGTAACAGTCTTGCCATAGTTTATTTGAACAGTCTTTCCTCTGCTATATATGCTGATACATCAAAAAATTTCCAAGATCTCTCTACATGTGACAGTTTTGTAAAATGTGTGACTATTCTTGAAAAACCTGTTTTCTCCAGTATTTGAACTATTAGGCCAAATTTATTCTTTGTGTTCAAATTTTCTAACTCCTCGGTGGTGTGTGTGTGTGTGTGTGTGTGTGTGTGTGTGTGTGTGTGTGTGTGTGTTTGATACAATTACTGAAAGATATGTGTTAAAATTTCCCAATATAGTGACTGTTTTTTTTTTCTCTCCTGGTAGTTCTTTCCATTTTTTCCATATATTTTTGCCATACAATTAGGTACATAAAAAGTAGAACTTTTACATCTTTCACGTGAATTGACGCTCTTATTATGTATAATACCCCTCTGGCAATGCTTTTACCTTTCTCCTGATACTCCTATAGCTATACGAAATTGCTTTGGTTAGTATTGTCCTGGGATATCTTTTTCTGTGTCTTTTTAAACCTGTTTATTATCTAAGTTGGAAGACTGTAATGAATTCTCATGTGTCCACCCATCTTCAGCAATCATCAATTTGACATTCTTGTTTCATCCACTCTCCCTCCCCAGGTTACTTCTTTTGGGGGATATTTTAGAGCAAATCCAAGATGCCATATAATTTTTCCTACAAGTGTTATTGTTTTCCATTCCCTGACTTTCAACCTTCTGTTTTAAGTGTGGCTCTTGTTAATGGATTATAGCCAGATTTTGTTTAGCCTTCATTTTCTGATTTTTAAAATACATTCTGATACTCTTACATGGTGACATTTCATTTTCATTTTCACTTCATTTTCAGAATACAGGTCTTTCACCTCCTTGGTTAAATTTATTGCTGGGTATTTTAATCTTTTTGTTTAATTGTAAATGGTATTGTTTTCTTAGTTGCTCTTTCTGATAACTCATTATTAGTGTATAGAAACACAACAGCTTTTTTGTATATTGATTTTATATCCTGCAACTTTACTGAATTTATTCGTTCTAACAGTTTCTTGATGGAATCTTTTGGGTTTTCTATATGTGTCATGTCTTCTGTAAATAGTGACAGTTTTAATTCTTCTTTACCAATTTGGATGTCTTTTATTTCTTGTCTGATTGCTGTGGACCAGGACTACCAGTACTGTGTTGAATTAAAGTCATGATTGAATGTTGAATGAAGAGTGGGCATCCTTGTTCCTTATCTAAGAGGAAAAGCTTTCAGCTTTTTACTGTCAAGTTTGATGTTAACTGTGGGCTTGTCATGTATGGCTTTTATTATGTTGAGGTATGTTTCCTCTATACTTACTCCCCTTTTTGGGTTTTTATCATAAGTGAATGTTAAATTTTGTTAGATGCTTTTTTTTTGCATCTTTTGAGGTGATCATATGATTTTTATTCTTCATTTTGTTAATGTGGTATATCATGTTGATAGATTTGTGAATATTGAACCATTCTTGCATCCCTGGAATAAATGCCACTGGGTCATGGTATATGATCCTTTAAATGTATTGTTGGATTCCTTTAGTATTTTCTTGAGGATTTTGCACCTGTCTATACTTATCAGGGATATTGGCCTATAATTTTCTTTTTTTGTAGTTTCTTTGGCTAGTTTTGGTATCAGTGTAATGCCGACCTTGTAGAATGAATTTGGAAATGTTCCTTCCTCTTTAACTTTTTGAAATAGTTCGAGAAAAATAGGTATAAACTCCTTATTTTTTTTGGTATAAACCCTTTAAATGCTAGGTAGAATTCACCTGAAGCTGTATAATACTGGACATTTGTTTGTTGGGAGTTTTTTGATTATTGATTCAATTTCATTGCTAGTAATCAGTCTGTTCAGATTTTCTGTTTCTTCCTGATTCAGTCGTAAAAGATTACCTGTTTCTAGGAATTTATCCATTTCTTCTAGGCTTTCCAATTTGTTGGCATATAATTATTCATAGTAATTTTTTTTCTTTCAAAGATTTTTATTTATTTGACAGAGAGAGAGACAGCAAGAGGGAACACAAGCAGGGGGAGCGGGAGAAGGAGAAGCAGGCTTCCCTGCCGAGCAGGGAGCCCGACGCGCAGGGCTCGATCCCAGGACCCTGGAATCATGACCTGAGCCGAAGGCATACGCTTAATGACTGAGCCACCCAGGAGCCCCAGTAATCTCTTATAATCCTTTGTATTTTTGTGGTGTCAGTTTTAACTTTTCTTTCATTTTTTATTTTATTTGGGTTCTTTGTAGGGAGGGGGAGGGGTGGAATCTAGCCGGAGATTATCAAATTTGTTTATCTTTTCAAAGGAGTCCTTAGTTTGATTTTTTTTTTCAGTCTATTTCATTTATTTCCACTCTCTTTATTATTTCCTTCCTTCTATTAACTTTAGGCTTTGTTTCTTTTTCTCATCCCTTTGGTGTAAAATTAGATTATTTGATATTTTTCATTTTTCTTGAGTTAGACCTATATAGCTTCAAAATTCCCTCTTAGAACTACTTTTGCCACATCTCATATATTTTGGAAGGTGTTTCCATTTTCATTTGTCTCGGTATTTTTTTAATTTCCTCTTTGATTTCTTTATTGACCTGCTGGTTGTTTGGTAGCATGTTTGTGTCCACATATTTGTTTTTCATGTTTTTTCTTGAAATTGATTTCGAGTTTCACATTGTTGTGGTTGGAAAATATGATTGATATGAAGTCGTCTTAAACTTAGACTTTTTTTGTGTCTAACATGTGATCTGTCCTGGAGAATGTTCCATGTACAATTGAAAAGAATGTGTATTCTGTTTGGGAGTGGATTATTCTGTGTATATCAATAAAATTTATCTGGTCTAATGTGTTGTTCAAGGCCATTGTTTCCTTATTGACTTTCTGTTTGGATGATCTACCCATTGATGTAAGTGGGATGTTAAAGTCCCATACTATTGGGATGCCTGGGTGTCTCAGTCCTTAAGCATCTGCCTTCAGCTCAGGTCATGATCCCAGGGTCCACATCAGGCTCCCTGCTCAGTGGGAAGCCTGCTTCTCTCTCTCCTCCCACTCCCTTTGCTTGTGTTCCCTCTCTCGCTGTCTCTCTCTCTCTCTATCAAATAAATAAATAAAATCTTTAAAAAAAAAAAAGTCCCATACTCTTTTATTACTGTCAGGGTTTTTTTTGTTTTTTGGTTTTTTTTTATAAGTGTTAATACTTTATGTATTTAGGTGCTCCTGTTTTGGTGCATAGATGCGGTTATTATATCCTCTTACTGGATTTATCTTTTTATCATGATGTAATGCCCTTCTTTTTCTTTTGTTACAGTCTTTGTATTAAAGTCTATTCAGTCTAATGTAAGTATTGCTGCTGCAGCTTTCTTTTCATTTCCGTTTGCATGGGTTATCTCTTTCAATCTCTTCACTTTGTCTTTAGGTCTGAAGTGAGGCTCTGCAGGGAGCATATGGAGGAATCTTGGTTTTTTATCTGTTTACTCACCCTGTGTCTTTTGATTGAAGCATTTAGTCCTTTTACATTTAATTTTTGATAGGTATGTACTTACTGACATTTTGTTGTTTTCTGGTTGTTTTTGTAGCTCTTCTTTGTTTCTTCTATTGCTCTCTTTCCTTCTGATTTGATGACTTTATTTAATGTTATGTTTGGATTCCTTTCTCTCTCTCTCTCTCTGTCTGTGTGTGTGTGTGTGTGTGTGTGTGTGTGTGTGTGTGTGTGTTGTGTGTAGGTATTACAGGTTTTTGGTTTGTGGTTACCATAAGGTTCATCTCTAACACCCTCTATATATAGCAGTCTATTTTTTGATGGTTGCTTAAGTTCAAGCACATTCTAAAAGTGCTACATTTTTAGCCACCCACTTTGTGTTTTTGACATCATATTTTACATCTTTTTATTTGTGTATTATTATAGTTGTTTTTACTACTTTGGTTTTTAATTTTCATACTAGCCCTATAAGTGGTTGATCCAGTACTGTTACTCTTATATTTGCTTTTACCAGCAAGATTTTTTTCTTTCACAGTTTTCTTACTTCAAGTTCCAGCCTTTTCTGCTTAAAGAAGTCCCTGTAACATTTCATGTAAGGCCATTTAGAGGTGACGAACTCCTTTAACTTTTTTTCATCTAGGAAATGCTTTATCTCTCCTTCAGTTCTGAAAGATAATCTTGCTGGGTAGATTATTCTTGGTTTTAGGTTTTTTCCTTTTAGTACATTGAATGTATCCTGCCACTCCCTTCCGGCTCGCAAAGCATCTGCTGAAAAGTCATCTTATAGTCTTATGGGTGTGCCCTTGTGTGTGACTAATTGCTTTTCTCTTGCTGCTTTTAAGATTCTCTGCCTTTAATTTTTTACATTTTAATTTCTGTGTCTCAGTGTGGGCCTCTTTACATTTATCTTATTTGGGGCTCTCTTTGTTTCCTGGACCTGGTATCTGTTTCCTTCCTGAGTTTAGGGAAGTTTTCAGCTTTTTCTTCAAATAAGTTTTCTGTCTTTTTCTCTCACTTCTTCTGTGAGAAGTTAATAATGTAACTTTTAGTACACTTGATCTAGTAGTCCCAGAGATCCGTTTAGCTAGTCTTAGTTTTTAAAATTCTTTTTTCTTTTTGCTGTTCAGCTTGATTTTCACCATCCTGTGTTCCAGACTGCTGATCAGTTCTTCTGTATCATCTAATCTGCTTTTGATTCTATGTGTTTTTTGTTTCAGTTACTGTATTCTTTAGTTCTGATTGGTTCTTTTCCATATTTTCTTTTTCTTGAGATTCTCACTGTATTCATCGAGTCTTCTCCGGAGTTTGGTAAGCATCTTTACAACTGTTACTTTGAAATCCTTATCAGGTAGATAGCTTATCTATGTTCATGTCATTTCTTGTTGTTGTTTTTTATCTTGTTTTTCTGTTTGTTTGGAACATCTTCCTTTGTCTCCTCTGTGTCCTCCTGTCTCCTCATCTCTCTGCCTCTGTGTGTGTGTTTCTGTCTGTTAGGTAGATCAGTTACCTCTCCAGGTTTTGAAGGAGTGGCCCTATAGAGAAGGAGTCCTGTGGGGCCCAAAAGGATAATTCCCTCTGGTCACCAGAACCAGGTGCTCCAGGGGTGGCCCTTGTGCAGGCTGTGTGCACCATCCTGTTGGCTGGTCTGTGACTGTCGCAGACATGCTGGTGGACAAGACTGGTGCCCCATCGTGCTGGCTGCAATGCCCAACAGCAGCTGCTGTGCACACACTGGTGCATGGGGCTGGCTCCTGGCACAGCTGGCTGAGAGGCTCAGACTCAGCTGCTATGGGTGTGCTGGTGTGCAGGGCTAGCCCCTGGTGTGGCTGGCAAGGCCCAGCCACAACTATTGCAGGTGTGCTGCTGGGTGAGAGCCACTTTGGGGGTGCAGGAGTCCCATCCAAGGCTCCCTGCTGTGTCCAGTAGGGTGGGAACCACATTGGAGGGTTACCTGCTAGGGTGGGTGGGTGGTGTGGACAGGTCCAGAGGTGAACACCAGGGCAGGAGAGCAGTTCTAGCAAGGTAGATGGAAAGTGTCAGAAATGGCACCCACCAGTGCTAGGAACAGCTAGGTAGAAGGAGGGCAAAAAAAAAAAAAAAAACTCTCACCAGGGCACCTGGGTGGCTCAGTCCCTTGAGCGTCTGCCTTGAGCTCAGGTCATGATCTCTGGGTCCTGGGATCAAGCCCTGTGCTCCCTGCTCAGCAGGGAATCTGCTTCTCCCTCTCCCTCTCCCTCTGCCTCTCCCACCCCCACTCATTCTCTCTCTCTCAAATAAATTTTAAAAAATTAAAAATGGCTTTCACCAGCACTTCTGTTTCCAGAGAAGGTTCCTACAGATCTCTGTACTATCTGCACATGCCCTAAACTTAATAAATCTTCACATAGAACTTAGGTGCTTTACAAAATGCTGGCTCTGTGCTAGGTCTAGGAGCTAGTGAATTTGTGTAGGACCCTTTAAGAGCAGAGTCTTAGTTTCCTGTAGCCCTCCAGCACTCCCACAGTTAAGACCCACTGATTTTTCGAAGGAAGAAGTTATGGGGAGCTTGTCTTTCCAGTACAGGTCCCAAGGACAGGGGTCCCCAATGTGGGGCTTGAACCCTTCACTCTTCAGGGAAGACCTTTGTATCTGTGGTGTCCCTGCCACTGTGGGTCGTTGCACCAGCGGTGTCAGGTCTGTAGACCCTGTGCTGCCCCTCCTACCTGTTTCAATGTGTCCTTTACTTTATATCTCTAGCTACAGGAGAGCTGTCCTGCCAGTCTTCAGGCTGACTTCAGAAAAGAGTTGCGCTGTAAAGATTTGTAGTCTTAGTGTGTCCATGAGAGGAGGGCAGCTCAGGATTCTCCTACTCTTCCATCTTGATCCTCTCCCCACCTTTATTGTTTCTGAGAAGAAATCAGATTTTGAGGGCGCCTGGGTGGCTCAGTTGGTTAAGCGACTGCCTTCGGCTCAGGTCATGATCCTGGGGTCCCGGGATCGAGTCCCACATTGGGCTCCCTGCTCAGCGGGGAGTCTGCTTCTCCCTCTGACCCTCTTCCCTCTCGTGCTCTCTATCTCTCATTCTCTCTCTCTCAAATAAATAAATAAAATCTTAAAAAAAAAATCAGATTTTGAATCATTCTTCCCTTATGTGTAATGTGATTTTTCTATTTAATTTTGGTTTCCATCATTTTGCTTGTGGCGGTGCCTATGCATATTCTTCTTTGTATTTATCTTGGGGTTTTCTGAATTTCTTACAAGTTAATGTCTTTTACCCGATAGAGTGAGTTTTTGGCCATTATTCATTAATTCATATTTTTTTCTTTCTTTTAGGACTCCAGTTTTACCTTTTCATTTTTCCCAAGTCCTCAAATCTCCATTCATTTTTAAAATATTTTTTTCTCTGTAAATTTTATCTAGTTTGTATTGATGTCTCTTCAAGTTCATATAGCCTTCTATTATCTTCAAACTGATATTAACCCATCCAGGGAATTTTTTCTATGTTAGATATTGTAATTTCAAGCCTAAAACGTCCATTTAGTCCTTTTATATAGTGTCCACTTCTCTGCTGACTTTTTTGTTTATTCATCCCTTACAAGTGTTTTCTCCTTGTGTCCTTGAACATAATTGTAATAGCTACTTTAAATTCCTTGTTTGTAAATTTCAACATGTGGGGTCCTGTCAAGGTCAGCCTCCATTGAATGTCTCCAAGTATGGCTTGTATTTTCCTGTTTCTGGTTATGTGAAGTACATTTAGATTGTTTCCTAGACATTGTGAATGATGCAGTATAAAGACTTTGGATTTTGTTATATTCCTCCTAAAGGTATTGGGATTTTTTTTTTTTTTTTTTAATTTAGTCCATTAGGTTGGTTGAACTGGAATTGGAAACTCATCTCCTCCACAGTGTGGAGCAGCTCAAAATTTTGTTCAGTTCTTTTAACCTTATTTGGGCTAGTTGGAGTCTGCTGTTCATGTGTGTGCTTCAGGGGTTAGCCAGAGACTTGGGCAGTGTTTATGACACAATTTGGGGATGCTCCTCTCTTGTTCTCTCCTTTGTAGCATTTTCTTCCTCACCAGCTGCTGCATTTGCCCTGAAATCTTTCCTCTTGGACAAAGAAGACTATAGATCTTTTTTTTAATCTGCATTTTTGCCTCTTGACATGGCATGGATTGAGGTCTGCCCACAGTAGAAAATGCAAAACCCACCCTAGTGCTCAACACTCCGCTATAGACTTTCCTTTCTTTTGATTGCTCTCCAGTGCTTTTAGGTAATTTGTAAAAATAAATTTTGTCCAGAGTTTATAATTGTTATATGTGGAACTGTTATTCCTGTAGGTGTTACTTGGCCATGATTAGAAGCAAAATCTCTAGGCTCTTTTTAATGACTTAGTTTTGTAGACATTTGAGGAGAGCAGTTCCACATGGACTCTCATGAGTCCCTATTTTAAGACCTGAATTACATGATAGGCAACAGTATTAGCCATGACTTTACCATAAGATTTGGCTGTGAGATTTGGCAGTAGGAATTGGACCAGGAACCCTTTATTAGCATTAGATCAAATTGAGTTATTTCTCTGAACTGTATGTCATGAGGATGCTACAACATTATAGGGCGAGAAGTTTCAACAGGTCTTAAGTTTCGTATTCATCTAGAGTCGGGAGGGAAAAGTCCATTCCCTGTGGTCAGTAAATGTTAAATCATTATGAGAAACCACTTCAGTCTTGTAAATGATTCAAAATACTATATAATTTAGAGCAGTGATAGATTTGGGTGTGCCCAAGGAAAAGAAAATTGTCTACAATATGAGGAAGTTTCAGATACATAACCATCTGTGACTTGATGGAGGGGGGTGTAACATAAAGATGTATGATGCCATTTGTAAAACTAATTTCTCTTTCCATCTAATCTCTTGTTGCCTAAGAAAATGCAGCTAGTAATTAAGATACCATTTTGGTCTTGCTTGTAAGTGCAGTTGCCTTCATTAAATTTCACACTTGTGAAAAGGAGCTATTAAGAGACAGCCTAAGGTAACACTTTTGAATAGCTAACTTTGTTAAAAATACGTTTTCCAAATTTCTTGCAATAAAATGTAATTGCATTTTCTGTTTTCACTCGTGTAGAATCTTCTCACGTATTATCTATTAGAGATAAGACTTGGTGCTGGAGGGAATATTCTGCTAAACTTGAGGAGTACAGTGACTTCTGAGTTCTTTCCTTGCCATTTATAATAAAGTTTTCTGGTTTCTCTAATTTTTCTTAACAGTTCACTTCTCATAAGGTTAAGCGGTGTCAAGAGAGAGATTCCAGAATACATAGTATTTTAAGTGACAAGTTTTAAAAACATTTGTTATTAAATTAAACTGGTTAGGAAGCAATCAATAAATAATCACTGAGCCTGCATTGCAGCACTAGAGTACCTTGATGGCATACCTATAAGTGAAAAACAAACAGGGTGGGAAAAGAAAAAAATAAAGGAAAAACCATACAATTTTTTACTGTTCATAATAATACCAAATCATAGCCAATGAAAACATGTTCTACTTTATAAAAAATGGATACATAGTAAAATTATTGCTGTTGTGTACATCAGCAGTGAACTTCTTATATGACATGCTTTTACTATTAAATGTGTTGTGATTTTCCATTGGAATTAAGTCCTTGTTTCTGTGGCTGGTTGATGGTCAGTCTAATATAACAGATGAAAATGTTTTTGCATTAAATGTTAGTATAACGTCTAAATGTTCTGTATCAGCTTAAGACAGATCTTAATTCAAATATTTTTCTTTTTAATTTTGTTAGTCACCATACAATACATCATTAGTTTTTGATGTAGTGTTCCATGATTCATTGTTTGCTTTAACACCCAGTGCTCCATGCAATACGTGCCCTCCTTAATACCCATCGCCGGGCTCACCCATCCCCCCACCCCCCTCCCCTCTAAAACCCTCGGTTTGATTCCTGGAGTCCATAGTCTCTCATGGTTCGTCTCCCCCTCTGATTTCTCCCCCTTCATTTTTCCCTTCCTTCTCCTAATGTCCTCCACGCTATTCCTTATGTTCCACAAATAAGTGAAACCATATGATAATTGACTTTCCTCTGCTTGACTTATTTCACTTAGCATCATCTTCTCCAGTTCCATCTATGTTGATGCAAATGTTGGGTATTCATCCTTTCTGATGGCTGAGTCATATTCCATTGTATATATGGACCACATCTTCTTTATCCATTCGTCTGTTGAAGGGCATCTCGGCTCTTTCCACAGTTTGGCTATTGTGGACATTGCTGCTATGAACATTGGGGTGCATATGGCCCTTCTTTTCACTACATCTGTATCTTTGGGGTAAATATAGAGTAGTGCAATTGCTGGGATAGGGTAGCTCTATTTTTAATTTTTTGAGGAACCTCCACACTGTTTTCCAAAGTGGCTGTACCAACTTGCATTCCCACCAACAGTATAAGAATGTTCCCCTTTCTCCACAACCTCTCCAACATTTGTTGTTTCTTGCCTTGTCAATTTTTGCCATTCTATCTGGCGTAAGGTTTTAATTTTAATTTCCCTGATGGCTAATGGCTAATGATGTTGAACATTTTTTCATGTGTCTGTTAGCCATTTGTATGTCTTCTTTGGAGAAGTGTCTGTTCATGTTTTCTGCCCATTTTTTGACTTGATTATTTGTTTTTTGGGTGTTGAGTTTGAGAAGTTCTTTATAGATCTTGGATACCAGCCCTTTATCTGTAGTGTCATTTGCAAATATCTTCTCCCCTTCCGTGGGTTGTCTCTTTGTTGACTATTTCCTTTGCTGTGCAGAACCTTTTTATCTTGATACTTTTATTAGTATCTCTGTCATACAGGAGAAACACTAACTGCTTCTTTCTCTCCACTAATTGAAGTCCATTGCATGTTTTTAAAAAAGTGACAATATTAACATGCTTACTTCTAAAGTTCTTTCCCCATACAGGTGATAATATAAGCATTCTTCTATACATATATTAATTTTAATCTCAAAAGACCATCTTAAAGAAAAGATGTCTAGTTTTCTTTTAGGTTTATTTTGTCCTTAGCTTCTTCTTAGAATTATTAATAGAATGTGCAGCTGTTATGGGTGATTTTGTGATGTAAATGCTTTTCTACAGAGAACAAGATGAAAACTCTAAATTTGCTGACTTCGAAGGTAAAATGCTTTTGAATTAATTCAGTAATTTTTAATCTAATTTGAAATCAAATTACTGTAAGTTATATAGTTCAGAGTATGGTTTCTTCAAATTAATGCACAAAAATCTATAACCTCATAAATGTGATGACCACCTAGACCAATGAAAGAGAAATTCTCATTTTCAAAGGCAATAAAGTACTGAGGAATGAAGTTAATGAAATGTTTAAAAGTTATATGAAGACAACTTTATGACATTCTTGAAATATACAAATGTAGACTTGAACAAATGGAAAGATATTGTGTGTTCTTAAAAAGGATGTTTTAGTATCACGAAGATGTCAGTTTCTCTCCATGTTAAAAAAGCACAATCCTAGTAAAAATACCAACGTTTTTTTTCCAAGGAAACAGATTATTTATAAAATGCATATGGAAAAATAAGCAAAAATAGTGAGGAAATCCTGGAAAAGAAAGGTAATGAGTGGGCTGTGGGTTAGCCCTACCAAATATTGAAACTTACCGTAAAGCCTTTACAATTCAAAAAGAGATGAGCTAACAGAACAGACATATTGGTGGGACAGAAGAGAAACTCCAAAAATAGACCCATAAACATGGAGATTTAGTATATGGATGTTGCCATCTCAAATCAAATCAAAACTGTCTTTTTAACAAGTAGTGTTGAGATCACTGGATCGCAATTTGAGAAAAAAATATTGGATCTAAACCTCACACTGCACACCAAAATAAGTTCAAATAGGTCGGAGATATCATGTAAAAAATGAAACCATGCAAGAGCTGGAAGAAAAAAATGGATGACTTTCCTTTATAACCTGGTAGTCAAAAGCCTTTCTAGGGGCACCTGTGTGGCTCAGTTGTTAAGCATCTGCCTTCGGCTCAGGTCATGATCCCAGGGTCCTGGGATCGAGCCCCGCATCAGGCTCCCTGCTGGGCTGGGGGCCTGCTTCTCCCTCTCCCACTCCCCCTGTTTGTGTTCCCTCTCTCACTCACTCTCTCTCTCTCTCTCTCTCTCTCTCGCTCTCTTTCTCTCTCTCTGTCAAATAACTAAAATCTTTTAAAAAATTTTTAAAAAGTCTTTCTAACTCTGGCTCAATCTAGCTATTAAAGAAAAGGTTGATAATTATGACTCTATAAAAATTAAAGAGCATTTGCAGGCCAAAAATACTATAAAGTCAATAGCAAATTGGGAAATAGTATTTGCAACCTATGTTACAGGGGCTAATCTCAGTAAACTACAAGAAGCTCTCAAAAAATGAGATCAGAAACCCAAGTAAAAGACCGGGCAGAAACTTGAACATCCAGTTCACAGGACAGAGAGTCAAATGACATTTGAACGTATTTAAAGATGCTCAGCCCCACTCATAGTAACTGAAGTTCAAATCAACACCACAATCTGTGATAAAATAGAATACTACTCGACAAAAAAGGAACAAGCTATTGATACCGATATTATGCTAAGTGAGAGAGGCCTGACACAAAGGCTACATACTGTGATTCTGTTTCTGTGACATTCTGGGAAAGGCAAAAATTTAGGAAATCAGATCCGTAGTTGTCAGGGACTAGGGGTGGTGGGATGGGACAGGAGGGAAATGTTTGGGGTGATGAAAATGTTCTACGGTTTGGTTATGTTGATGGTTACGTGAACATTTTTATCAAAACTCCTCCGACTGTACACCAAAAAAGGTGAATGTTATTGTATGTAAATTCTACCTCAAAAAACCTTGATTTTAAAACAACCAAAACCACACTATGATGTCATTTCTTTCCTACTAGCTTAGCAAAAATCTAAAAATTTTATAAGACTGTGGAGATGCTGGGGAGAAACAAGCGTACTCACACATAACTGGTGGTAGTGCATAATGGCAGAACCCTCATGTAGGGGAATTTGGTAAGAGCCTCAGAGTATATTCCATTGAGTACATAATTTATTATGTAACTGGTCCCCTTCTGGTGGACATTAAGATTTTTAACTTTCTGGGCGCCTGGGTGGCTCAGTTGGTTAAGCAACTGCCTTCGGCTCAGGTCATGATCCTGGAGTCCTGGGATCGAGTCCCACATCGGGCTCCCTTCTCGGCAGGGAGTCCGCTTCTCTCTCTGACCCTCCCCCATCTCGTGTGCTCTCTCTCTCAAATAAATAAATAAAATCTTTAAAAAAAAAAAAAGATTTTTAACTTTCTGTTGCTATTACAAACAGTGCTGTAAGGCAAAACCACTTCACATGTATGCAGTATATCAGTAGGGAAAATTCCGAGAAATAGAATTGCTGGGTAAAATGAAAGGTACATGTTTAGTTTTGAAGAGTAGTGTTAGCAAATTGCCACCAGGACAGATTGTACCAATTTACTCTCTTACCACTGTGCATGAGTAGGACTATTTCCCCTCAGCCTTGCCAACAAAATGTGTTACCAAGTTTCTGGATTTTTACCAAAATTATCTTATTTTAGTTTTATCCTTTGGTTAGTTTTCTATCAAGTTGCTGGTCTCCTATATTAGAGAGATTATCCCTTTGTGGTGTGAGTTACAAATATTTTTCCCACTTTGTTTATTGCATTTTGAGTCTGCTTTTGGTGATTTTTTTTTTCCTGTATAGAAGTGTTTTTGTTTTTATAAGGTTAAATATCCTTCATAGTTTATGGATTTTGAGTCTTAGTTAAAAAGGCCTTTCCCAGTCTAGAGTTATTACAGAACTTTGCCATATTTTTTCTAGTGTCTTTATCAAAGTATTTTTCCATTTCTTACATTTACCTCTGATTTCATATGGAATCCTGGTGTATAGTTTTTTAAATAGTGAGTATTATCCTAATACTGTTTATTGAATGGCCTATTTCTGCCCTAGTGATTTGCAGTGCTACCTCCACTATGTATTAACTTTCCATGTATTAGAGTCCAATTCCATTCTTTCAGTTTTGTTTCATTTGTCTGCCTATTAGGTGCTAGAACCACACTTTCTTAATTGAGGCTTTTACTTTTTGGTACGGCTAGTGCCCTCTTCCTTCATTCTTTCATTCTTTCCTTCTTTCCTTCTCAGCAGAGTTTTTCTAGATATTTCTACCTTTTTTATTTCCAAATGAACTTTTGAGTTGTCCCATCTAGTAGAACAACGACAAAACCCTCCAAAATAAGGCTCAGTACTAATCAGAAACTTATTTTTTAAATTAAAATCATCTTAAACGTGTAAATTAGCAACAGGAAAACATCTGTTTTCTTCCTAAGTAAGCACATAGCATACTTCACACTTTGAATTCTAGAATTTTCAGCTTTATATTTGAAGGATTAAAATACTCAAAATAACATTGTGTAGAAAAACAGTAATAGCTATAATACAGTTATTACTAATGTAATAGCTCTCACAGTGTCTCTAAAAGCATTCACAATTATATTCATTAAAGTGCTTTTAGTAATGTGTTCCTTTTTGTGTATAATTATTTACTTCTCTACTCTCCCATGTGTTCTAATGAAGCAGAGTTTCTTGTCATAAACATTAAGTATTAGCTTGATATTATGATAGAACTCTTACCTCCTCCTCTCTCTATCCCTTATCACTTGTTTAGATCAAATTGCATCATTTAAACACAAATATTTTATGGGTACTTTGAAAATCCAAATATTTTATGGGCACTGCTTCGAAGAGCAGTAACACAGCCAAATATAAGCAATTTTTTTAAAAAAATTACCAGTTATTCTATATACCAGAACAGTTTAGAAAATATCATACAAGAAAAGATCCCATTCACAATAGCAACAGAACTATAATAACCTAGGGAAAATAAATTTAACAAGAAACATACAAATATTTGAAGAAAATTAGAAAATTTTAATAAAGGAAATGAGAAACGTTTGAGTAAATGGAGAAACAAATTGGAAAACAGTATTAATGACACTTTCCTAAGATAATATTTGTATATAATGCAATTCCAACACAAATCACAATGGTATTATTTGGAAGTTTAATAGTTTATTTTAAGAAAAAACAAGGTATTTTTAGTTTAATAAGTTTATTTTAAAGTTCATCAAGAAGAGGGGCACCTGGGTGGCTCCGTGGGTTAAGCATCCAACTCTTGATTTCAGCTCAGGTCATGATCTCAGGGTTCTAAGTTCGAGCCCCATGTTGGCTCTGCACTGGGTGTGGAGCCTGCTTGAGTTTCTCTCCCTCGCCCTCTCCCCCACCCCCATCTCTCTCTCTCTCTCTCTCTCTCTCTCTCTCTCTCTCTCTCAAAGAAAAAAATTCATCAAGAAGAGAAGAAAAAGCCTGGAAATTTTTGAAGAAGAGGCATGCAAAAGACTTTCCCTGTAAGATACTGGAGTGTACTATAAAACTGCAGTACATAAAACAGTGTGGATCTCTTTCAGGAGCATTGGATTAAAAAAGAAGCCACTAAAATACCAGAAGCATGTGTTGGTTTTTCCCCACCATTTTTTCTACGATTTTATTTATTTATTCATCAGAGACCATGAGAGAGAGAGAGAGGCAGAGGGAGAAGCAGGCTCCCCCTGGAGCAGGGAGCCTGATACAAGACTTGATCCCAGGACCCAAGGATCACAACCTGAGCCGAAGGCAGATGCTTAACCAACTGAGCCACCCAGGTGCCCCTCCCCACCATTTTATTATGAAAATTCTCAAAGAGGCAGAAAAGTTGGAGGAATTTTACAGCAAACACTCATATGCCTAAACCTAGACTCTACCATTAACCTTTTAGTGTTCTTGCTGTATCACATATCCATGTAGTCATCCTTCAATCTAAATTTTTTAATTCAAAGTAAACTTCAGATATCAGTGTTCTTTCCCCTTTAAACACCTCAGGATGTATATTATTAACTGGAACTTTTTGAAAATGGAGCTTTTATGTTTACAATTTTGGAATAGATTAGGCCCTTATAAGCATACCATAAAATTTTAAAGGGAAAAATCAGGTACATTAATAAAGAGGTGGAAATTAATAAAATACTATCAGATTGCCAAAGATTAAGATTTGAAACATAGACGGGGTGCCTAAGTGGGTCAGTTTGTTAAGCATCCAAGTCATGATTTTGGCTCAGGTCATGATCTCATGGGTCGTGAGATTGAGCCCCATTTCACACTCTGCACTCAGTGGGGAGTCTGCTTGAGATTCTCTCCTGCCCCTCCCCCCGCTTATGCTCGCCTGCTCTCTCAAGCACCCTCAGTGGTTGTTTGGAGCAGTATTGATGAATTCGGCTTCTTTGGAAAACAGTTTGCTAATAGATACGCATATATAAAATGCAAAATCTTTGACCTAGTAATTCCATTTAAATTTGTTTCAAGGAAATATATATACTAGGTTGTTTAATATCTTAACATCATTTATAAGAGTGAAAAATTAAAAACCCAAAATTAAAATAGGGAATTTGATAAATTATGGTCATTTATACTGTTGAGTCTCTATCTATTAGTGATAATGTTGAGTCATAGAAAACAAATAAATTGGTACATGTATATCTAGCCATATCAGTAATTACATTAAATATGAATGGAATAAGTACTCCAACCAAAGACAAGGTGTGTCAAACTGCAAGATCCAAAATATAGACTATATACAAAAGACTTTAAATTCAAAGATACACATAGCTTGAATATACAAGGATAGAAAAATGTGTGCCATGAGGACAGTAACCACAAAGGAGCTGGAGGAACTACATTAATATCAGGCAAATAGACTTTTAAAACATACTGCTAGAAACAATGGAGAGAGATGTTTCATAATGATAGACAAAACTTCAGATAGATTTAAAAATCATAAATGCATCTACTAACAGCACTAAAATATATGAAGCAAAAATAGACAAAATTCAAAGGAAGAAGAGACAAATTCAAAAATTATACCTGGAGATTTCAGTACTCTTAGTAATTAAAAAAACTAGACAGGAAGTCAGTAAGGATATGGAAAACTTGAGTAGTATTATCCCAACTTTGTTTAACTGAAATATGTAGAACTCTCCACCCAGCAATGGCAGAATATACGTGCTTTGCAAGTGCATATAGAGCATCGTTAACAAGCTTAAAGAATTGAAATTATTCAAATCATATACCAGGTGCAGGAGAATTAGAAAGCAAAAAGTTACATTCTTCAACCACACATAGAGATTAACAATAGAAAGAAATTTGGGCAATCCTTGAATACTTGGATATTAAACAATACACTTAAATCCATGACTCAAAGAAATCACAAGGGATATAAAACATCTTGAACTGAATTAAAAATTAATACATAACATGAAAACATTATGAGATGCAGCAGAAGCAGTGCTTAGAAGGTTATAGCTTCAAACACATTAGGAAAGTCCAAAATTCATAAGCTAAACTTCCACCTACAGTTAGACACAGAAGACCAAATCAATCTCATGTACCTAAAAGGAAGGTAATACAGAAGTCGATGAAATAGAAAAAACATAAATACAGAAAACCAGTGGAACCAAAAATTAGTTCTCTGAAGAGATTTTTAAATATTCTTTTCCTAGACTAACCAAAAGACAAGACACAAATTACCAAAATGAGGACTGAAAGGGGAGACATGATTTTGAACCCCAAAAGGAACTGAAAGAGAATATTATGAATTTCTTTAAGTTCATAATGGACATTGGACAACTTAAACATCAGAAATTAGATAATTTCAATGGAATAGATAAATTCTTACACACAAATTACCAAAACTGAAAGAGAAATAGGAACTCTGAATATATGTATATCAAGTTAAGAAATTGAATTAGTATTTAAATGTCCAACAAAGAAAAGCCTCAGCCCAGATGGTTTTGCTGATGAATTCTACCACTTAAAAAAAAAGGATTAATTAAAAAAAAAAAAAAGGATTAATATCTGGGCGCCTGGGTGGCTCAGTTGGTTGAGCTTCTAACTTTTTCAGCTCAGGTCATGATCTCAAAGTCCTTGGATCGAGCACCACATCTACCCTGCATTGAGCGCCATGCTCAGCACAGAGTCTGCTTGTCACTCTCCCTCTACTCCTCCCCGCATGCTTGCTCTCTCTAATAAATCTTTTTTAAAAAGGGATTACTATCAATTCTTCACAAACTCATCCAAAAAATAGAAGGGAACAATTCATAATGTATTCTGTGAGGCCATTGTTACTTTGACACCACAGACATCACAGGGAAAGAACTACAGCCCAGTATCTCAAATACAGATGCAAAAATCCTCAACAAAATGCTAGCAAACCAAATCCAGCAACGTGTAAAAGTATTATACACCAAGACCAAGTGAGATTTATTGCAGGAATGCAAGGTTGGTTTAACATCCAAAAGTCAATTAATGTACCATTCCCTATGAATGCAATAAAGGACAAATAGCATTTCGGTAGATGGGGAAAAGACGTTTGAAAACGTTCAACACTTCTTGATGATAAAAATCACACAGGATACTAGGAGTAGAAGGGAACTTCCTCAACATGGTAAAGGGCACCTAAGAAAAACCCACAACTAGCACCAAACTTAATGTAAGCGACTGAATGGTTTCTCCCTAAGACCATGAACAAGGCAAAAATGTCTGTTCTCCCCACTTCTACTTAACATTGTGTTAGAGGTCCTAGCCAGGACAATTAAGCAAGAAAAATAAAAGTCCTCCTTTTAGAAAGGAAGAAGTAAGGTTATCTTTATTTGCAGATATCATGGTCTTGTACATAGGAGAAGCACCTGGGTGGCTCAGTCATTTAAGCATCTGACTTCAGCTCAGGTCATGATCTCAGGGTCCTGGGATCAAGACCTGCAATGGACTCTGTCCTCAGTGGGAAGTCTTGTCCCTCATCATCTCCCCCAACCCCTTCCCCTGCTCATGCTCACTCTCTCTCTCAAATAAATAAAATCTTTTTTTTAAAAAGTCCTAAGGAGGGCGGAGCAAGATGGAGTAGACCTGGATTTCGTCCGGTCTCAGGAATTCAGCTGAATAGGGATCAAACCATTCTGAACACCTATGAACTCCACAGGAGACCGAAGAAGAGAGTAGCAACAACTCTCTGAACAGAGAAGCGACCACTTACTGGAAGGTAGGACATGCGGAGAAGTGAATCCGAGGCAATATTCGGGAGGATAGATGGCGGGGCAGGGGGCCTCCGTCGGCCACTTCTGGCAAGTGATAGAGCCGCGGAGCACAAAATCAGAACTTTTAGAAGCCAGCTCCGCTGAGGGTCATCGCTCCAGTGGCTAAGTGGGGGTTGGAACCCTCACAGGACAGTGTAGTCTCAGGACCCTCAGGGTCACAGAAAGACTGGGGGTTCCTGAGTGCGGCAGAGCTCCCAGGTATTGGAGCGGGGAAGCTGGCTGCAGAGACGGAGCCGAGGCGCGGTCTCTCAGCTCGGGGTTGCCATAAACTGTGATCCGCAGCCCAGTTGGGCCACTGCTCCTCTAGCAGGGACCCAACAAGCAGGAGAGCTGGGGAGACTCCCCTCCCTCCCCTGGGAGTAACGGCACGGGAGCGCACCGCCGGGATCGGCTGGGTTTGGAGACTCTACACAGGGTCGAGTGCCAGAGACAGAAACGCTCAGTCACAGGCCGGGTGAGCACGCAGTGCAGCTGGAGAGCAGGGAGACGGGAGTGACTGCTTTTCTCTGGGGGCGCACTGAGGAGCAGGGCCCCGAGTTCTCAGCTCCTCCGAGTGGAGATTGGGAGGCCACCATTTTCACAAAGAAACACATTGACAACAATACAATAATAGTGGGGGACTTTAACACCCCCCTGACTGAAATGGACAGATCATCTAAGCAAAAGATCAACAAGGAAATAAAGACTTTAAATGACACACTGGACCAAATGGACTTCACAGACATATTCAGAACATTCCATCCCAAAGCAACAGAATACACATTCTTCTCTAGTGCCCATGGAACATTCTCCAGAATTGATCACATCCTAGGTCACGAATCAGGTCTCAACCAGTACCAAAAGATTGGCATTATTCCCTGCATATTTTCAGACCACAGTGCTTTGAAACTAGAACTCAATCACAAGAGGAAAGTTGGAAAGAACTCAAATACATGGAGGCTAAAGAGCATCCTACTAAAGAATGAATGGGTCAACCAGGAAATTAAACAAGAATTAAAAAAATTCATGGAAACCAATGAAAGTGAAAACACAACTGTTCAAAATCTTTGGGATACGGCAAAGGCAGTCCTGGGAGGAAAGTATATAGCAATACAAGCCTTTCTCAAGAAACAAGAAAGGTCTCAAATACACAACCTAACCCTACACCTAAAGGAGCTGGAGAAAGAACAGCAAAGAAAGCCTAAACCCAGCAGGAGAAGAGAAATCATAAAGATCAGAGCAGAAATCAATGAAAGAGAAACCAAAAGAACAGTAGAACAGATCAACGAAACTAGGAGCTGGTTCTTTGAAAGAATTCACAAGATTGATAAACCCTTGGCCAGACTTATCAAAAAGAAAAGAGAAATGACCCAAATCAACAAAATCATGAATGAAAGAGGAGAGATCACAACCAACACCAAAGAAATACAAACAATTATAAGAACATATTATGAGCAACTCTATGCCAGCAAATTATATAAACTGGAAGAAATGGGTGCATTCCTAGAGATGTATCAACTACCAGAATTGAACCAGGAAGAAGTAGAAAACCTGAACAGACCTATAACCACTAGGGAAATTGAAGCAGTCATCAAAAATCTCCCAACAAACAAAAGCCCAGGGCCAGATGGCTTCCCAGGGAAATTCTATCAGACATTTAAAGAAGAATTAATACCTATTTTCCTGAAACTGTTCCAAAAAATAGAAATGGAAGGAAAACTTCCAAACTCGTTTTATGAGGCCAGCATTACCTTGATCCCAAAACCAGACAAAGACCCCATCAAAAAGGAGAATTACAGACCAATATCCTTGATGAACATGGATGCAAAAATTCTCACCTAAATACTAGCCAATAGGATCCAACAGTACATTAAAAGGATTATTCATCATGACCAAGTGGGATTTATCCCTGGGCTGCAAAGTTGGTTCAACATCCGCAAATCAATCAATGTGATACAATACATTAACAAAAGAAAGAACAAGAATCATATGATCCTCTCAATTGATGCAGAAAAAGCATTTGACAAAGTACAGCATCCTTTCTTGATCAAAACTCTTAAGAGTATAGGGATAGAGGGTACATACTTCAATATCATAAAAGCCATCTATGAAAAACCTACAGCGAATATCATTCTCAATGGGGAAAAGCTGAGAGCTTTTCCCCTAAGGTCAGGAACGCGGCAGGGATGTCCACTCTCACCACTGCTATTCAACATAGTATTAGAAGTCCTAGCCACAGCAATCAGACAACAAAGAGAAATCAAAGGCATCCAAATCGGCAAGGAGGAAGTCAAACTCTCACTCTTTGCAGATGATATGATACTGTACGTGGAAAACCCAAAAGACTCCACCCCAAAACTGCTAGAACTCATACAGGAATTCAGTGAAGTAGCAGGATATAAAATCAATGCACAGAAATCAGTGGCATTCCTATACACCAACAACAAGACAGAAGAGAGACAAATCAAGGAGTCGATCCCATTTACAATGGCACCCAAAACCATAAGATACCTAGGAATAAATTTAACCAAGGAGGCAAAGGATCTGTACTCAGAAAACTATAAAATACTCATGAAAGAAATTGAAGACACAAAGAAATGGAAAAACGTTCCATGCTCATGGATTGGAAGAACAAACATTGTGAAGATGTCAATGCTACCTAGAGCAATCTACACATTCAATGCAATCCCCATCAAAATACCATCCACCTTTTTCAAAGAAATGGAACAACTAATCCTAAAATTTGTATGGAACCAGAAGAGACCCCGACTAGCCAGAGGAATCTTGAAAAAGAAAAGCAAAGCTGGCGGCATCACAATTCCGGACTTCCAGCTCTATTACAAAGCTGTCATCATCAAGACAGTATGGTCCTGGCACAGAAACAGACACATAGATCAATGGAACAGAATCGAGAGCCCAGAAATGGACCCTCAACTCTATGGTCAACTCATCTTTGACAAAGCAGGAAAGAATGTCCAATGGCAAAAAGTCTCTTCAACAAATGGTGTTGGGAAAATTGGACAGCCACATGCAGAAGAATGAAACTGGACCATTTCCTTACACCACACACAAAAATAGACTCCAAATGGTTGAAAGACCTAAACGTGAGACAGGAGTCCATCAAAATACTAAAGGAGAACACAGTTAGCACCCTCTTCGACCTCAGCCGCAGCAAATTCTTCCTAGAAACATCGCCAAAGGCAAGAGAAGCAAGGGCAAAAATGAACTATTGGGATTTCATCAAGATAAAAAGCTTTTGCACAGCAAAAGAAACAGTCCACAAAACCAAAGACAGCCGACAGAATGGGAGAAAATATTTGCAAATGACATATCAGATAAAGGGCTAGTATCCAAAATCTATAAAGAACTTATCAAACTCAACACCCAAAGAACGAATAATCCAATCAAGAAATGGGCAAAAGACATGAACAGACATTTTTCCAAAGAAGACATCCAAATGGCCATCAGACACATGAAAAAGTGCTCAACATCGCTCGGCATCAGGGAAATCCAAATCAAAACCTCAATGAGATACCACCTCACACCCATCAGAATGGCTAAAATTAACAAGTCAGGAAACGACAGATGTTGGCGGGGATGTGGAGAAAGGGGAACCCTCCTACACTGTTGGTGGGAATGCAAGCTGGTGCAGCCACTCTGGAAAACAGTATGGAGGTTCCTCAAACAGTTGAAAATAGAGCTACCATACGATCCAGCAATTGCACTACTGGGTATTTACCCCAAAGATACAAATGTAGGGATCCGAAGGTGTACATGCACCCCAATGTTTATAGCAGCAATGTCCACAAGAGCCAAACTGTGGAAAGAGCCAAGATGTCCATTGACAGACGAATGGATAAAGAAGAGTGGTATATATACACAATGGAATATTATGCAGCCATCAAGGAATGAGATCTTGCCATTTACAACGACGTGGATGGAACTGGAGGGTGTTATGCTGAGTGAAATAAGTCAATCAGAGAAAGACATGTATCATATGACCTCACTGATAGGAATTCTTAATCTCAGGAAACAAACTGAGTGTTGTTGGAGTGGTGGGGGTGGGAGAGATGGGGTGGCTGGGTGATAGATATTGGGTAGGGTATGTGCTATGGTGAGTGCTGTGAATTGTGCAAGACTTTTGAATCACAGATCTGTACTTCTGAAACAAATAATGCAACATATGTTAAGAAAAAAGAAAAGAAGATAGCAGGAGGGGAAGAATGAAGGGGAGTAAGTCGGAGGGGGAGACGAACCATGAGAGACAATGGACTCTGAAAATCAAACTGAAGGTTCTAGAGGGGAGGAGGGTGGGGAGATGTGTTAGCCTGGTGATGGGTATTAAAGAGCGCACATTCTGCATGGAGCACTGGGTGTTATGCACAAACAATGAATCATGGAACACTACATCAAGAACAAATGATGTAATGTATGGTGATTAACATAACAATAAAAAATTTTTAAAAAGTCCTAAGGAATACACTGAAAAATAACCAAGCTCAGCAAGATTACAGGATACAAGATCAGTATACAAAAACTGGTTACATTGCAATTCACTTTCAATGAACAAACCAATAATGAAATTGAGAACCTAATTCGTTACATTTATAGTAGCATCAAAAAATAAAATAGGAATAAAGTTAGCCAAAAAAGTGCAAAACTTATGGTAGTAGCTTGACAGGAGTACCATAATAAAACACCACAAACTGGTTGGATTAAACAAGAGAAATTTATTTTCTCACAGTTCTGTTGGCTAGAAGTCCAAAATGAAAGTGTCAGCAGGGTTGGTTCTTTCTGGGGGCTGTGAGGGAAAATGTGTTTTATGCCGTTCTTAGCTTCTGATGGTTTGCTAGTACTCTTTGGCATTCCTCGGCTCCTGTATCGGCCTGATCACAAGGTATCCTGTGTATCTGTTTTTGTGTCCAAATTTCCCTTTTATAAAGACACCAGTCATACTGAATTTAGGGCCTACCCTAATGACTTCATCTTAACTCAGATCTGCAAAGACCCTGTTTCTAAATAAGATCACATTCACAAGTAGTGGGGGTTAAAACTTCAATATCTTTTGAGGGGACACAATTTAACCCACAACACTTACACTCTAGAAGTACAAAGCATAAAAGTTAAAGAAGACATAAATATATGGAAAGACTGTAGGAATGCTGACAACACGGACTCCGTCTTTGGCCCTCCATCTTGTTCATGACCGTGCAATGACCTGGCTCGGGGCTACACGTTCCAGGCCCCATGGAGGTTAATGTATGTCCTGACCGGAATGCAGGAAGGTTTGTTTGATCTTCCCTAAAGTAATGCACAGAAGGGAGCACTTGAGGTAACCACTAGAGGTGACTGGTGCACAGAAGGCCCCACTTTGAATAACTACCCTGTGACCTCACCCCCATGCCCCTCACTCCTTAAAAGCTGGGGAGTAAGGTCCAGACTGGGTAGAGAATAGCTGTGGAAAATGGCTGTGTACTGCCTTGATCATCCGTCTGCCTGCCTGATCCCCCACCAGCACGTTACCTTGAATAAAACGTGTAAATGGTATGGAGTGGCTTGCTTCATTTTTCAGGATTAACGTGCTTCTCACTGCGGACAATACATTAATGCCCCTCCTCTGCCTTCTAACAAAAGACAGTCTTGTTTATGGATCAGAAGACTTACAGTAATACTATGAAATCAATCTACAGATTCAATTCAATCCCATCAGTGGCGGCTTTACAGAAATTGGCAAGATGATCTAAAATTCATGTGGAAATTCAAGGGATCCAGAATAACAATCCTGAAAAATAACAATGTTGGTGGACTCGCATATCCTGATTTCAAAACTTAGTACAAAGCTACAATAATCAAAGCAGTGTGTTACTGCCAAAAAGATAGGCATATAGACCAGTGGAATATAATTGAGACTTCAGAAATAAACCCATATATCAGTTGATCAATTGATTTTTGATAAGGGTACCAAGACAAGGGTAAGAAAGAATGAATTCAGACCCCCCCCATTATATACAAAAACTAACTGAAAACTGATTAAAGACCTAAATGTTAGCTAAAACTATCGAACTCTTAGAAGAAAACAGGCATAAAATCATCATGACCTTGGATTAAGCAGTGGTTTCTTAGACATAATACCAATACACAAGCAATAAAAGAAAAACAAATACACTGAACTTCATGTAAATCAAAACATCTGTGCTTCAAAAAGCACCATGAAGAAAATGAAAGACAGGGGTGCCTGGGTGGCTCAGATATTAAGCATCTGCCTTCAGCTCAGGTCATGGTCCCAGGGGTCCTGGGATCGAGCCCCGCATCAGGCTCCCTGCTCAGCAGGAAGGCTGCTTCTCCCTCTCCCACTCCCCCTGCTTGTGTTCCCTCTCTCGCTGTGTCTCTCTCTGTGTCAAATAAATAAATATTTAAAAAAAAAAATGAAAGACAACCTACACAGTTGGAGAAACTGTAAACCACATATTTCATAAGGGGTTTGTATCTAGAATAAAGTACTCCTACATTTCAATAATGAAAAGGCAATCCAAATTTTTAAAAAATGAGCAAAGGATCTCAATAGACATTTCTCAAAGAGATATACAAATGGCTAATAAACGTGAAAAGATGCTCCAAGTCATTAGTCATCAGAGAAATGCAAATTGAAACCACAGTGGCACTTCCCTCCTACTAGGACGGCTATAGGGAAAATGGTAGTAGCAGGTGGTGGGGAGGATGTGGAGGAATCAGAACCTGTCCACTGCCAGTGGGAATGTGAAACAGTGCAGCCACTTTTTTAAAAACAGCCCAACATTTCCTCAAAATGTTGAACATAGTGTTGCTGTGTGACCCAGCAGTCCTACTCCTAGGTATAATTCGCAAGGGAAATGGAAACATGCATGCACATAAAAAACCTGTCCATAAATGCTCAAGCCGTCGTTATTCATAATAGTGGAAATAACTGAAATATCTGTCACCTGATGAATGGGTAAATAACGTGGTGTATCCATGCAACAGAATATTATTTAGCAATAAAAAGGAATGAAATACTGATCCATGGATATACCGTGGATGAGTCTTGAAAACACGCTAAATGGGGCGCCTGGGTGGCTCAGTCAGTTGGGCGACTGCCTTCGGCTCAGGTCATGATCCTGGAGTCCCGGGATCGAGTCCCGCATCGGGCTCCCTGCTCGGCGGGGAGTCTGCTTCTCCCTCGGACCCTCTTCCCTCTCATGCTCTCTATCTCTCATTCTCTCTCTCTCAAATAAATAAATAAAATCTTTAAAAAAAGAAAAAAGAAAACATGCTAAATGAAAGAATCCAGTCACAAAAGAACACAAATTGTATTACTTCCATTTATATGAAAGGTCCAAAACAGGCAAATCCATGGGAACAGAATATCAGTTGTTGGCTTGTGGAAAGTGGGGAGTGAATAGTTATGGGTATATGGATTTTCTTGGGGGTGATGAAAATGTCCTAAAATTGTGGTAATGATTGCACAACTCTGAATATACTAACAACTATTGAATGTATACTTTACATGGATGAATTGCATGGTATATGAATCATATCTCAAGGTTGTTACTAAACAATTAACATGAGTCACCATGTTAATAGGGGAAAATAGGGTCATCTTAGATACAGAAAAATCATTTGACAAAATCTAACCCTCAAGTGTGATAAAAACTCAACAAATTAGGAATGGGAGGGAATTTCTTCAACATGATAAAGGCACCTCAAAAAAATCTACAGTTAACATATTTAATGATGAAAGACTGAGCAGAAAAACAAGGATAAGTTTCTTCTCAATATTGATCATAATTTCATGGTTTTTCACATGCCTGATCATTTTTGTTGGATGCCATAATTAAGTTTACCCTTTTGGGTGCTGAATATTTTTGCATTAGTGACATATTTTGAGCTTTGTTTTGGGACACAGTTTAAGTACCTGGAAACCATTTGATCCTTTTGGGTGTAGCTTCTGAGGCTCGTTATACATGACCAGATTAGTGGTCAGCTTCCAGCTAATAATGCCCCACTACTGAGGCAAGACCCTCTTGTTTACCTGGTGTTTCCTGAATCATGAATCTGGCTGGCTGGAGAGAGCAGGCATGTTTCTTGATCCTGTATGGGCACTGTTATGTCTAATCCTGTCAGATGGTGCTCTCCCAGGTCTCTGGTAGCTTCTTTACATGCTTGTGCTGATCATTACTCAGCTGAATGCTCAAGGGGGTGTTTCGCAGATCTCCAGAGGTCTCTCTGTGCAGCCCTCTCCTCTCTGGTATTCTGCCCTGCAAGCTAGTCACCTTGTTTTTCCTACACCTGGAGTTTTCCCAAACTCCACTAGGTTTCTACAACCAGTATCATGTCCTGGAAACTACGGTAGTATAAGCTAGGACAGCTGGAGAGCTCACTTCATTTGTTTCCTGTCTACCAGGGTCACTGATCTCTGTTGCCTAATGTGTAGTGTCTTGAAAACTATTGTTTTGTATATTTTGTCTGTTCCCTGGTTTCAGGCAGGGTGGTAAATGTGGACACTATTACTCCACGTGGGCCAGAAGCATGTGGTATTTTAAACAAAGTTGACAAAGCAATTCACTGGGGAAAAGTTAATCTTTCCAGCATATGGTGGTGGAACAGTTGGATGTTCAGATGCAAAAACAACACAAAAACAAAAAGAAGAGAACTCAGAACCTAGATCCTTACCTAATACCATACACTACAATTAATTCTAAATGAATCATTCATAGACCTAAATGTGAGAGCTAAAACTATAAAACTTCTAGAAAAAAAATGTAGGAGAAAGTCTTTTTGACTTTCAATTAGGCAGTGATTCTTACATATGACCCCAAAGCACAATTCCTAAAAGAATAATAAATTGGATTTTGTTTTAAGATTTATTTGACAGAGAGAGTCACAGCGAGAGAGGGAATGCAAGAGAGGGGGAGTGGGAGAGGGAGAAGCAGGCTTCCCACAGAGCAGGGAGCCTGATGCCAGACTCGACCCCAGGACCCTGGGATCATGACCTGAGCCGAAGGTAGACGCTTAACGACTGAGCCACCCAGGCGCCCTAAATTGGATTTTATACCTAGCAAGTCCTAGGTATATACCCAAAAGAATTGAAAGAAGGGGCTCACACAGATAGTTGTCATCCAGTGTTTACAGCAGCATTATTCACAGTAACTTCAAGGTAGAAATAACCCAGTGTCTGTCAACAGATGAACAGATAAACATTCATCTGTGGTCTATACATACAATGGAATATTGTCCACCCATAGAAAGGAATGAGATTCTGATTCTTTCTACAAAATAGATGAACACTGAAAACATGCTAAATGAAATAGCCAGACACAGAAAGAAAAAATTCCACTTATATGAAGTACCTAGAATAGCAAACTCATAGTGACCAAGTAGAATAAAGGTTGTCAGGGGTTGGGGAAGTGGGGAAGGAGAGTATCGTTTAATGGTATATTTACTTCCGAGGGCTGCCATAACAGAGTACCACAAACTGGTACTGGCTTAAAAAACAGACATTTATGGTCTCTGTTCTGGAGGCTGGAAGTCCAAAATCAAGGTGTCAGCATGTCCATGCTCCCTCCCAAACCTGTAGGTGAATCTTCCGTGTTTCTTTCTAGCTCCTGGTGGTTTGCTGGCATTCTTTGGTGGTCCTTGACTTGTAGATGCACATGGTATTTCCTTGTGTGTCTTCACGTCGTCATTCCTCCGTGCATGTCTGTATTAGTCCAAATTTCCCTTTTAAGGACACCAGCCATATCGGTTACACCCCACCCTGATGACCTCATTACCTCTGTAAAGACCCTATTTCCAAATAAGGTCACATTTTGTGGTACTGGGGCTAGCCCCTCAACATCTTTTTTTGAGGGACATTAATTCAACCCATAACAAATGGATACAGAGTTTCTCTTTGAGAGGAAGGAAAAAATTCTAGAAATGTGTAGTAACAGTTGCACCACATTGTGTATGTCCTTAATGCCTCAGAGCTTTAAGTATACTTAAAGTGATTAAAATGGTAAATTTTATT